>NC_141013.1:3724723-4192223 GCF_052327205.1 Somniosus microcephalus | reverse complement strand
GTGCTGCACTGTCGGAGGGGCAGTACTGAGGGAGTGCTGCACTGTCGGAGGTGCTCTCTTCGGATGAGATGTTAAACCGAGGCACCCATCTGCCCTCTCAGGTGAACGTAAAAGAGGTTACAGAGATAGGAAGGGGCGAGGCCATGGAGGGATTTGAAAACAAGCATGAGAATTTTAAAATCGAGGCGTTGCTTAACTGGGTGTCAGTGTAGGTCAGCGAGCACAGGGGAGATGGGAAGGCCAAGAACAGGAACTCATCGAGTGGAGCGTCACATGTACCAACCTGTGTCCTCCCATTTTTTAACAATTTATGTTGAAGGAGAAAGAATGAAACCACCATCCTCAGTAAAGTTCACACCACACATGGTACTAAGATTGGGAATTAAATAATGGCCACCTCAAGTACATGGGTATCCCTCAAATTGTGATTGGTCATTTGGACCTCTCGCCATGCTAGCATGTATCATAGAATCATAGACATTCACGGCACAGAAGGAGGCCATTCGGCCCATATTGTCCGTGCCGGCCGACAAAGAGCTCTCCAGCCTAATCCCACTTTCCAGCTCTTGGTCCGTAGCCCTGTAGGTTGCGGCACTTCAAGTGCATATCCAAGTACTTTTTAAATGTGATGAGGGTTTCTGCCTCTACCACCCTTTCAGGCAGTAAGTTCCAGACCCCCAACACCCTCTGGGTGAAAAGAATTCTCCTCAACTCCCCTCTCAACCTCCGACCAATTACTTGAATTCTATACCCCCCTGGTTATTGACCCCTCTGCCAAGGGAAACCGGTCCTTCCGATCCACTCTATCTGGGCCCCTCACCATTTTATACAGCTGTGTCCGTGTTACCTTTCGGTTTGTCTTTGGGTCAATTGGTAAGACCCCACAATAAAAAAGAGGAGTCTTTCATTTGCGTTAAACAAGGCTTTCATTACAACATCGGCCATTGTGCAGACACACAATTCAGCAGCTGTGGCAGGAAGCTCCAACAGGGCCAGCACCAATCGCTGCTCTTCGCGGTCAGTAAAGAGCCAGGCCCAGCGAGCAGCACGAGTGACGGCCCCCTGCTCTCCCCCCTCTCCTCTCTCTCCCCACTCTCCCCCCTCGCTCTCCCCCCTCTCTCTCCCCGCCCTCTCCCCCGCTCTCTCCATTCTCCCCGCTCTCTCTCTCCCCGCCCTCTCTCCCCGCCCTCTCTCCCCGCTCTCTCTCCCCCTCTCTCTCCCCGCCCTCTCCCCCGCTCTCTCCATTCTCCCCGCTCTCTCTCCCGCCCTCTCTCCCCGCCCTCTCTCCCTGCCCTCTCGCCCCGCCCTCTCTCCCCCTCTCTCTCCCCGCTCTCTCCACTCTCTCCCCCGCTCTCTCCATTCTCCCCGCTCTCTCCCCCCGCTCTCTCCCCCCGCTCTCTCCCCCCGCTCTCTCCCCCCGCTCTCTCTCCCGCTCTCTCCCCCGCCCTCTCTCCCCGCCTCTCCCCGCCCTCTCTCCCCGCCCTCTCTCCCCGCTCTCTCTCCCCGCTCTCTCTCCCCCCTCTCTCTCCCCCCTCTCTCTCTCCCCGCCCTCTCTCCCCCCCCCGCCCTCTCTCTCCCCCCCGCCCCTCCTCCCCACTCTCCCCACACGGCCTTTGGAGAACGCCTGCTCCCAGCCAGAACCGCTGTACAAAATTTTACTCAAACTCATCACGCATCAAGTTTGGTTGCCTTTGGACCACTGGTTAAAGATGAATCTTTCTCAGAATCTATTGACAGCAACTGCGAGGAAGATTGGAAGAAATCACAAGTGGCGGGGTGCCCTCTGTTCTGGTGTAAAGCAGGTAGTGCGAAAACCGCTCTGATGACAGGGGAGATGGCAGGCTGAACGCTTGATGCTGTCCTCAGTTTGTGGGTGGGAGTTGTGTCCAGTGACATGGAGAAGTGCCTCAGCCTTGCTCACTCGTTGCCCCTTCACCACCGGCTAAGATCAGGAGATCGGGCACATGAGGAATTGTCAGTGTAAATGTCCTCACTCCGTGGTTTAACACAGAGCATCGGCGCAGCGCTGGGCGAGCACCCGTCCTTCAGCTTCTTTCTTCAATTCTTTAGCTTTTCTTTATCCTTATTCTCACTCCCTATCTCTCTTTCCTTCCCTTTTTCTTTCTCTCTTTTTTTCTTTGTGTTTCCTTAAACCGTGTCTCTTCATGTTTATTTTCTCTCTCTGTCTCTCTCTTTCCTTCCCCTCTGCTTCCATCTGTGCTTCTAGAAACATAGAAGAAAGGAGCAGAAGTAGGCCATTCGGCCCCTCGAGCCTGCTCCGCCATTCAATGAGATCATGGCTGATCATCCAAACTCAGTACCCTGTCCCTGCTTTCTCCCCATATCCCTTGATCCCTTTAGCCTCAAGAAATATATCCAACTCTTTCTTGAATATATTTAATGACCTGGCCTCCACCGCCCTCTGTGGCAGAGAATTCCACAGGTTCACCACTCTCTGGGTGAAGAAATTCCTCCTCATTTCTGTCCTAAATGGCTTACCCCTTATCCTTAGACTATGACCCCTGGTTCTGGACTCCCCGACCATCAGGAACATCTTTCCAGCATCTAGTCTGTCTAGTCCTGTTAGAATTTTATAAGTTTCAATGAGATCCCCTCTCATTCTTCTAAACTCCAGTGAGTATAAGCCCAATCGACCCAATCTCTCCTCGTACGTCATTCCTGCCATCCCAGGTATCAGCCTGGTGAATCTTCGCTGCACTCCTTCCATGGCAAGAACATCCTTCCTCAGATAAGGCGACCAAAACTGCACACAATACTCAAGATGTGGTCTCACCAAGGCCCTGTACAACTGCAGCAAGACATCCTTGCTCCTGTACTCAAACCCTCTCGCTACAAAGGCCAACATACCATTTGCCTTCTTAACCGCCTGCTGCACCTGCATACTTACTTTCAGCGACTGGTGCACAATAACACCCAGGTCTCGTTGCACTTCCCCTTCTCCCAATCTATTGCTATTCAGATAATAATCTGTCTTCCTGTTTTTGATACCAAAGTGGATAACCTCACATTTATCCACATTATAGTGCATCTGCCATGCTTCTGCCCAATCACCCAACCTGTCCAAATCGTACTGGAGTTTCTCGGCATCCTCCTCACAGCACACACGCCCACCCAGCTTTGTGTCGTCTGCAAACTTGGAGATATTACATCTAGTTCCCTCGTCCAGATCATTAATATATATTGTGAATAGTTGGGGTCCAAGGACCGATCCCTGCGGTACCCCACCAGTCACTGCCTGCCACTCAGAAAAAGAGCTGTTTATTCCAACTCTTTGCTTTCTGTCTGCCAACCAGTTCTCTATCCAAGTCAATACCTTGCCCCCAATCCCATGTGCCTTAATTTTACACGCTAATCTCTTATGCGGGACCTTATCGAAAGCCTTTTGAAAATCCAAATACACCACATCCACTGGTTCTCCCTTATCTATTTTACCAGTTACATCCTCAAAAAATTCCAGTAGATTAGTCAAGCACGATTTACCTTTTGTAAATCCATGTTGACTTTGTCTGATCCGGTCACTTTTTTCCAAGTGCTCTGCTATTACATCTTTTATAATGGACTCTAGCATTTTCCCCACTACCGATATCAGGCTTACCGGTCTGTAATTCCCCGTTTTCTCTCTACCACCCTTTTTGAACAGTGGGGTCTTGTTTCTGTAGTTTATTTTCCTTTGTCTCTCTCTTGCTGATTCCTCTCTTTGTGCCTTGTTTCCCTAAATCTTCTTGTGGCTTCAATTATCTTTTCTCCTCTCTCTCTCTCTCGCTCTCTGTTTCTCTTTCTCTCTCTCTCTCTGTCTCTTTCTCTCTCTCTCTCTCTGCCTCTCTTTCTCTCTCTCTCACTCTTACTCTCACTACTGGTTCCTTCCAACTACTTCCGCTATAAAAAGATTGAGGAATAATCTTCCTACTGCGGGACTGCTGAAACTCAGAGGAAATTGCCTTTGTGGGAAGCGGGAGCCAGTTTGCCTGAGCTAATGATAGTGGCCAGGCTGTAGTTCTCAAACTTCGATTGGTTTGGCGGGCTGATGCGAAACATCTGGAGGTCTGAATTCAAGCAACTGCTGCCACACACCCTGAACCAAGCCCACTGCCCACGGCTAATCACACCGCACTCCCCTGCTGACGGGACTGTGCTCCCTCCTCCGTCCACACCCTCAAATCCTTTCCCCCCTCGATTAACCAGCACAAAATCTGCAAAGGCAAATCCTTCAACAAGACTCCGCCTCAGTGCAATGATTCTTTAGAAAGAAAGCAAGAACTTACATTTCTATAGCGCCTTTCACAACCTCAGGACGTCCCAAAGCGCTTTACAGCCAATGAAGTACTTTTTGAAGTGTAGTCACTGTTGTAATGTAGGAAACACAGCAGCCAATTTGTGCACAGCAAGATCCCACAGACAGCAATGTGATAATGACCAGATAATCTGTTTCTTTTAGTGATGTTGATTGAGGGATAAATATTGGCCCCAGGGCAGCGGGGAGAACTTCCCCCTGCTCTTAGAAATAATGCCCTGGGATCTTTTAAGTCCACCTGAGGGGGCAGACGAGGCCTCAGTTTAACGTCTAATCTGAAAGATGGCACCTCCGACAGTGCAGCGCTCCCTCAGTACTGCCCCTCCGATAGTGTGGCGCTCCCTCAGTACTGGCCCTCCGACAGTGCGGCGCTCCCTCAGTACTGGCCCTCCGATAGTGTGGCGCTCCCTCAGTACTGGCCCTCCGACAGTGCAGTGCTCCCTCAGTACTGCCCTTCCGACAGTGCGGCGCTCCCTCAGTACTGCCCCTCCGACAGTGCGGCGCTCCCTCAGTACTGCCCCTCCGACAGTGCGGCGCTCCCTCAGTACTGCCCCTCTGACAGTGCAGCGCTCCCCCAGTACTGCCCCTCCGACGAGGAGTTATTAGAGTGCCAATAGGACTGGCATAGAACTGGTATTACTTGTTTGTTGAAGAAGTTTCTGATTCTGGTTAAAAGTAGTTTACTTGAAGTCTTAAGTGATTTTTTGATATGGTTGTGAGACTTTGTATATTGTGGTGTTATTTAGTGTTAAATAACATCCGACAGTGCGGCGCTCCCTCAGTACTGCCCCTCCGACAGTGCGGCGCTCCCTCAGTACTGCCCCTCCGACAGTGCGGCGCTCCCTCAGTACTGCCCCTCCGACAGTGCGGCGCTCCCTCAGTACTGCCCCTCCGACAGTGCGGCGCTCCCTCAGTACTGCCCTTCCGACAGTGCGGTGCACCCTCAGTACTGCCCTTCTGACAGTGCGGCGCTCCCTCAGTACTGCACCTCCGACAGTGCGGCGCTCCCTCAGTACTGCACTGGGAGTGTCGGCCTGGGGTTTTGTGCTCCACAATATTTGGAGTGGGATTTGAACCCATTCTGACTCAGAGGCGAAAGTGCTACCCACTGGGCCACATATTTCACCTCCTACATTTTGTCCTGTTTTTTATGTTCTTTTCATTCTTGGGCCGAGCATGTTGGGTCACCATCTGTGTGAGACGGGAATTTGCAGGGTTAGCGGGCGATTAACATCACCCAGTAACTTGGGGGGGGGGGGGGGGCTCCTATATTGTGGGTGATGGGTGATAATGGAGGGTAATTGAAAAAATCAGTGCTAATGTACCAGGTCACGGCAAAAAGAGCTTTAAATCCGTTCTGTTTTCAAGCGATGAAGCTGTAATGTTTGTAAACAAAGGCACTGACTGAATTAGCAGTGCCAGTTCGACAGAGAGTAAACCGCACTCGCTGGACGGAGTCCAGTGAGTATTTTAGTGTTCGTAATCTGAAGCGCCTTTGTTAGACGGGCGTGAATCTTACACATGAGGACAAGCGATTGTTTCGGTTGTGCGAATGTGCAGTGATCGTCTTCTGAACAGAATGTTACGAAAAGAGACACAGATTTTAATTTTGCTTAAACCACCCCAGCTGTTATGAACCTGCAGCCGTATTGTGGCCCCTCGTCCTATTCTTTCAGCATCTACACCTACTGATTGGTCAGAGGTAACCTGGACCCTGACAGTCACATGACTGGGGGTGGGAGATCCTTGGGAATAATTGGAACCGAACCGGACCGACAGGAAACTGACGGGATCGGATTTCCCGTTTTACACCGCCCGTCCACCCATTAACTTCAATGAAAACTTAATTCGGGCAGGGTATGAATTGGGGGGGGGGGTGTGTGAATGGCGGGGGGGTGAATCGGGCAGGGTGTGAATCGGGAGTGTGAATGGGGGGGTTAATGGGGTGTGTGAATGGGGGGTTGAATCGGGCGGGGGGTGAATCGGGGTGGGGTGAATCGGGGGTTGAATCGGGCGGGGGGTGAATCGGGGTGGGGTGAATCGGGGGTTAAATCGGGCGGGGTGTGAATCAGGGATGTGTGAATCGTGGGGGGGCGGTTTGAATGGGGGGGTGTGAATCGGGAGTGTGAATGGGGGGTGTAATCGGGCGGGGTGTGAATGGGGGAGGTGTGAATGGGGGAGGTGTGAATCGAGCGGCTGATCCACCCAGTGGTATAAGCGAAAGTTCACCCCAGTGACTGGGAAGGTCAGTAAAACAATTAAAATCCATTCATAAACCCAGCGATTCAATGCTAAGAGTCGCTCTTGGCGCCATTGAAATACATTCCTGCGGAAATTCTCCATTGGGCCTTCCTGTAAGTGTGTTATAAACGGAAAAATGAACGTCTTCGTGGAATCGCGACACGCTGCATTGCCACCTACTGGCCGTAGCCCGGGACTACATTGTTACAGGCAGCTGTTTACATACCGGATTCGAAGACAAGCATTAATAGGGGGAGGCTGGATTTTTTTTGCATATCGGGTTCTTGGAATTTTTCGATATGAGAGTCTCCCTTTTTGTTGTTTGAGACTCCCCTTCGGGGGGCTGGCTTTTTGTCTGTCGGAAGGGACTTGTACTTTTTGTGTGTGGGCATCCCATACACTTGTGTGCGGGCTCCACCTTTCACTGTGAGGGCCCAGAATTCACCCCAGTCACACATTCAGTGGTGTATCTCCCCTGGGACGACAACTCAGTCATGGTTCAATAGTCCGTTAGCACTTTCTTGAGATCCCCACCCCCCTGGCTTCGGTGTTCTGGCCAATATTTATCCCACAACCAACACCTAAAACAGATGATCTGGTCATTATCTCATTGCCGTTTGTGGGGTCTTGCTGTGCGCAAATTTGGCTGCTGTGTTTCCTACATTACAACAGTGAACAAAAGTACCTCATTGGCTGTAAAGCTCTTTGGGACATCCTGCGGTTGTGAAAGGTGTTATAAATCTCATCATTCATCAAGAAACTACTCATGAATTAACGCTGGACGGCCAGCTGGTGGCGACGTCCAAGGAGTATAAATACTCGGGCGTTGGCCCCAGCTTGCTCGGGGACATTTTGTAAGACAAGGAACTAGTGAAGTACAACTAGACCTCCATGTTCTGAAACAAGTTGATTAAAGCCTTGCTTTATGCTGAAACCAAATGCGTAGTGAGTTTTATTACGTCAAAAGGCGCTATAGAAAGACAGGTCTTTCTTCCTTCTTTCCTTCACTGTTTACATACATCTTTATATGTGAACATTTACACAGAGAGTTAAATGTGGCTCTTTGTTACCCATTGAGCCATAGGCAACTGTACTTGGAATTTTAAGCAAACTATTCGTGTGTGTAACTCCCTCATAATAACCATCATTAGCACCAGAGCTTCAAACTTCAGAAATTAATATCACTGAAATGATTCATTGATCTCGATGGCCAAGCATTGGAAGATAAACTAAATACAAAATTAGGTTAGAAAAGTTTCCGATGTTCGATGCTTTGAAACCCGAGTCCATTAACCGCTGTCAGGTTTCTATCCCTGCGTAATGTCTAGCAAATCAGACTCTTTAGCAAAGGAAACTGGGCTCTGATTATTTTCTCAGTGATGTTGCTCCCGTTCTGAGGGCGGTGTGTTGAATATTCAGTAATATCTACACGGAATGCATTCAGTAAAGAAAAAAGAACTTGCATTTCTATAGCGCCTTTCACAACCCCAAGACGGCCCAAAGCGCTTTACAGCCAATGAAGTACTTTTGAAGTGCAGTCACTGTTGAAATGTAGGAAACGCAGCAGCCAATTTGTGCACAGCAAGCTCCCACAAACAGCAATGTGATAATGACCAGGTCATCTGTTTTTTTTCAGTAATGTTGGTTGAGGGATAAATATTGGCCCCAGGACAGAACTCCCCCTGCTCTTCTTTGATCATTTACGTCCACCTGAGAGAGCAGACGGGGCCTCGGTTTAACGCCTCAACCGAACGACGGCACCTCAGACAGTACTGCACTCCCTCAGCACTGCACTGGAGTGTCAGCCTGGATTTTGGTGCTCAAATCTCTGGAGTGGGATCTGAACCCACAACCTTCTGACTCCGAGGAGAGAGAGGGAGCGACCCATTGAGCCACAGCTGACACCATAGTAATGATGACATTTGAGACTCACACTTGTGAGTAAATTATCGAGGTTTATATAACACTAGATTTCAGTACAGACAGCTTTGCTGACTCTCACTGAGTTACTCTGCACTCCCCTGTAACTCTGCTGTTGATAGGGTAACCCATTTTCCTGACATTGTGAGGTCAAATTAAAGCTGATTTGATCGTACTCCCGCCGCTCACAGTGAAGGCTTTCAGTTGTTGGTTCTTTTTGCACTCTTGCTTTCTCAACCTTATGGCCTCAACATATTTGTAGCCTGCAGCATGTCACTTACACCTTGACCTCGGGCAGTGCTGGGCTGTAACTGCACTGGGAGGCACAGCAGAGAAACCGCCGTTAACTGATATTCCACATCTGTGTTTGAAAATACCTGAATAGAAGAAACACCTCCCAGAGAGGGAGCCAAGAAAACCTTGAATAAAGCGACAGCAAAGGGCAGCAAGAAGTGGGGAAGGTCGAGGAAGGAGAGTTACTCCATCGACATCTACAAAGTGATGAAGCAGGTTCACCCCGACACTGGCATCTCCTCCAAGGCCACGAGCATTGAGAACATAATAGGAGCAGGCGTCGGCCATTTGGCCCTTCGAGCCTGCTCCACCATTCAGTAAGATCATGGCTGATCTACTACCTCATCTCCACTTTCCTGCACTATCCCCATATCCCTTGATTCCCTTAATATTCAAAAATCTATCGCTCTCCGTCTTGAATATACTCAACGACTGATGATCCACAGCCCTCTGGGGCAGAGAATTCCAAAGATTCACCACCCTCTGAGTGAAAAAATTTCTCCTCATCTCAGTCCTAAATGGCTGACCCCTTATTCTGAGACTGTGACCCCTGGTTCTAGACTCCCCAGCCAGGGGAAACATCCTCCCTGCATCTACCCTGTCAAGCCGCCCTGTAAGAATTTTGTATTTTTCCAATGAGATCACCTCTCATTCTTCTAAACTCTAGAGAATATAGGCCTAGTCTACTCAATCTCTCCTCATAGGACAATCCCCCCATCCCAGGAACCAGTCTGGTGAACCTTCGTTGCACTCCCTCTATGGCAAGTATATCCTCCCTTAGGTAAGGAGACCAAAACTGTTCACAATACTCCAGGTGTGGTCTCACCAGGGCCCTATATAATTGCAGTAAGACGTCTTTACTCTTGTGAACTCCCTTTGTGAACAATGTTCTCAAGCGCATTGCGGGTGAGGCTTTCCCGCTGGCCCCATTTACAACGAGCTGCCGACCGTCAGCTCCCAGGGGATCCAGACTGCCCTCCGCCTGTGGCTGGCCAAGCACAGGGGGTCGGAAGTGGCAAAGACCGTGACCAAGTACACCAGCTCCGAGTAACACTGAGAAAAAAACGCCCTCCAGTGCCGAGAGGATGTGCCTGCCTTATTCTCTCCTTGAGTTCCTGAGGTCGGAAACATGAGGAACCTGGCTGATAGGCCAAGGCTCAGAGTGAAGGACTCCCACTGAAATTGGGAAGAGTGGGAGAGAGATTTGACAGGGTAGATGCAGGGAGGATGTTTCCCCTGGCTGGAGAGTTTAGAACCAGGGGTCACAGTCTCAGGATAAGGGATCGGACATTTAGGACTGAGATGAGGAGAAATTTCTTCACTCAGAGGGTGGTGAATCTTTGGAATTCTCTACCCCAGAGGGCTGTGGAGGCTCAGTCGTTGAGTATATTCAAGACAGAGATCGATAGATTTATGGACACTAAGGGAATCAAGGGATATGGAGATCGGGCGGGATAGTGGAGATGAGGTCGAAGATCAGCCATGATCTTACTGAATGGCAGAGCAGATTCGAGGGGCCGAATGGCTGACTCCTGCTGCTATGTTCTTACTCCTACTGATTATGGGAAGAGTGGGAGGGAAGAGGTATTTCGGTAATCCCAAGCTTGGAAGCGGGCATCAGACGCGGTTTAGTTTCCGTTATCTATTCCTGTACCATGACTCACTTCATGCCAAGACTCCAGTGTGGAGAGATCGCAGGCCTGAGCCCGTGTCCCACCTTTTACTGGAGCAGCACTGAGATCCTGGAATCACACAGCACAGAAGGAGGCCCTTCGGCCCAGCGTGCCTGTGTGAACGAGCCCTCCAGTCAGTCCCACTCCCCCTGCTCTTTCCCCCAGAGCCCTGCAATTTGTTCCCTTTCAAGTATTTATCCAATTTCCACCCGAAAGTTATTATTGAATCTGCTGCCGCCGCCCTTTCAGGCAGTGAGTTCCAGATCATACGCAGTGCCCTGTGCCTCTAGGTTACTGACGTTCTTACTGATTTTACTGCAGAAGTACTGCGGTTCACCATCACTCTAAAACCCTTTGGTGCACGGTCTGTACAAATGGTTATTTCCTCAGTAGTTGACACCCTTGACTGAGGGCCGTGGTTACAACAGTGATTCAACAAAACAAGCCTTCCTTCACATACTACAAACAAATTATACTGACTCCCAGGCAAGCAACATTCAGTAATAATATGCCTGTTCGCTGCGTGCTATTAAAAAGGATATTGCCTTAATTGATGAAGCTATGCCTTCAGCCTGAGGTGTCCAGTGATGGTGGTGTTATGGAAAGTTATCTGCACTATCGGGAAACAAAAAGAAAGTCTTGCATTTCTATAGCGCCTTTCACAACCACCAGACATCCCAAAAGTGCTTTACAGCCAATGAAGTACTATTTGAAATGTTGTCACTGTTGTAATGCGGGAAACACGGCAGTCAGCAAGCTCCCACAAACAGCAATGTGATAATGACCAGATCATCTGTTTTTGTTATGTTGGTTGAGGGATAAATATTGGCCAGGACTCCGGGGAGAACTCTCCTGCTCTTCTTCGAAATAGTGCCATGGGATCTTTTACACCCACCTGAGAGGGCAGACGGGGCCTCGGTTTAATGTCTCATCCGAAAGACGGCACCTCTGACAGTGCAGCACTCCCTCGGTACTGCACTGGAGTGTCAGCCTAGATTTTTTGTGCTCAAGTCTCTGGAGTGGGACTTGAACCCACGACCTTCTGACTCAGAGGCGAAAGAGAGTATGCTACCCACTGAGCCACGGACAATGGCTGTGCGCAATACAGAAGGAATACGTTTTGTTGTTTATTTTCCTGTCGGCTTTTGTCACTCCTCTTCCAAAGGCACCGATTAATGCCAAGTCTTGCTAGGCATTTCATCACAGGGGCATCACCGCCGAGCTCGATCTTGTTCTCTGCCCCGTGCCCCCCACACGCATTATCCATCGGCTTGCCAACTCTGGCTGCAGGCATTCCTGGAGCTTGCATCACGTGACATTCTGACCACATGACATCTGACCATGTGATACCTGATGACATCTGATCACGTGACAGTTGATCACATCTGATCACGTGACAGTTGATCACATGACTTCTACAAATGGACGGGTCGCCTGTGGTTGAGTATTGTTGCTTACGGCTTCACGCCAGCAGCTATTGTGCGACAAGTTCCAAGAACCAGGAGGCCACCCGAGAGCCAGCGAAGAGGGGAAACCGAGGACCCCCCCATTTCAGAGAACCCCCCCAATTTCAGAGACCCCTCAAGTGTTGCTGACTGCAAGTTTAGCATTCTACTAGTCCTTCTCCCACAGTTGAGCGAAAAATATTGGCCAGGACACTGGGGAGAACTCCCGTGTTCTTCTTCGAAATAGTGCCATGGGATCTTCTACAGCCACGTGAGAGGTCAGACCAGAAGACGGCGCCTCTGACCGTGCAGCACTCCCTCAGCACTGCACTGGAGTGTCAGCCTGGATTTTTATGCTCGAGCCTCTGGAGTGGGACTATGAATCATTAATTCCACTGATTTCAGCTCCTTTAGGTGGGCGGGGGTGGGTTGCGTGGGTTATTTTAACCTGGTTAATGATGGTTAAAATAACCCACACAGGAATTTGATGCTAATGCGCTGCCTAGCGTGCTAAAAATAGCACACACAGGAATTTCAACTCCCTAAGAGAGTTAAAGGTCTGTTGGTCAATGCCACAGTGCTGCAGTAGGGGGTGATTACTGCCATCCGGGTTAAGGCCTGTTTTTTGGAGAGAACTGCATTCTAGGTCTGGCCGCACCGTACCTGCACTGGGACTGGCCGCACCGTACCCGCTCTGGGACTGGCCGCACCGTACCCGCTCTGGGTCTGGCCGCACCGTACCTGCTCTGGGTCTGGCCGCACCGTACCCGCTCTGGGACTGGCCACACCGTACACGCTCTGGGTCTGGCCGCACCGTACCCGCTCTGGGTCTGGCCGCACCGTACCCGCTCTGGGTCTGGCCGCACCGTGCCCGCTCTGGGTCTGACCGCACTGTGCCCGCTCTGGGTCTGACCGCACTGTGCCCGCTCTGGGTCTGACCACACTGTGCCCGCTCTGGGACTGGCCGCACCGTACCCGCTCTGGGTCTGACCACACTGTGCCCGCTCTGGGACTGGCCGCACGGTACCCGTTCTGGGTCTGACCACACTGTGCCCACTCTGGGTCTGACCGCACCGTACCCGCTCTGGGTCTGACCACAACGTGCCCGCTCTGGGACTGACCGCACCGTACCCACTCTGGGACTGACCGCACCGTACCCGCTCTGGGACTGACCGCACCGTACCCGCTCTGGGTCTGACCACACTGTGCCCGCTCTGCTGACCGTACCCACTCTGGGTCTGACCGCACCATACCCGCTCTGGGACTGACTGCACCGCACCCGCTCTGGGTCTGACTGCACTGTACCCACTCTGGGTCTGACCGTACCGTACCCGCTCTGGGACTGACTGCACCGTACCCGCTCTAGGCCTGACCACACTGTGCCCGCTCTGGGTCTAACCACACCGTACCCACTCTGGGATTGACCATACCCGCTCTGGGACAACTTGATTCTGACATTGAGATGAAACTCTAGAAAAATGCTTCATTCCTCAGTGCTGACCTTCCCCAATTTAACGAGTATGAAGCTGTTGCCAGTAGGGAGAGGACCATTTAGATTAAATCATGAAGAAAATGCATTATTAATTTAAAGGGTTTCTCTTTTATTTGCAAACAGCCGCTGTATCCTGGCTGAATGGTTATT
This sequence comes from Somniosus microcephalus, assembly GCF_052327205.1. Taxonomy (NCBI): domain Eukaryota; kingdom Metazoa; phylum Chordata; class Chondrichthyes; order Squaliformes; family Somniosidae; genus Somniosus; species Somniosus microcephalus. Next base: position 4,178,696 of record NC_141013.1, on the reverse strand, counting down.
TATTTAACAGACGTTTTGTAAATTCAACTTGTTGTTATTGATATGTTTGACCAGGGGGGTGGAAACCGTTTTCTGTCAACTTTTTCTAGTTAATCTTTTTGTTTTATTTCAAAGAGCGAGAGAAATGTTTCTCTCAAACGCATTTCAATGGGAATATCCGTCGTGAGTGAGTGCTGTTTGATCGCATGTGTTGGGGGGTTTAGGTTTGTGGGAATTGAGTAATTTTTCACAAACAGATGTCATCAAGCAATGGCAGCAATTCCCTTTTTATTAACTGAAAAATCGGTCATGCAACCACAAGGGAAACCCCGAGTGAATATATGGGAGAAAGGCAGTATAGTTACAATCCGTGAAGAGAAACATGTCCTTCAGACTAGGGTTTTACAGAGGGAGTGGGTTGTGATTTGAAACCCGTGTGACCGCCATTATCAATTAGAAGAAACTATTGTTTTCTTATTTACTCACTTGACAAACAATTTCTGAATAAAATGTAATACAGGTATTCGGTCGTAAAATCTCCAGCTTCAGTTTTGGCAAAATTATGTCGTCCCCCTCCCTTTGGAATGGACTGTTCCAGAATCAAAAAAGATAATAGGTGATGTCCATTAAAGACTACGGGGGCCAATATTAATTAGATACTAAGAAGAAAGAAAGACTTATAGGCCTAGAAATTCGGTTGGTAGCGCCAGCGATTAGCGCCTAAAGAGCCCGAGAATTGGGGCGTTATCCAATTTTCGGGCGGGCGCAGTGAATATAGCGCCACCTCCCATATTGAGTATCCTTTTAGCGCCGGCGCTAACTCTTTTTGCAGATCATGACGTCATTTCAGTGTGCAACGCCTTTTTGGCGCCCCGGACCGGATATTCGGTGGCGCCCGCAACCTTTTCGCCTGGCGCTATTAGTGACAGTTGGATGGAGCGTTCCCAGGCCCTTCTCGGACTCGGGGGGGCGCTACTTAAAGGGGACAGCACTAGTATAAAAGCTGCAGCCGGCTGGCCATTCTGATCGTTGCTGGAGAGAGTTGCTGACCTTCTGTTGGACAGTAATTTTCTCATTGAGCCTTCGGAGGCACTGGCACTGGCAGCTTGAGGGCCCGGCTCCCGAGCTGGTGATGCAGCATCTGAAAGCAGGGAGGTGGAAGAGTGGCTTTAGCAAAAGGACAGCTTGGCAGCAAGGGATGCCAGATTGCGGCAAGGCTATGACATGGGTCCACAGTGAGAAAGCATGCTGGCGGGGGGAACAAGTGGAAGGAGACAGCTGTAAAAGGTGAGAACCTTACCATCGCTGTCGACAATGGGGTCGGCAGCTGCAGTGGTTACAGGACCACTCAGACGTCCTCCAAGAATCTGGTGGACTCTCTCCTCGAGATCCGTGAGAGTGACCACTTGTGGAGGTCCTCCACTGGTGCGAAGCTGGTCTTTGCCAATCCTCGCCAGCTTGGACTGCAGGGGAAAGGAGGGGAAGTTGTGTTACATGATGCCCTGAGTGATCATCTCATGCCCCCCATGGTGCAAGAGCCCTTACATGACGCCTTGAGTCAAATGTGCATGTGTGTGCCCAGAAAGGGCCATGGGTGCTTGCTGGTAGATGGCCAATGGGGCACATAAAGTCAGGTGCAAATGAAGGGATGCAGAAGTTTGCAGAAACAACACTCACCCTCACGACCCGAGTGAGGTCGTTGAATTTCTTTCTGCGTTGGACAGGGCTCCTGGTCACCATGCTGCTGGAGTTGACCATCTGGCATACATCCCTCCAAGCTCGTCAGTAGTCCTTATGATTCGGCCTCGTGCCATTGTTTGGGTAGAGAACATCTCGCCGGCGCTCCACTGCGGCCACCAATTGCTCCAGAGCCTCATTGGTGAAGCGCTCTGCTCTCTGTCTCACCTTCTCCATCTGGTCCAAGTTTTTAGCACCAGAGAAGGGCCTGCACCGATTCTGAGGCCTGCAAGGCGAAGAGTGTGGATGCTGAAGCTGACTGACCCACCCCTTTAAGAGCTGGCCGGCGCCTGGAAGTCTCGTGGTCATCAGTAATTGAGAGCACCTGCGCTGCACCCGTCCGCTCTGATATTGGGTTGCGCCGGAAGTTTAGCGCCTTAGGAGTCCCGTGTAACGCCTGAATTCGTGCCGCAATCCCCTTTAGGGGCGATGCAACCCAATATCGCGCCAGGCGGCGATAAGTTTCGTCTGGCTATAAACTTTGCGCAGCGCCAGTTCTAACGCCTCAAGCGGGGCTATACCCAATTTCTAGGCCATAGAGTCTTATCATGTGCTTAAAGGCATTTCTGAAAGACTTCATATACTGTACAATGGATTATTACATTGAAGTGCAGTGGTGGTTGATGTGTGGACAATCAATATGGGACCAGGAATGAGGGACTTCAATTATGTGAAACAGTAATTAGGGACAAAATTAACAGTCACTTTGATAGGGTGGGATAATTAAGGAAAGCCAGCATGGATTTGTTAAAGGCAAATTGCGTTTAACCAACTTGATCGAGTTTTTTGATGAGGTAGCAGAGAGGGTTCAATTCTGGGCATCATACTTTAGGAAAGGCCTTGGAGAGGGTGCAGAGGAGATTGACCAGAATGGTCCCAGGGATGAGGGACTTCAGTTCTGTGGAGAGACTGGCGAAGCTGGGATTGTTCTCCTTGGAGCAGAGAAGGTCAAGAAGCGATTTGCTAAGTGTTCAAAATCATGAATAGTTTTGATAGCAAGGAGAAACTGTTTCTAAAAGCTTCTCCACTACCGAGGTTAAACTGACTGGCCTGTAGTTGTTGGGTTTATCTTTATACCCTTTTTTGAACAAGGGTGTAACATTTGCAATTCTCCAGTCCTCTGGCACTGCCCCTGTATCTATGGAGGATTGGAATATTATGGACAGTACCTCCGCGATTTCCACCCTCAATTCCCTCAGCATCCTGGGATGCATCCCATCCACTTCTGATGATTTATTTACTTTAAGTACAGCCAGCCTTCCTAATACCCATTCTTTATCCTATCAAGTGGCAGAAGGGTCAGTAACCAGAGGAGACAGATTGAAGGTGCTCGGCAAAAGAACCAGAGGGGAGATGAGGAAACCTTTTTTAACGCAGCGAGTTGTTGTGATCTGGAACGCGCTGCTTGAAAAGGCGGTGGAAGCAGATTTAATAGTAACTTTCAAAAGGGAATTGGATAAAATATGCAGGGCTCTGGGGAAAGAGCAGGAGAGTGGGACTAATTGGAGAGCTCTTTCAAAGAGTCGGCACAGGCACGATGGGCCGAATGGCCTCCTCCTGTGCTGTGTGATTGCATGAATCATTTTTACCTACAGCAAAATCTCACAAACATCAATAAGACAAATGTCCAGTAAATCTGTTGAGATGGTGTTGATTGAGGGAGGAGTTTTGGCCAGAACATTGGGAGAGTTCCCTGCTTTTCTTTGGATCTTTCACATACACCTGACACAGCTTTAAGTTCCTCGGAGTCCACATCACGGAAGACCTCTCCTGGTCCCTCAATACCTCCTCTCTGGTGAAGAAGGCCCAGCAGCGCCTATATTTCCTAAGGAGGCTGAAGGGATGTAACCTGTCACCCCTGATCCTCTCTAACTTTTACCGCTGCACAATAGAGAGCATCCTGACGAACTGTATCACTGGCTTAGTGGCAGAAGGCAGAGGGTGATGGTCGAAGGTTGTTTTTGTGACTGGAAGCCTGTGGCCAGTGGGGTACCACAGGGATCGGTGCTGGGTCCCTTGCTGTTTGTGGTCTACATTAATGACTTGGATATGAATGTAAAGGGTATGATCAGTAAGTTCGCGGATGATACAAAAATTGGTAGGGTGGTAAATAGCGAGGAGGGTAGCCTCAGTCTGCAGGACGATATAGATGGGTTGGTCAGATGGGCGGAACAGTGGCAAATGGAATTTAACCCGGAAAAGTGCAAGGTGATGCACTTTGGGGGGACTAACAAGGCAAAGGAATACACAATGAATGGAAAGACCCTAGGCAAGACGGAGGGTCAGAGGGATCTGGGTGTGCAAGTACACAGATCCCTGAAGGCGGCGGAACAGGTGGATAAGGTGGTAAAAAAGGCATATGGGATACTTGCCTTCATTAGCCGAGGCATTGAATATAAGAGCAAGGAGGTTATGATGGAGCTGTATAAAGCACTGGTTAGGCCACAGCTGGAATACTGTGTGCAGTTCTGGTCGCCACACTACAGGAAGGATGTGATCGCGTTAGAGAGGGTGCAGAGGAGGTTCACCAGGATGTTACCAGGGCTGGAGCGCTTCAGCTATGAAGAGAGACTGGGCAGATTGGGTTTGTTTTCCTTGGAGCAGAGGAGGCTGAGGGGGGACATGATTGAGGTGTACAAAATTATGAGGGGCATAGATAGGATGGATGCTGAGGAGCTTTTTCCCTTAGTAGAGGGGTCAATAACTAGGGGGCATAGATTCAAGGTAAAGGGCGGGAGGTTTAGAGGGGATTTGAGAAAGAACTTTTTCACCCAGAGGGTGGTTGGAGTCTGGAACTCACTGCCTGAAAGGGTTGTGGAGGCAGAAACCCTCACAACATTTAAGAAGCATTTGGATGTGCACTTGAAATGCCATAGCATACAAGGCTACGGGCCAAATGCTGGAATATGGGATTAGATTAGACAGGGCTTGATGGCCGGCGCGGACACGATGGGCCGAAGGGCCTCTATCCGTGCTGTATTACTCTATGACTCTATGGCAGCTGTAGCTACTATGACCGGAAAGCCCTGCAGCGGGTAGTCAAAACTGCCCAACGCATTACCGGCACCCGGCTACCGACCATATAGAGCACATATACCAGAAACGCTGTTTACGGAGGTCACGGACCATCATCAAAGACCCTACCCACCCCAGCCACAGTCTGTTCGCCCCCCTGCCATCTGGGAGACGCTACAGATGCATTCGCACCCGAACGACCAGATTTAGGAACAGCTTCTTTCCCAGGGCTGTCATCCTACTGAACTCCACAAATAAACTCTAAAGCCTGCACATCTGTCAGTGCACTTTATTATGTTTATGTTAATGTATTACAAGCCAAATGAATGTTGAATGTTTAAAAGTCTTAGGCCTAGAAATTCACTATGGCCCCGCCAGCTGGCTAGCGCCCAAAAGTTAGCGCTGGGCGGGAAGCCTATAGCGATCGCCAGATATTCATTGTTAGCGCCCCAATTCGGAACCGGGCGCTATACCAGGGTGTGCCCGCCTCCACTTGGGGCGCTGACACTGAATATCAGCGCTCTTGGCGCCGCTGCGCCAGCCGCTGCGGAGCGGCAGGCTGCGGTACTGCAGGCCTCCTCCTTCTCTTAAGGGGGAGCTGCCTGCAACGGGGAGATCGCCGCTGTATAGTGCCGGCAAATGAGCCCGGCACCACGGAGAAGTGCCGGGCTCGCGGAAAGCAGCCGGCAATGCCGCGGGGGGGGGGGGGGTGGAGGAGGCCGGGGAAGGAGGTGCGGGCAGGCGTCCGCCGAAAAAGCGGCCGGCCCCACCTTCCGCTTTAAAGCGCCCCACTAAGGCAGCAGGACGGCCCCGTTTTCTGGTCGCTGTTTGCGGCCGCTTTGGAGGAGGCGGCCGCAACTAAATATGGGGATCGGGCCGGTTTCGGGGCGGAACCGGGGCACTGCGCACACCGATGACGTCATTGGTGCCGGCGCAGCGCTAACGGCTACCGCCGCCAATACTGCTGCGCTGAATATCTGCGCAAACTCATTTCTGGTGCAAAATCACTCTTTAGGCGTTAACTGGGCGCAAAGCTGGCAGCGCCTTAATGAATTTCTAGGCCTTAATCTAAATGTACACTCTCGGGAGCCGCAAGCCTACATTTCGTTGTACTGCACTTGTGCACGAACAATGACAATAAAGTTGATTATTATTATGAATATTATGAAGCCCCCGAACTGGCAGACGGGACCTCGGTTTAATGTCTTGCCTGAGGGGCAGCACACCTGATGATATGGCATTATCTGTGCACTGCTCTGGACTGTCACTCGAGATTCTGTGTTCAAGTCCTGGACTATATTCAGGGCAGGAGAAAGCTCTTCGTGCAGAGGGCTGTGGGATTCACTCCCAGGGTTAGTGATTGAGGCAGAAACTGTGTCAGCATTCCCGATTCGATTGGAGAGAGGGATGAAGAGAAAGTTGTTGAAGGGATATGGGAACAGGATGAGAAAATGCAATTAGGTTTGTTGAAGTTCTTATTGTAATACAGGTTGAGCGTCCCGAATCCGGCAACCTCGGGACCGAGGCTGAGCCGGTTTTCGGGTTTTTCCGGACTTCGGAACGTGTTTCTGATGTCCGAAGTCCGGAAATGCCCGGGTCCAGGTTGCGCTTTTGGTAAGCCTCCCTCAGGGTGTCCGGATTCCGGAACATTTTACAGATTCCGGACCCCTGCCACCAATCGTCCCGGAGTCCGGATTCCAGAACTCCGGATTTGGGATGCTCAACTTGTATTTTAAGTTGATTTAAGATCGCGATTTGTACCTGTGTTCTGAGAATGTTGTTGTGTTCAGAAGTGCTGTCTTATTTTCAGTGATTAATTACATATTACAAAGTATTTACAGCACAGAAACCGGCCATTGGGCCCATCAGGTCCGTGCCAGTGTTTATGCTCCACACCAGCCTCCTCCCACCCTCTTCATCTCACCCTATCAGCATATCCTTCTATTCCTTTCTCCCTTGTGTTTATCGAGCTTCCCCTTAAATGCATCTCTGCTATTCGCCTCAACCACTCCCTGTGGTAGCGAGTTCCACATTCTCACCACTCTCTGGGTGAAGAAGTTTCTCCTGAATTCCCAATTGGACTGTCTTATAGTGATGGCCCTGTAAGTACTAGGGTCATCAGAACACTTATTTCAGCTGGGCTGTAGCATGGTGACACTGGGTGTGTTACTGTGTCAAGGGGATGCTGAACATGGAAAGGCCATTGAACCGAAACGAAAAAATATTTAAACTAACTCTGGTATGCACTCCCCAGTGTGGGACTGAGGCACACAGATCAGGAAGATCCCAATCCCCTGTCTGTGCTGTGTCAGCTGGTGTCAGTATTGATGGTGGTTGGAACATTGCCACTGGTCCTAGCAGGAGGCTCCATCTAGCGCTGGCTGCTGGTCAGGACATCCAGTGAGGACAGGGGCAACCCAGATAAGAACCATGATAGGGTCCCCCTTGTCCTCACCTTCCACCCCACCGGTCTACGGATCATTCTCCTCCATCTCCACCACCTCTAGTGCGATGCCACCACCAATCACAGCTTCCACTCCCCTCCACTCCATTCTCCTCCCCTCCACTCCACTCCCCTCCCCTCCACTCCATTCCCCTCCCCTCCACTTCCCTCCCCTCCACTTCCCTCCCCTCCACTTCCCTCCCCTCCACTCCACTCCACTCCCCTCCACGTTCCGCGTTCCGTAGTTCAGTCAGTAGACTCGGAACACCGTGGTCCACTCTCAATCACCCCCAATACCTGCTCTGCTTCCCCTGGCACCTTCCCATACAAGCACATGAGGAGAACGGTGGCATAGTGGCTATGTTACTGGACTAGTAATCCAGAGGCCTGGACTAATGATCCAGAGACGTGAGTTCAAATCCCACCATGGCAGCTGGGGAATGAATCTGGAATAAAAAGCTAGTATCGGTAATGGTGACCATGATCAGATTGTCGTTAAAAACCCGTCGGGTTCACTAATGTCCTTCAGGGAAGGAAATCTGCCGTCCTTACCTGGTCTGGCCGATGTGACTCCAAACCCACAGCAATGTGGTTGACTCTTAACTCTCCTCTGAAATGAACCACACGGACTGCAGTGGTTCAAGAAGGCGGCTCACCACCACCACCTTCTCGAGGGCAATTAGGGATGGGCAATAAATGGTGGCCTTGGCAGCGACGCCCACACCCCATAAACAAATAAAAAGAAGAAAGGAATAGAAGGATATGCTGGAGGGGTGAGATGAAGAGGGGTGGGAGGAGGCTGGTGTGGAGCATAAACACCGGCACGGACCAGTTGGGCCGAATGGCCTGTTTCTGTGCTGCTCTCAGACCCACAACAACAGGTGCCCTCTGAGTCAGAAGGTCATTCTGTTTCTGTAATAGTTTGTAGGGCCGGTCTGCACTGCTCTGCTCCCTTGTAGTTAGTGCCCTGAGATCCACTGTCAAAAACCACGCATGAGGCATGGTCAGTTGGACGCGGAAGCAGAGAAAGGAAAGACTTGCATTTCTACAGCACCTTTCTCAACCTCAGGACATCCCAAAGCGCTTTACAGCCAATGAAGTACTTTTTGAAGTGTAGTCACTCTTGTAATGTTGGAAACACGGCAGCCAATTTGTGCACAGCAAGCTCCCACAAACAGCAATGTGATAATGACCAGGTCATCTGTTTTAGTGATGTTGGCTGAGAGATAAATATTGGCTCCAGGACACCGGGGAGAACTCCCCTGCTCTTCTTCGAAATAGTGCCATGGGATCTTTTACGTCCACCTGAGAGAATAGACGGGGCCACGGTTTAACATCCCATCCGAAAGACGGCACCTCTGACAGTGCGGCACTCCTTCAGTACTGCCCCTCCGATAGTGCAGCACTCCCTCAGTACTGCCCCTCCGACAGTGCGGCGCTCCCTCAGTACTGCCCCTCCGACAGTGCGGCGCTCCCTCAGTACTGCCCCTCCGATAGTGCGGCGCTCCCTCTGTACTGCCCCTCCGACAGTGTGGCGCTCCCTCAGTACTGGCACTGGGTGTGTCGGGCTGGATTATGCGCTCAAGTTTGTGGAGCGGGACTTGAACCCATGACCTTCTGACTCAGAGGGCACCTGTTGTTGTGGATCCGCGAGGCGGCAGCTTCCTCGGCGGAGAGGAGAGAATTGAGGAGATTTGGAGAATTTCACCTCCAGCTGGAACGCTGTGCGAGAAGAGGCCTCGCAGTCATATGGCCAACTGAAAAATAATACACTATCTCTTGCAGCAAGTTGTCATGTAGTGCATGAAAGGCTACATATTATAACGCTGTAATAAATTATTTATTAATGAGTGGGAATCAGTGATGTGGCTTTGAAACTTGGCTGGTTGTCAGCGGCATTAACCCGCACAGCGGTGAGAGATAATGGCATAAGTTTAGATGAACAAATCAGCTGTCCTTTCCCAGCTGTCTGAGCCTCTTTCCCCCCCCCCCCCCACCTCTGTAACTTCCTCCAGCCCCACAACCCTCCCTGAACTCTGCGCTCCTCCAATTCTGGCCTCTTGTGCATCCCTGATTTCCTTCATCCCACACATCGGTGGCGTCTGTTGTAGACTCATTGATAGAGATTGATCGCTGTGATTGGCCGACAACTCCCATTATCGTTGGATCGTGGGACTCCCAGGATGGTGGAAGGTGAACGAGATGGACCAATGTCTTTTGTCGTCTCGCAATTCCTATGTTCCTATCTCTTGTACCCAGAAGAACTGATGGGCCAAAGATTGTCCCACTTATCCTTCAAACTCAGTTACTTCTGGCTGTTAGACCGTCTGTAAATGGTCTTGAAAGTGTCTGACCTCCTCCTCCTCAGAAAGATATCTCCAGGTGGCAGATATCTGCTTGAAAGTGGCGAGGGAGCGATATGTTACTGGACTAGTAATCCCGTAGAACGTGAGTTCAAATCTTACCATGGCAGTTTGTGAATTTGAACTCGGTTTAAAAATAAATCATAAAGTATTGGCCCAGAAATTCGGGTCGGGGGCTTCCCGTGGGTGCAAGCCCCCGACCTGCACTTAGCTAGCGCACCGGCCGTTGAGCTGTGGGCCAGCGTGGGATTCCGATCCTGGGCCTCCTCCAACTGCCGGCGTGCAGTGCTTGTGTATCCCAGGGGCACAGTTAGTTCGAAGCGTCCCCTCGGATCATGTGGGCCATGGGGAGCCAATCGGAGCAGGGAATGCTCCATTCATAAGTTTGACAGGAAGAGCTGTCAAACCTATAAATACTATAAGCCTCAAAACATCACTAAAACCTCAAATACTTTTTTTTTAAATCACATTTTTAAAATAAACTATAAATTACATGAAATAACTTTTAAACAATAATTTAAATTTTTGAAAAAATTAATTACATTTTCTAACGGAGCTAAAAGTAAACTTACCTTTCTTTAAAGTATTTAAAAATAATAAACCTGTGGAAAAAATGTTTTAAATTGAATTAATTCACCACTTACCTTGTTAAAAGCAGGCCTTGCGCCTGCTTTTTAAAAGTGTAACTGCTGGAGACTTCCCCTCCCGGAGAAACCTGCAAAAAAAACGTGAGTTCGATGCGCACGCGCTGCCTCTCCGGCGCACGTGTTCGACTTCTGAACCCCTTCTTTCAGGGGAACGGAAGTTTCGGTTTCCCGCGCATGCGCGGTGCATGCACGAAACCGGCACTTCCATTGGGCTTATGGGTGAGTACCCCGTGTGTACTTACGCGTTGGGACCCGAATTTCTGGGCCATTGTTATCTAAAGCTAAACTGGTTCACTAATGTCCCTTTAGGGAAAGAAACCCGCCGTTCTTACTCGGTCTGGGCGTACACGTGACCCAAGTCCCACACCAACGTAGTTGATTCTTAATCTGCCAACCTAGCAACCCACTACCAGCCGTTCAACAAGGAGGCACACCACCCCCACCACCTTCTCGGAGCAAACTAGGGATGGGCAATAAATGCCGGCCTATGCCAGCAATGCCCACATCCCCAGAGAATTAATTTTTTTAAAGTGCGCACGTGTCAATGTCAAGTAAGGAAGGGGCGGACTCTGAGTGATGCCCTCCCATGGTTGAATATGCTGGTCTCACGAATATAGAACGGCCACTGTGTGAGGGCTGCCAGCGAATCCCAACATGAGGTAAAAATGGGAGAGAAAAGATAAAATGTAAAACTGTCGGGTTGCAGTTCTGTGTCCTTACGTAATGGACAGTTTTAAAATTTCTTTGAGATTAGTTTAATTAAATTTTAAATGAAATGACCATTGATTGTGGGCTGCTTGGAACCAGGACAGGCAGGAAATCGATCACTGCAATAAACATTCATACGTTTCCCCACTTGTCCTTTCCTCGCACTTGGAGCTGTTAATTTGTGGGACCGAGGTGCCAGCGGAGGCGAGTGCTGATTCAGTCAAACTCTTCCGAAGGGAAATGGATGGTTTCCAGTTTTACCAGGGAGCAGAGGAACATGGGATTGGTGCAGATATAGGAGAACGAGGCCCCTGAAAGAGAAAAGAACAGAAAGACTTGCATTTATATAGCGCCTTTCACGACCACCAGACGTCCCAAAGCGCTTTACAGCCAATGAAGTACTTTTTGAAGTGTCGTCACTGTTGTAATGTTGGAAACGTGGCAGCCAATTTGCACACAGCAAGCTCCCACAAACAGCAATGTGATAATGACCAGATAATCTGTTTTAATGATGTTGATTGAGGGATACATATTGGCCCCAGGAAGAACTCCCCTGATCTTCTTCGAAATAGTGCCGTGGGATCTTTTATGTACCTGAGTTTAACGTCTCATCTGAAAGACGGCACCTCCGACAGTGCAGCGCTCCCTCAGTACTGCACTGGGAGTGTCAGCCTAGATTTATGTGCTCATCCCTAGTGTGGGACTTGAACCCATGACCTTCTGACTCAGAGGTGAGAGAGCGACCCACTGAGCCACGGCTGACGCTCGCAGCTGCCTGATGTCCATGTGATGGGTACACATGGGTTGGGATCTCCATAGTGTGGCTCAGCAGTTGTTTCCCCCTTTACCTCACAATCTTGTGTGCTGATTCACCACAGTCTTGTGTCATTGCACCACTCTCTCCCTTCCTCATAGTTGTATGATGGCTGTGGGTGACATTCATCTCCATACCGAGTGCCTTTATGACGTTTCCACCTCTGTCCAGGTGTCACCCAGTGGCTCAGTGGGCAGCACTCTCTCTCACCTCTGAGTCAGAAGGTCGTGGGTTCGAGTTCCACTCCAGAGACTTGAGCACAAAATCCATGCTGACACTCCAGTGCAGTGCTGAGGGAATACTGCACTGTTGGAGATGCCGTCTTTCAGGTGAGACGTTAAACCGAGGCCCCGTCTGCTCTCTCAGGTGGATGTAAAAGATCCCACGGCACTGTTTTGAAGAAAAGCAGGGGAGTTCTCCCCGGTGTCCTGGGGCCAATATTTATCCCTCAACCAACATCACTAAAGTAGATGATCTGGTCATTATCACATTGCTATTTGTGGGAGCTTGCTGTGTGCAAATTGGCTGCCACGTTTCCTACATTACAACAGTGACTACACTTCAAACAGTACTTCATTGGCTGTGAAGCGTTTTGGGACATCGTAAAAGGAGTTACAAGAAACTTTGGTTTATCCGGAGGTTAACTGTCCGGAATGCCCGAGCCACCGGAAAAATTCAGGAGTCGGTTCAGTAAGTTTCTTTTCTTTTCGTTGCTTTTTTTTCACCAGTCAGGCTCTGCAAGGTCTAGCTGAAGCTGTTGCTTAGCTACAGAGACGCTTGCAAGCTACAGCCGACTGTTTAGAAGCTAAGCAACAGGGTTTGTTGCTAGATACGGAGCTCAAAAGCTTCCGTATGTTTTAACATTAGCGCTGGTTTGTCCGGCAGTTTTGATGGGACGGCAACAGCTCGGTCCCGTCGGTGCCGGATATCACAAAGTTTCCTGTATATAAATGCAAGTTTTTTCTTTTTCTTTCTCCCTTATCTAGAAGCTGTTATAAAATTGTCGAATTTGCATCTGTGCTGGCTCTCTGACAGAACTATCCACTTTGTCCCATTCCCTGCCCTTTCCCCAGACACTTTTACATTTTTCTTGTTCAAATATTTATCCACTTCCTTTTTAAAAGGTAATATGGATTCTGTGGTTGTTTCTGGTAGAGTATTTCACACCGTAACAACCCTACAACCCTGTGTGCAAAAATAACCATTCTCCTATCTTCTCCCTTCAGTCCTTTGGTGATTTTTATCCTCTAGTTACTGCCTCGCTGACCGGAGGAACGACTTTTTCCCTTTTTACCTTAACAAGTCCTTTATAGTTTTGAACAGCTCTATCAAATCTCCTCTTAACCTTCTCTGTTCTAATGAAAAGTGCCCCAGCTTCTCTTCTGTACCCTCTCTATAGCCTTGACAGTCTTCCTGAAGTAGGGGGCCCAAAACTGGACACAATAGCCCCGATTTTAACCGAACACACCCAGTAGGAAAGGAGTGCAAAATGGGTCGAGCTGTCAAACGGGCGTTCGACTCGAACCTGCCCATTTCCGCCAGGCACGGTGGGTTAAAATTGGGGCCAGTATTCTAACTGTGGCCCGAGCAATCATTGTTAGGGTTTGGCATTACATCTTTGCTTCTCCGCTCTGTGCCTCTGTTTTATAAAAAAATCTTGGATCACATTAACTTCTTACAGTTACAATGGGAGCCATTGTGTTACAGTCGGAGGAAAGGAAAAGAATGTTTGCTCGGTGAAATTTCTGATAAAGTACCCCGTAGATTCTGGAACCTGGGTCCGAAAACAAAGCCAATTTATTTTTTCCCAATTTCCCCTTATTCTATTGCCATTTTATCTGAAATAGCTGGACTATAAAATACAAATAACTCTCACACTTAATGTGGCAGGTGTAATAGAATTTGAAAAATCTACAAGTCAAAACTGAGCTATTAAATGATAAATTGGAAGGTTTTATTTTGTCTGCCCTGTGCTATAAATCTCCTCGCCGCTAATCATCAAAGGTGACATCATTACTCGAGGCAGTGTAGGAGCTGAAAGATCTTTGGTACAATATTCGTGCAGGAAAAAAAAAATCATCTGAACTCCATAATCTTACACAAGTAATGAGGAATTCCGGAATGACGGAATGTTGGTTGACTTGAAGCTTCATTTGACTTTGAGATACGATTTAGAATTATGAGGTACGAAGCCCTGGCAAAGTCCTAGTGCAGGTTTCAGAAGGCTTTAAGAGTACAGTGGAAGTGGCTGATTATGGATTCCATTATTGTAGACCTCTTGGTCTTTATAAATGACGGCGGAAGTCCGAATGTAGGTGTACTGGAGGGGGATATGGACCATCTGTTCGATAACTCTCGGGAAGGAATTGGGTTCTGAAGAAACTAGACCGCACGCTCGTCACATCCCGCTGCACCAGAGAGGCCTTATCACAGGCTCTGAGCGCAATGTTTCAGTCCATTCTTGATGTACAAATTGTGGCTGGGGACAGGAGGGCAGCCAACGTAACATTACTCTTCTACAAGGGTAAAGATAAATTGGGTAAGGATAAAGCAGTCCGTCTAAGGCCAAGGCTATGGGGGAAGAGCGGGGAAATTGGGGTTAATTTTGGATTGCTGTAACAAAGAGACAGCACAGACTACAGTAGGTCCAGTGGCCTTCTGTGCTGTAAAGTTCTGTGATTCTGTAGTTATGATACAAAATACTGGAGACAGAATAGCTACAACCGCTTACTGACCTCACCCAGTGTTTTATTAACAACAGTACTATCAATTTTTCCATGAAAACTGTAGCCTTGATTATTTAATTTATTTCTTTATGTCTGTCTGGCTGTCTGGCCTCCCACATTCCACCCTACATAAACTTGAGGTCATCCAAAACTCGGCTGCCCGTGTTCCAACTCGCACCAAGTCCCATTCGCCCATCACCCCCTGTGCTCGCTGACCTACATTGGCTCCCAGTGAAACAACACCTCGATTTCAAATCCCTCCATGGCCTCGCCCCTCCCTATCTCTGTAATCTCCTTCAGCCCCACAACCCCCCACCGAGATATCTGCGCTCCTCTAATTCTGCCCTCTTGAGCATCCCTGATTATAATCGCTCAACCATTGGTGGCCGTGCCTTCTGTAAAGTCTGTGGGTTGTTTAGTTAATTAATACACAGACTATCAGAGTAACTTAAAACAGGACTTTACTATTCGAAGGTCAGGGCGAATCTGCCAAATAAATCCTGACACAGCACTTATATACCGGTGTGGTCACCGTCGGTATTACAGTATACAGAAGCCAACAAAGTAGTGCCACACCTAAAATAGTTCTCTTAAAGGTGAACGGTTACATACAATGGTTTTCTTAAAGGTAGACGGATACATACACTACAATCCTCCCTTTTTAGCTTACAACATACTTAGTCCCCCATTAAACATAACATATATTCAACTTCATGTAAAACAATTCACAGGTATAATCTATGCGGGAAACGGTTTACAGATTCAGTCTCTGCGGGAACAGTTCACAGATTCAGTCTCTGGTCTTGACTCGGTCCGAACAACATCTCTGTGGTGTAGCCGGTTCACATTGCTAGCGTGACTCATCCAATAGTCTTTCCCTTGACTTAACAGCTTGAACTTCCGTCCTGCTGAACCAGCAGTGCTGACTTTTACAGACAGCTGGACTGCCTTGGTAATTTTTCCTACTTGCCAACTGATTTGGCTCCCTTCGTAGGGCCCACGTACATGATCTGGTAGAAGTGATAATGATTTAGATGGTTATCACCTTCTGCTTCGTCTTTTTCTTTTCTGCTTCTTGGAGACTCTCGGGGCTCCCTCATCAGCTGCCAGCTGTAGTGCCACCATCTCCCTATGTTCCTTAGACTTTAAGTGCTTCATCCTGATTTCTGCACTTTGGGAGTTTTCATCACAAGCTGGGCAGACCACGTCCTCGTAATATTCCGTGTCACTCAACAGGTCATGGTAATATTCGGTGTCGTCCTGAACTAGTCTAGCGAGAGGGCCTGCTACTTCTTCCTTACCCAACTGGACGTTAGCCGACTGTTGTTCCCTCCCTAGACATCTTTCCTGAAGAGACTTCTTCATGCGTTCATATTCATCCCGCTCTTCCTGGGTTTCCTGTAAATCCTTCACTAATGACCTCATTTGTGATTTCAACACTTCCCCTTCCATCGGGGATTGATTGATCGGGCTATTCAATCCTTCTACTGGAGCAGCTGTTTCAACATTCTGTTGTTCACATAGACGTGATTCAGCGTACTTTTGGCATCCCAGTAAAATCTGTGTTGCAACCTCAGCTATTTCCATAACTTTTGAGAGCTCCGAACTCCTTCCCTTTGAAGATTGAAGCTCGTGTTCAGATTGTTCCCATTGCAGAGTCTTGTCCCTCAGCATATGAAGGAGTTGGCTGACCGTTAACTCTTCCACGGGAACACTGTGGATCAGAGTCTTCTCCATTTCATCCACCTTTTCCTCCAATGCTTTCACCTTCTTTTCCTCTTGTACTTTGGCTTTCAGCGCTCGGAGAAGTTGCGCCTTGATGCTCTCTAGCTCATGTTCAGGGGCCATTCTTACAGTCTCTGTGTTTCTTACAGTTTCCTTTTCTTCCACTGAAAGGATTCCCAGTTGAATCTGTTCTTCAAGTTGTTGAACCTCGGTCATTGCCGCCTCATATTTGTCTTGGGTTTCCTTCAATATTTTTATGAGTTCTTGGACATCTTGTCTTTCATGTTCTGCCATGTCTTTCACCTCTAATTTCTCATCTATGGATGGAACTTCTACCGATGAGTCTGTCTTGGCCTTGAGCTCATCAAGAATTTCCTGCAGCCTTTGGACTTCTTGCTCATGTTCAACCTTTAGTTGCTCATATGCTTCTACTGAAACTAGCTTTTCAGAGGTTGCCGAGTTAATCCCCTCCAGGATTGTAGCCTGGGCCTGTTCATACTGTTCCTTCAACTTCTCAAACTCTGCTTGTAAGGAGTCGTAGAGAAGAACGGGAATAAAATCCTGGCTTCCTGAAGATTCCTCTTCATTTGCTCCTTCCTGCAAATATTCTAACTCCTGAACAGCATAAGGGAGATGTGATCGGTAATTGGTCACAATGGCTGTATGGTCGCTCTCTGCTTGAGCTAGCTGCTTCTGTTGTCTTTCCAGATTCTCCCATTCGGTGTCATAGAACTTTTTCATTGTTTTCATCTCTTGTTCGAGACGGTAACTCACTTGTTCTACTTGCTGTCGTAATTTGAAATAAAGTTGAGTCCGAGCTCGGTGTTCGTCAGTCATGGATATGTCCGTAAACTGAACAGACTCAGAATTCTCTGTCAAACTATGTTGTCGTTGTTCGGTGGAGTTCTGTTCTGAAACTTTGTTCTTCTCTGGAGCATAAGCCTTTATGCATGCCTTCGTTCTTCCAACCTTAGTCGGCAAGTCCATTTTAGCCTTGTCTTTCATATTTGGGTTGGTCTTATCGTCATCCGTTTCAGAATCTGAGCTGATTGTCTGCACCGAGTCCTCACTCGTTATGGCTTTTAGATAGTGCCATTCCATGTCTATTTTCTTGATCCACTCCCGTCCCAGAAGTGGTGGTCCTCCCTCAGGTAGTACGTATAAGTTCATTCTTGGGTGTTCTTTACCCCCATCTCTCACCTTGACTCTTATCTTCCCCATGGGGTATACTTTATGCCCCGTGTATGTCTGCAATACGAACTTGGTATCTCTTAAGGGTATATGTGAGAATAGCCGGTGGTAATCCATTCGATTTATGACTGATAGAGCTGATCCAGTGTCCAACTCCATTTTCACTTGGACTCCAGCTATTTTTAGCATGACCCAGATAGTTTGTAGGTCAGCTTCCTTACTCACATTGTGAATTCTCAGACTGCCCAGCTCCTGGCCGTTTGGGTCTGAGTCCGAATTCTGTTCGTCTGAACTCTTCTCAGCCACCTTGTGTACCTTGTTGTACTTTTCCTGTGATGGCTTCCTTTGGTTGTTGGTCTTCTTCCCTGACCGGCATACCTTAGCTATGTGACCCAGTTTGCCACATTTCCTACACTCCTGGTTCTTAAACCAGCATTGGTTCTGGTCGTGTGTTGTCTTCCCACAACGATAGCATTTTGTTGTACTCGAGGTAATTTGATCCACACTGAGTGCCGCTGCCTTTAGCTGCATTTCCGCAGTTCCCTTCGCTGTGGCTTCGTGCGATGCTGCAATAAGGACAGCCCTGTCAAGTGTAAGGTCGTTCTCTTCGAGTAGTCGCTTTTGCGTTCCTTCCTTTGACAACCCGCACACGAACTTGTCTCGCAATGCCTCTGTCAGATTCCCTCCAAACTGGCAGTGTTTCGCTCGTCTACGCAGTTCGACCAAGTATTCTGCGTTGCTTTCGTCTTTCCTTTGCGTTCTCGCATAGAATTTGAATCGTTCCGCCAACATCAACGGTGTGGGGTTCAAGTGATCCTTCAGAACAGTCACAATATCATCGAAAGTCTGATCCGCCGGTTTAGCTGGTGCTAGTAGATGCTTCAAGAGCCCGTATGTCTTCGCGCCCATCGAGTTTAGCAAGGTTATAGCTTTGTCATCTTCTTCTATTTTATTGGCCTCACAATAGATCTCAATGCGTTCCACATACGTGGCCCAGTCTTCTACCTCGGAATTAAAATCGTTGATGTTACCACGCTTAGGCATCTTCCTCTCTTCCTGATAACACCACGAATTATTTCTTTAAATTTTCTTTCTTTTTTTTTCTTCAAGATGGCGGTTCCCGTGAAAATGGCGGTTTCCCGCACTTATCTTCTTCTCCGCCTAATGGCGGCTTCCCGCGTTTCTTCCCCTGGCGGGAGGGGTACACTTTCCCCACGGGCGACGGCCGCTGGCTTTCAGGTTCACAGCCTGCGCGTCGGCTTCAGTGCTTTCCCTTTTCTCGGCAGGGCAACCGGCGCTGGGTACACCCCGTTGACGGCGAACAGTTTCAGCCGCTGGACTGGCTCTCGCTCAGTCTCCCTTGGTCGGCTCTGCCTCTCCCGCTCGCTCGTCTCCCAATCGCGCCTCCCAGCCCTCTCGCAGTCTGGTGCTTCCCTCCCTGGCTGCGGCTGAGTTTTTATATCTTCCCGCGCCTACGCTCCCGGTCGCAGCGCTTCGTGGCTTCGGCCGCTGCCCGGCCTTTTTCGCCGGTCGCGGTCTAGCTGTCTCACAACGCCGTTGCGTCCCCAGCCTGTCTGTACCGCGGCTTCCTTGCTCCACGCTGCCCCAGTCTCAGCGCCTCTGGGCCCGACTTCTGTCCGGCTCCTTTCCCCCTCGACCGTGGTCGAGTGCACCGCCCTTATCCTCCGGTTATTCTTTTTACTTTTCCCTTACTCACAGTCACCGTGGCCGGCTTGCTTCTCGTGCTGATCGGCTCACTCCTCACCGTGGCAGAAGGGACAGTCAGTGCCTGTTGCTGATGGAAGTCTTTGTCTCTGAATTCTTCCTCCTTTCCAGCTCTGCAGACTCGAGTTTTCTCCCAGCAGAATGACGAGGCGGTTGCCTCTTCTCGACGCTCGTTAACTGCTTCGGAAGTATTGTTGCCGCAGGGTACGATCGGACTCGTCGCCACTGTAAAGTCTGTGGGTTGTTTAGTTAATTAATACACAGACTACCAGAGTAACTTAAAACAGGACTTTACTATTCGAAGGTCAGGGCGAATCTGCCAAATAAATCCTGACACAGCACTTATATACCGGTGTGGTCACCGTCGGTATTACAGTATACAGAAGCCAACAAAGTAGTGCCACACCTAAAATAGTTCTCTTAAAGGTGAACGGTTACATACAATGGTTTTCTTAAAGGTAGACGGATACATACACTACACCTTCTGTTGCCTGGGCCCTAAGCTCTGGAATTCCCTCCCTAAGCCTCTCCGCCTCGCTCTCCTCCTTAAGACGCTCCTTAAAACCGACCTCTTTGACCAAGCTTTTGGTCACCTGCCCTAATTTCTCCTTATGTGGCTCGGTGTCAAATTATTTGTCTTATAACGCTCCTGTGAAGCACCTTGGGACGTTTTACTACGTTAAAGGCGCTATATAAATACAAGTTGTTGTTGTCATTTTTTTTCTGTCTTTTTCTCTGTCTTATTCTTTCACACTCATTCTTTCTCTCTCATTATTTTTCTCTATCTCTTTCTCTAATTCTTTCTCTCTTTCTCTCATTCTTTCTTTGATTGCTTCTTTCTTTCTTTCCTTCTCTCTTTCTCCTCATCGCCAATACCTTCTCTCTGAATCAATGACGCCGCTGCAGTACTTTCTCTGGACCATACCCAGTGTCTAACTGAATGACAAGCTTGCAGCATCTTCGGTGGATCAGAGCCAGATTGTGGCAGCAAGTCTCCAGGTCAGTTGTAGCGAGCAGTCAGCTCAACTTGAAAGTGCTGCAACTTCAAGATTGGTTCAAGAAATCCTGTGACCACCCATCCCATCCCCCCTCCCCCCCCCCGACCTATGTGACGGTCGTTAGCGGCGAGGTGACCGGCCCATATTGGTCCTGGTCAAACCCGGGAGCTGCCGCTGGATGTCGGATTGGTGCCGGCAGCTCTCCAGAAATATGCTGACGAGGCCCGAGGCCCCATTTCGGGTGAGCATCAGGAACTCCGTCTTCTGCCACACGCTCCCAGGGTCTGGTCAACTCTGCACCCGGATATGGGCTGTAACCAAGTTTTACCCCATGGTGTCTTCCCAGCTTATTTTTGGAATCATGGAATCCAGGAGGCCATTCAGCCCATCCAGACTGTGCAAGAGCTCTCCAATTGGTCCCACTCCCCCCCTGCTCTTTCCCCACAGCCCTGCAACTGTTTCCCCTTCAAGTATTTATCCAATTCTCTTTTGAAAGTTACTATTGAATCTGCTCCCACCGCCCTTTCAGGCAGCGCATTCCAGATCACAACAACTCGCTGCGTAAAAAAAATCTCCTCATCTCCCCTCTGGTTCTTTTGCCAATTACCTTCAATCTGTGCCCTCTGGTTACCGACCCTCCTGCCACTGGAAACAGTTTCTCCTTATTTATTCGATCAAATCCTCTCCTCATATTTAACATTCCTTGTTGAGACTCGGAATGAAAATGCTCGGAGCCTGAATCATTGCCAGATCTCCTCTCTCAGCCATCAGTATAATAATCGAGTATTGACAGACCCGCTCACACAAGTGCAGCCTGGGGACTAACCAACGCCATATTATGTTGTATTGATAGAGATTGATAGTATTGATGGTGATGGTTAAAAGGAAGGTTGGCAACTAATGAAAGAGGAAAAAAACCTCAGCAGAATTGGTGTCAACACAGAATCAGCCGAGGGGAATGGATCTCCCTAAGCTTCTTGCCTCTCCCGTATTCTTCTCGTTTCAGATTAATTTCACCGTTGGGAGATTGGGGGTTTGCGAGCTCTTCGATTGCTGGTTAAAAGAAAGACTTGCATTTCTATAGCGCCTTTCCCGACCACCGGATGTCACAAAGCGCTTTACAACCAATGAAGTACTTTTGGAGTGTAGTCACTGTTGTAATGTAGGAAATGCAGCAGCCAATTTGCGCACAGCAAGCTCGCACAAACAGCAATGTGATAATGACCAAATAATCTGGTTTTTTTTTATGTTGATTGAGGGATAAATATTGGCCCCAGGACACCTCCCCCTGCTCTTCTCCAAAATAGTGCCGCGGGATCTTTTATGTCCACCCGAGAGACCAGACAGGGCCTCAGTTTAACATCTCAACCGAAAGATGGCACCTCTGACAGTGCAGCACTCCCTTAGGTGTGTCAGCCTAGATTTTGTGCTCAAATCTCTGGAGTGGGATTTGAACCTACAACCTTCTGATTCAGAGGTGAGAGTGCTACCCACTGAGCCACAGCTGACATGTCGTGCCATGCTCCATGGCCAGTGGAAAGTTGACTTTTTGTAGAGTTTCCAATTTGATGCTCTGTATTAGTCAAACATGCCTCACCCTGGGGACTGTCTGCTGCAGGTGGTAGCAGAATGTCCGAGACCCGACACACTCAGCTTAGTCTGATGGGAAGAAAACCTTTCCCTGACTAAGAGTCCCGAGGGCAATGAGTTTGGGGCAGTCTTCAGCCCATGTGGCACATCTTCAATGCCGCTCAAAATTGTCCGCAATTTGCCACTAAATTCAGCTTTAACTCTGAGATGACCTGTGTAGGAATTGCAAGTGTCTCACTGGTGGAGTTAATGATGATGTTCTGAAGTTGAAGGGGACGGGGGCGGTAAGGCACGTTGCTTGTGGGATGGGTGGCGGGAGAGCAATTAAACTCTGCATCTACCCCATGCTGCACGTGAGCTGGGATTGCTTGATGCGGACAACATCTGCAACAAATGGAAGGGTGGTTACAAGGGAATGGAGCACATCTCAACCCTGGCTGATACTGGGTTCACTCGGAAATAGTTGGGGACACTACATCTGCTAATGCAACAGTTTTCTGAGCCATCAGCCCCGCTCTCGTCTGTCATCTTTGGTGACCATGTTTGATCCAAAATACAAAATTCTTACAGGGCTTGACAGGGTAGATACAGGGAGGATGTTTCCCCTGGCTGGGGAGTCTAGAACCAGGGGTCACAGTCACAGAATAAGGGGTCGGCCATTTAGGACTGAGATGAGGAGAAATTTCTTCACTCAGAGGGTGGTGAATCTTTGGAATTCTCTACCCCAGAGGGCTGTGGAGGCTCAGTCGTTGAGTATCAAGACAGAGATCGATAGATTTTTGAATATTAAGGGAATCGAGGAATATGGAGATCAGGCTGGAAAGTGGAGTTGAGGTAGAAGATCAGCCATGATCTTATTGAATGTGGAGCAGGTATGAGGGGCCGAATGGCCTACTCCTGCTCCTAATTCTTATGTTCTTATGTATCCAGACTGCTCGTATGGCATAGAATTATATAGAATGTACAGCACAGAACTTTACTACATTAAAGGCGCTTTATAAATGCAAGTTGTTGTTGCATTGCCTTCACTTTGGCCCAAGAAGACACACCTGGTCTCCGTCCGTTGAGGTGTTGCTAACGAGGAGCAGCAATGTCGAGAGAAGTGTTGGTCAGTCAGAGCACTGACCCCTCTGTGTGGGACCCACAATGGCATCATTCAAAATCAGACAGGCCAATGTGTAGCCATTCGTGGCCGGGGTGGGGTGGGGGGGGGCCGTGAGGAGATGGGGTTTTGGCAGGGGGGGGATGTGGGGGGGAGGAATGGGGTTGGGGGGGGAAATGGGGTTTGGGGGGCTGTGGGGTGGGTTTGGGGTTGGAGGGGGATCGAGCGGAAGACTCGCCCAAGATCTCCCAAACACCGTGTGAAACACGAGTCCATTGGGGTGGAATCCTGGCGGATCAGTTTCTGCCCCGCGTTCCGCGTCCACCACCCCCCCCCCCCCGGCTGGAAATCCGGCCTCTGCCCCTCGCCAGCCTCGGGAGGTCTGAGCTCTTGAATTACCCTAAAATCAGTCGGTCAGACTTTGAATCCAGCACTGTGGGAAACACAAGCATGCCACCCAACCCGGCCATTCCTCTTTGCATCGCCAAATCACAGAGAAAAATGCGTAATCTTGGTGCGTCTTTCTGATGTTTGGTGTGGAAGAGATCCTGGAGTCCTCCAAAGGGTATCTGACTATTTGCTGCCAGTCATCCTGCTCTGTACACCTTTCTGCTAATCCTCTTTTCAGGATCCATTTCCCCGATTACTGGATTGAAGCTGCAGTGATCACAGCCCTGCTCACAGACAGCGCTCGGATCATCTAACTGTTAGGCTGCTGCTGGCGAGAGTCCCACTACATCCTACTCTGCAGATCAGTGCGCACACAGTGATGTCTGTGATTCAAACACTGCCGCAAAGGACCTCTTGAGAAGGCCTAAAGCAGGAGCCGGGCGGCTTTCACAGCTCATTGCTGCAGCGTTGTCTGATCGAGCGCAGAAGTAAAGGAATGCAAGAGGAGTGGAGAAAAGGAAAGGAATAAGAACATAAGAATTAGGAGCAGGAGTCGGCCCTTCGGCCCCTCGAGCCTGCTCCGCCATTCAATAAGATCATGGCTGATCTGATCTTGGCCTCAACTCCACTTTCCCGCCCGATCCCCATAACCCTCGGTTCCCCTAGAGTCCAAAAATCTATCGATCTCAGCCTTGAATATACTCAATGACTGAGCCTCCACAGCCCTCTGGGCAGAGAATTCCAAAGATTCACCACCCTCTGAGTGAAGAAATTCCTCCTCATCTCAGTCCTCACGAGTGTGAGTGACCCCTGGTGACGGGTGTGAGTGACCCCTGGTGACGGGTGTGAGTGACCCCTGGTGACGGGTGTGAGTGACCCCTGGTGACGGGTGTGAGTGACCCCTGGTGACGGGTGTGAGTGACCCCAGGTGACGGGTGTGAGTGACCCCTGGTGACGGGTGTGAGTGACCCCTGGTGACGGGTGTGAGTGACCCCAGGTGACGGGTGTGAGTGACCTGTAGTGACGGGTGTGAGTGACCCCTGGTGACCGGTGTAAGTGACCCCTGGTGACGGGTGTGAGTGACCCCTGGTGACGGGTGTGAGTGACCCCTGGTGACCGGTGTGAGTGACCCCTAGTGACGGGTGTGAGTGACCCCTGGTGACGGGTGTGTGTGACCCCAGGTGACGGGTGTGAGTGACCTGTAGTGACGGGTGTGAGTGACCTGTAGTGACGGGTGTGAGTGACCTGTAGTGACGGGTGTGAGTGACCCCTGGTGACGGGTGTGAGTGACCCCTGGTGACGGGTGTGAGTGACCTGTAGTGACGGGTGTGAGTGACCCCTGGTGACGGGTGTGAGTGACCCCTGGTGACGGGTGTGAGTGACCCCTGGTGACGGGTGTGAGTGACCCCAGGTGACGGGTGTGAGTGACCCCTGGTGACGGGTGTGAGTGACCCCAGGTGACGGGTGTGAGTGACCCCAGGTGACGGGTGTGTGTGACCCCAGGTGACGGGTGTGAGTGACCCCTGGTGACGGGTGTGAGTGACCCCTGGTGACGGGTGTGAGTGACCCCTGGTGACGGGTGTGAGTGACCCCTGGTGACGGGTGTGAGTGACCTGTAGTGATGGGTGTGAGTGACCCCTGGTGACGGGTGTGAGTGACCTGTAGTGACGGGTGTGAGTGACCTGTAGTGACGGGTGTGAGTGACCCCAGGTGACGGGTGTGAGTGACCCCTGGTGACGGGTGTGAGTGACCCCAGGTGACGGGTGTGAGTGACCCCTGGTGACGGGTGTGAGTGACCCCTGGTGACGGGTGTGAGTGACCTGTAGTGATGGGTGTGAGTGACCCCTGGTGACGGGTGTGAGTGACCTGTAGTGACGGGTGTGAGTGACCTGTAGTGACGGGTGTGAGTGACCTGTAGTGACGGGTGTGAGTGACCTGTAGTGACGGGTGTGAGTGATCCCTGGTGACCGGTGTGAGTGACCCCAGGTGACGGGTGTGAGTGACCCCTGGTGACGGGTGTGAGTGACCCCTGGTGACGGGTGTGAGTGACCCCTGGTGACGGGTGTGAGTGACCCCTGGTGACGGGTGTGAGTGACCCCTGGTGATGGGTGTGAGTGACCCCTGGTGACGGGTGTGAGTGACCTGTAGTGACGGGTGTGAGTGACCTGTAGTGACGGGTGTGAGTGACCCCTGGTGACGGGCGTGAGTGACCCCTGGTGACGGGCGTGAGTGACCTGTAGTGACGGGTGTGAGTGACCCCAGGTGACGGGTGTGAGTGACCCCAGGTGACGGGTGTGAGTGACCCCTGGTGACGGGTGTGAGTGACCCCTGGTGACGGGTGTGAGTGACCCCTGGTGACGGGTGTGAGTGACCCCTGGTGACGGGTGTGAGTGACCCCTGGTGACGGGTGTGAGTGACCCCTGGTGACGGGTGTGAGTGACCCCTGGTGACGGGTGTGAGTGACCCCAGGTGACGGGTGTGAGTGACCCCAGGTGACGGGTGTGAGTGACCCCTGGTGACGGGTGTGAGTGACCTGTAGTGACGGGTGTGAGTGACCCCTGGTGACAGGTGTGAGTGACCTGTAGTGACGGGTGTGAGTGACCCCTGGTGACGGGTGTGAGTGACCTGTAGTGACGGGTGTGAGTGACCCCAGGTGACGGGTGTGAGTGACCTGTAGTGACGGGTGTGAGTGACCCCTGGTGACGGGTGTGAGTGACCCCTGGTGACGGGTGTGAGTGACCCCTGGTGACGGGTGTGAGTGACCCCTGGTGACGGGTGTGAGTGACCCCTGGTGACGGGTGTGAGTGACCTGTAGTGACGGGTGTGAGTGACCCCTGGTGACGGGTGTGAGTGATCCCTGGTGACGGGTGTGAGTGACCCCTGGTGACGGGCGTGAGTGACCCCTGGTGACGGGCGTGAGTGACCCCTGGTGACGGGCGTGAGTGACCCCTGGTGACGGGCGTGAGTGACCCCTGGTGACGGGTGTGAGTGACCTGTAGTGACGGGTGTGAGTGACCTGTAGTGACGGGTGTGAGTGACCCCTGGTGACGGGTGTGAGTGACCCCTGGTGACGGGTGTGAGTGACCCCTGGTGACGGGTGTGAGTGACCCCTGGTGACGGGTGTGAGTGACCCCTGGTGACGGGTGTGAGTGACCCCTGGTGACGGGCGTGAGTGACCCCTGGTGACGGGCGTGAGTGACCCCTGGTGACGGGCGTGAGTGACCCCTGGTGACGGGCGTGAGTGACCCCAGGTGACGGGCGTGAGTGACCCCTGGTGACGGGCGTGAGTGACCCCTGGTGACGGGCGTGAGTGACCCCTGGTGACGGGCGTGAGTGACCCCTGGTGACGGGCGTGAGTGACCTGTAGTGACGGGTGTGAGTGACCCCTGGTGACGGGTGTGAGTGACCCCTGGTGACGGGTGTGAGTGACCTGTAGTGACGGGTGTGAGTGACCCCTGGTGACGGGTGTGAGTGACCCCTGGTGACTGGCGTGAGTGACCCCTGGTGACGGGCGTGAGTGACCCCTGGTGACGGGCGTGAGTGACCCCTGGTGACGGGCGTGAGTGACCCCTGGTGACGGGCGTGAGTGACCCCTGGTGACGGGCGTGAGTGACCCCTGGTGACGGGTGTGAGTGACCCCTGGTGACGGGTGTGAGTGACCCCTGGTGACGGGTGTGAGTGACCTGTAGTGACGGGTGTGAGTGACCTGTAGTGACGGGTGTGAGTGACCCCTGGTGACGGGTGTGAGTGACCCCTGGTGACGGGTGTGAGTGACCCCTGGTGACGGGTGTGAGTGACCCCTGGTGACGGGTGTGAGTGACCCCTGGTGACGGGTGTGAGTGACCCCTGGTGACGGGTGTGAGTGACCCCTGGTGACGGGTGTGAGTGACCCCAGGTGACGGGTGTGAGTGACCCCAGGTGACGGGTGTGAGTGACCCCTGGTGACGGGTGTGAGTGACCCCTGGTGACGGGTGTGAGTGACCCCTGGTGACGGGTGTGAGTGACCCCTGGTGACGGGTGTGAGTGACCCCTGGTGACGGGCGTGAGTGACCCCTGGTGACGGGCGTGAGTGACCCCTGGTGACGGGCGTGAGTGACCCCTGGTGACGGGCGTGAGTGACCCCTGGTGACGGGCGTGAGTGGCCCCTGGTGACGGGCGTGAGTGACCCCTGGTGACGGGCGTGAGTGACCCCTGGTGACGGGCGTGAGTGACCCCTGGTGACGGGCGTGAGTGACCCCTGGTGACGGGTGTGAGTGACCCCTGGTGACGGGTGTGAGTGACCCCTGGTGACGGGTGTGAGTGACCCCTGGTGACGGGTGTGAGTGACCCCTGGTGACGGGCGTGAGTGACCCCTGGTGACGGGCGTGAGTGACCCCTGGTGACGGGCGTGAGTGACCCCTGGTGACGGGCGTGAGTGACCCCTGGTGACGGGCGTGAGTGACCCCTGGTGACGGGTGTGAGTGACCCCTGGTGACGGGCGTGAGTGACCCCTGGTGAGGGGCGTGAGTGACCCCTGGTGACGGGCGTGAGTGACCCCTGGTGACGGGCGTGAGTGACCCCTGGTGACGGGCGTGAGTGACCCCCTGGTGACGGGTGTGAGTGACCCCCTGGTGACGGGTGTGAGTGACCCCTGGTGACGGGTGTGAGTGACCCCTGGTGACGGGTGTGAGTGACCCCTGGTGACGGGTGTGAGTGACCCCTGGTGACGGGTGTGAGTGACCCCTGGTGACGGGCGTGAGTGACCCCTGGTGACGGGCGTGAGTGACCC
Source organism: Somniosus microcephalus (assembly GCF_052327205.1). NCBI lineage: Eukaryota > Metazoa > Chordata > Chondrichthyes > Squaliformes > Somniosidae > Somniosus > Somniosus microcephalus. Next base: position 4,150,775 of record NC_141013.1, on the reverse strand, counting down.
CTGGTGACGGGCGTGGGTGACCCCTGGTGACGGGCGTGAGTGACCCCTGGTGACGGGCGTGAGTGACCCCTGGTGACGGGCGTATTGCGATTCACACCAGTTAAGCTCAGCTGAATGTTGAATATGTGAAGATTTCAACATTGATGATGAAATGATTAACATAGACTCCAACGCAGTCAGACAAAGTCCAATGCCCCGAACGCCATGCCCATGGTACAATAGCCTTCTGTTGTTGTCACTGTAAGGAGATTGTTCAGCTGATCAAGGGTTGGCACATCTGGACTAGAATTCCTCAATGGTTCCATGCATAACTCGTCCTATTCATTGGGTTGTTTTTGTACATAAAAAAATGATTTTAACCACTTTGAGTCAATATAATTTCTGCCTTAGTCTTTACTCCTACCCTGAAGGGTGCAGCGGGAAATCCTTCTCCCTCGATTTTAATCGCTCCACCATTGGCGGCCACGCCTTCACCTGCTGAGGCCCTCGGCTCCGGAATTCCTTCCCTAAATCTCTCTACCTTGCTTTCCTTCTTTAAGATGCTCCTTAAAACCTGCCTCTTTGACTGAGTTTGTGGTCAACTGTCCTAATTTCTCCTTATGTGGCTCGGAGTCAAATTTTGTCTGATAATCGCTCCTGTGAAGCGCCTTGGGACATTTTACTACGTTAAAGCTAAAGCTGCTATATAAATACAAGTTGTTGTTGTTCTATTTCTTTAACCTCCCTGCCTCATTGTAACACCCACAGCAATCAGAGGTTGGTGTCTCCTTTATCTATAAGTGATGACAGTGAGCGAGGCTAACAATGGGAATGTTTGAAGCCGATTGACACAGCTCTGCTTAGAATTTGCCAACACTCCAGGATTGGCCTGGAGTCTTCAGGAATTAAAGATTGATCTCCAGGACACTGCGGCCCCGGGAGAGAAATCGTCGGGTCCATCAACCACTTGTGTGTTTGCTTCCATTTTCTTTAAACACTGTTTTGTTATAAAAATGCTGGAGGTGGAAAAGAAGACCGACCGGCGGTCAAGAATCAACCGATCGGCCAATGAAGAGCCCGCTCGCTTTCCGATTGGCCGTGAGAAGGCGGGCGCCGCGGGGACGGACGTGTCGGGCGACCAATGGCGGTTGGCGGCAGGAGGTCATGCAATGCAACCTACCGGAATGCGTCCAATCAGAGTGGACGACCCGAGCTGTGCGCCAAGGCCAGTGCTGCCCTGGGGGTCAGAGTAAACTGGCCCGCTCGGGAATTTCGGCCGAATCTGATCGTTCAAACTCGTGTGCGTGCTTAAAACAAAACTAAGCAACGCTAGGAACGCAACAAAGGGGGAATTTAGCGCTCGGAACAAATGTGACTGGTCAGATAAACGACTTCAAGGGATGTGGGGACCGGGCGGGAAAGTGCAGTTGAGGTCGAAGATCAGCCATAATCTTATTGAATGGCGGAGCAGGCTCGAGGGGGCCGAATGGCCGACTCCTGCTCTTATTTCTTATGTTCTTAAGAGACGGTGTCGAAAGGAAATTTCCTGGGAGTTGCTCCCAACCTGTTGCCGTAACGACACCATTTTAGGGCCTTGGATGCCCACATCGCGCCTGAAAAAGTTCCAGCCAAGAATGTCTTAGCGACACCCATAATAATATGATTTAAATGTTGAGTTTAATTGGAGTTGATGTTTAATTGTATTCCTGGGGCCTCCTCAGTTTGAGGGGGCATTTGTCCAGTTGGCTTTCTGTTTGTGACACCGGGGCGAACCCCGATTGGTTTATTTTCGAATAGGCGACTGAAGCTCCTCCCCCTTCTCTGCAAACTCCACATTTAAATAACAAGGTGACTGACATCATCAGACAAGGTTAAACTCAGAAGCTCAGCGTCGAGTTAATTGATTGTAGTGAAGTGATTTATTGCTCCGCGCTCCAAAATGTTTGATATATTTTTTTAAATCGCTGGCCATTGATCACCTGAGGGGCACCTGCAGCCGCTGTCAAACCCCAGAGAGAGCCCAGCCGTTGGGTTCTCGGTTCTGAGCCACACATCTGGGGCTAGAACTCACAGTAAAAGTATAAACTTGACTAAAATCGGCAAACTGCAGCTCGGCGCAGGCTGCAGGGAACAGTCGGACATCATTAATGTATCGTTCTCTCTTGTCCTCGTCTCCCTTTTCTTTTTCTCTGTCTCTCTTTTTACAGTGTTCTTTCTCTCCTCACTGCCTTTATATCTTCCCCTTGAAGCTTTGAAAGCAACAACTTGCATTTATATAGCGCCTTTAATGCATTGAAACACCCCAGGGCGCTTAACGGGCGTGATCAGACAAAATTTGACACCGAGCCACATAAGGAGATATTGGGACAGATGAGGTCGGTTTTAAGGAGCGTCTTAAAGGTGGAGAGAGAGTCAGAGAGGTTTAGGGAGGGAATTCCAGAGCTTAGGGCCCAGGCAACAGAAGGCACGGCCGCCAATGGTGGAGCGATTAAAATCAGGGATGTGCAAGAGGCCGGAATTGGAGGAGCGCAGATATCTCGGAGGGTTGGAGGATTAACAGAGATAGGGAGGGTCGAGGCCGTGGAGGGATTTGAAACCAAGGATGACGATTTTAAAATCGAGGCGTTACTAAGCCCGTGTAATGCCCCAGACAGCAGCCTGTCTCAGAGCTACGGCTTAGGAGGATCTGGGAAAATCTACACGAAGTGGGGTCATTTTCTGGGTGCGCAGTGGGGAGCTTCACTCACCCTCTGTCTCCAGTGCGAATGGCGTCTGCCGCAATCAGAGCAAGGGGCATCGAAAAGGAACAAGATAAACCATAAGCATCTTATCGAGGTCTTTGTTACATTCTATTATTATTCCATCAGTGAGCAGCACAGAGATTCTGGAATATGCAAATACTAGATTAGCACTGGCAGGTTCACCAGTGATGCAGTGAGACCATCTCATTGTCCTTTGAGATAAATGAGCTGAAGTGTCCTTGAAATGCTCTTTTAACGTACTCACACCGTCCCCTTTTAAAGCATTGCACTCGCTGACTGTAAATAATCTTTGTTAGTGTAATAAATACACTGCAGTAATCAAGGAGATGGATGATTGAGTGGCTTCTTGGTTATATTTCTTGGAAAGGAAAGCCGGGGAGCGCGTATAACGCGCGGCCGATCCGATGCTGTCCGTCTCACACGATCGCGGAAAGTTTAAATGACCCCCTTTGTGCTTTTCAGTTGCGTGAGGTGACTCATTGAGTAGGCTGGAGATCGCACGTTCTGTACTTTTGTAGTAGTGTGCAAACAGAAGTTATACTGATTGTACCGAGTGTCTCCCATCCTCTATATGGAAGCAAGGATTTGCATTTCTATAGTGCCTTTCACCACCTCAGGACGTCCCAAAGCGCTTGGTTGAGGGATAAATATTGGCCAGGACAACGGGGAGAACTCTCCTGCTCTTCTTCGAAATAGTGCCATGGTGTAGGAACTGGGGTTCCTAGCCGAAGAATTGAGATCGACTCAGAAAATCAAAAACAATAAAATTTAATGAACAAACGAAGCTGTACAGGAAACTGTAGGATACAATGCAAATAGGTCTGGTCTGCTTGAAAGCCTCTCTGGAAACTGCTAGCAGGTTCCGAGCTCAACTGCTAGAAGGTTCCGAGCTCAACTGCTAAAAGGTTCCGAGCTCTGACGTCATCACATTCTTCCCGCCGTTGAGAGATCACGTGACGGACGGCATGACGTCATCACGCGGAGTACAGGAAAGAAGCCCTAGTACAGTTAACAGATACTTTAAAGGTGCAGCCCCCAGCTGTACTACATTGCTGTAAAAGGAATTATATACAATTGTCCGTAATCCTCTGGTGGTTCTGCCACAATGGGATCTTTTACATCCACCTGAGAGAGCAGACGGGACCTCGGTTTAACGTCTCATCCAAATACTGCCCCTCCGACAGTGCAGCGCTCCCTCAGTACTGACCCTCCGACAGTGCAGCGCTCCCTCAGTACTGACCCTCCGACAGTGCAGCGCTCCCTCAGTACTGCCCCTCCAACAGTGCAGCGCTCCCTCAGTACTGACCCTCCGACAGTGCAGCGCTCCCTCAGTACTGACCCTCCGACAGTGCAGCGCTCCCTCAGTACTGACCCTCCGACAGTGCAGCGCTCCCTGAGTACTGACCCTCCGACAGTGCAGCGCTCCCTCAGTACTGCCCCTCCAACAGTGCAGCGCTCCCTCAGTACTGACCCTCCGACAGTGCAGCGCTCCCTCAGTACTGACCCTCCGACAGTGCAGCGCTCCCTCAGTACTGCCCCTCCGACAGTGCAGCGCTCCCTCAGTACTGCCCCTCCGACAGTGCGGCGCTCCCTCAGTACTGCCCCTCCGACAGTGCGGCGCTCCCTCAGTACTGCCCCTCCGACAGTGCGGCGCTCCCTCAGTACTGCCCCTCCGACAGTGCGGCGCTCCCTCAGTACTGCCCCTCCGACAGTGCGGCGCTCCCTCAGTACTGCCCCTCCGACAGTGCGGCGCTCCCTCAGTACTGCCCCTCCGACAGTGCGGCGCTCCCTCAGTACTGCCCCTCCGACAGTGCGGCGCTCCCTCAGTACTGCCCCTCCGACAGTGCGGCGCTCCCTCAGTACTGCCCCTCCGACAGTGCGGCGCTCCCTCAGTACTGCCCCTCCGACAGTGCGGCGCTCCCTCAGTACTGCCCCTCCGACAGTGCGGCGCTCCCTCAGTACTGCCCCTCCGACAGTGCGGCGCTCCCTCAGTACTGCCCCTCCGACAGTGCGGCGCTCCCTCAGTACTGCCCCTCCGACAGTGCGGCGCTCCCTCAGTACTGCCCCTCCGACAGTGCGGCGCTCCCTCAGTACTGCCCCTCCGACAGTGCGGCGCTCCCTCAGTACTGCCCCTCCGACAGTGCGGCGCTCCCTCAGTACTGCCCCTCCGACAGTGCGGCGCTCCCTCAGTACTGCCCCTCCGACAGTGCGGCGCTCCCTCAGTACTGCCCCTCCGACAGTGCGGCGCTCCCTCAGTACTGCCCCTCCGACAGTGCGGCGCTCCCTCAGTACTGCCCCTCCGACAGTGCGGCGCTCCCTCAGTACTGCCCCTCCGACAGTGCGGCGCTCCCTCAGTACTGCCCCTCCGACAGTGCGGCGCTCCCTCAGTACTGCCCCTCCGACAGTGCGGCGCTCCCTCAGTACTGCCCCTCCGACAGTGCGGCGCTCCCTCAGTACTGCCCCTCCGACAGTGCGGCGCTCCCTCAGTACTGCCCCTCCGACTGTGCGGCGTTCCCTCAGTACTGCACCAGGAATGTCAGTGTGGATTTTGTGCTGAAGTCTCTGGAGTGGGACTTGAACCCACAGCCTTCTGACTGAGACGCGAGGGTGCTACCCCATGACATGTAACGCGGGAAATGTGCGTAATCAGTGCGTTCACAGGAATGCTGTTTTTCCAGCCCCTGAATCCAATTCAGCTGTTTCTATACGAGCTGTTAAGTTGGTGAAGAGAAGAGCTTGGAGCATATCGAGCGTGTCAATGTCACAGAGCAGGCGTGAGGAGATTTGCAAGGACGAGCATTGTGATAAAAGACATGTGGAGCCACAAGGGAAGGTGAAAGCTCTACAGATTGAGCCTGTGTGCAGCCTCGGGCTTCACCGCTGTTTGTCAGCACCAAGTCCAAAGGATACACAAACTCTACAGGGTCCGAGAAACAGCCCGGTGCTTTGCTGGCACTGACTGGCACATCCTTATTCCAGAAAAACACTTTGATTATTCAGCCATTCATTCTCAACAAAGACGACTGGAATTTTTTTAAGTTGCTGAACATGTTGAACTACACCTGTTTGTGCCTGAAATGAGTAAAGATGGGTTGATGTTTGGGGAGTAAACCCTCCAGCACTGGGTTCAGTTCTGGGCCCCGCACCTCAGGAAGGATCCACTGGCCATGGTGGGGGGGGGGGGGCTGCGCATTCACCAGAATACCAGGGCTTAGAGGGTTAAATTACGAGGACAGGTTGCATAAACTGGGCTTGTATTCCCTTGTGTAGCAGGTTAAGGGGTGATCTAATGGAGGTGTTTAAGATGATTAAAGGATTTGATCGGGTGGAGAGAGAGAAACTATTTCCTCTGGTGGGGGGAGTCCAGAACAAGGGGGCAGAACCTTAAAATTAGAGCCAGGCCGTTCAGGGGTGATGTCAGGAAGCACTTCTTCACACAAAGGGTGGTGGAAATCTGGAACTCTCTTCCTCAAAACGCGAGAGACTGGGGGTCAATTGAAAATTTCAAAACTGAGATTGATGGATATTTGTTGGGTAAGGGATACGGAACCAAGGCGGGTGGATGGAGTGAAGATACAGACCAGCCATGATCTGATTGAATGGCGGAACAGGCTTGAGGGGCTGAATGGCCGACTCCCGTTCCTATGTTCCTGCTGGAAATTGGAAGGTTAGAAGCCCCTTCATAACACCGAGGACAGCAAGGAATAGTCAACAATTCTGCCTTTGTCCCATGGGAAACACAGCCAGGGATCGAATATAATTAGGGTGCACAAAGAAACAGGTAATTGGGGAATTTGGGATGTTTCAGTTAAGACCTTTAGATTAAAATATTAATGTCTGCAGCAGGGACTGTAGAGGATGGAGGAGGTGGATGCAGCCGGTCTATCAATGACTCGGATGTTGTTCAGTGGCAGTTATTTTTCAGTATGTCGGATGCACTGACGGCAACTTTAATCCTCCTGTGTGCAAATCATCGCCACTCGAGGGGGAGTCGCCACAGAAAGCGAACACCATTCGGACACAAAGCTACCGCGTCGATTAGAGGAATTGGCGTCAGCAGGAACACCGACACCCACACACACACACACCAACAGCGACACCGACACGCGCACACACACACACACACCGACACACACACACACACTGAGACACACACACCATCACCGACACACCCACACACACACCGACACACCGACACCCACACACAGACACTGACAACGAAACACACACACCGACACCCACACACAGACACTGACAACGAAACACACACACTGACAGGCACACCAACACACACACACCAAAACACACACACCGACACACACACACTGACAGACACACCGACACTGACACACCGACACCGACACACACACCAACACCGACACGACACACCGACACCAACAGTGACACACCGACACACACACACCGACACCGACACACCGACTGACACACCAACACAGCGACACACACTGACACACCGACACAGCGACACCGACACACATACACACACACACCGACACACACACACCGACACACAAACACCGACACCAACACACACTCACACACAGGCGTACAGACACACCTGCAGACACAGAGACAGACTGACACACTCACACTCATTCAGACACACACCTCACACTCACAACACACACACACAATCAGACACACACACACACAATCAGAGATACACACACACACTCACGCTCTCACACACACACAATCAGAGACACACACACACTCACACTCATTCAGACACACACGACACACACACACACAACACACACACACAATCAGAGATACACACACTCGCACTCACACAGATGCGCAAAATCGCCACAAAAATAAGGATTGTGTTTACCATCGATCTTTTATTAAAATTTGTAGCTGATGTCCATTGGGGTTGCTCGTGGTTAGTTTGGCCGTGATGTATAGTTGCTTCAGCAACAACAACAACTTGTATTTATATAGCACCTTTAACTAGTAAAACGTCCCAAGGCGCTGCACAGGAGCGATTATCAGGCAGAATTTGACACCGAGCCATATGTAAGGCTAAATTAGGGCAGGTGACCAAAAACTTGCTCAAAGAGGAAGGTTTTAAGGAGCGACTTAAAGGAGGAGAGAGCGGCGGAGAGGTTTAGGGAGGGAATTCCAGAGCTGGGGGTCCAGGCAGCTGAAGGCACGGCCGCCAATGGTGGAGCGAAGGAAATCGCTGTGATGAAACTGTGTGCAACTCGGCCTGCTTCTTTAAGTCCACTCTTTACCCTGAGGTACTCTCTGCAGGGAAGTGGTCTAAATAGGCACATCATAGTGTTAATTAGAAGCTAATTACTGAGGGAAGTTTCTGTAAATTGGCATCTGCTTGTAAACCCCTGGCTCCTGGCCTGGGGAAAGGTCACGCTATCAAGGTTGAAGAAACCAGCTGGAAATTAGTGGATTTTTTAATATTCTTCAGACATTTCGAACTGTGATTGATGTGCACTAAAATAACAACTTGCCTTTATGGAAAAACACATGGGAAAACATCTTGAGGCGCTTCACAGAGGTGCAATCAGAAATAAATGGCCACACTGCCACAGGAGGAGATATTGGGAGGGGTGATCAAGAACTTGGTGAATGAGTTGGGTTTTATGGAGGGTCTTAAAGGAAGAAAGGAAGGTGGTGAGGCAGAGGATAGAGATATGTGCCGCACACACTGGTTTATAAAGGTGGGTGTATTAAAGCATCATGGCGCAGTACCCTAATGGTTATGGTAATAGACTCACAACATGCAGGTGGTGAATTCGAATCTCATCCTGGCTAGTTGTGAAATTGGTCATTTATGGACCGGTGTATTTATATAATTTGTCTTCTAGGCTGACACTCCCAGTGCAGTACTGAGGGAGTGCTGCACTGTCAGAGGTGCCGTCTTTCGGAGGAGATGTTAAACCGAGGCCCCGTCTGCTCTCTCAGGTGGACATAAAAGATCCCAAGGCACTATTTCGAAGAGGAGCAGGGGAGTTCTCCCCAGTGTCCTGGCCAATATTTATCCCTCAATCAACATCACTAATACAGATTCTCTGGTCATTATCACATTGCTGTGTGTGGGAGCTTGCTGTGCGCAAATTGGCTGCCGCGTTTCCTACATTACAACAGCGACTACACTTCAAAAAAATACTTCATTGGCTGTAAAGTGCTTTGGGACGTCCTGAGGTCGTGAAAGGCGCTATATAAATGCAAGTCTTTGTTTCATTTTTCTTTCTTTTCGGCAGTGTCTCAAACGGCTTCACGTACAATGAATTACTTCAAAATGCAATAATTTCCATTCTGCCGTTTAAATCCCGCCAGGGCAAGTTGTGAAGCTCAATAAACTCTGGTGGTTTGCGGAGCGGCCCTGGAAACAAGTCGCCACGAGAAGCTGTGGATTGTTGTAAATACCCAAGTGGTTCACTCACGGCCTTCAGGGGAGGGAACCGGCCGTCCTTCTCTGGTCTGGCCAACGGGTGACTCCAGTCCTACACTTTACGGTTGACTCTTTATGTCCTCTTGGTAACCAGGGATGGACAGTAAGTACCGCCCTGGTCCCAGTGTCGCCCACATCGCAAGAACAGGCATAAAAATGATGTAAATGGAGTGTGACTGGGGTTGCTGTGGATTCTGGTCTGCAGGAACCTGTGGAGTTTCCTCAACAGCGAGCCCATCAGAGTTTGAAGAGTATTTCTCCAAAACTCCCCAAAATAGCAAGTAAAAAGTGAAGGTCTGAGAGGTGAAGAGGCATTAAGAGATATTCAAGACGAGACGAGATGGTAATAAGACCTCCCCTTTGTTCTTTCATCTCCTCCCCCATTTCCCAACCCCCAAACTGCCTTTTAATCTGTTTCATTTCCTGCTTTTTTCTCAGTTCTGACGAAGGGTTTTGACCTGAAACGTTGACTCTGTTTCTCTCTCCACGGATGTTGCCGGGCCTGCTGAGTTTTTCCAGCGTTGTCTGTTGTTACTTGCTTTATTAGGCCAGGTATATTACAAGGATGGGATAGAAACAGGATCATCTTTGAGTTCGGAACCAAAACAGAAACAGCCCGAAAATTGGTTCAACCCCAAAACCTTCCGTAAGGCGATCAGGGAGGCTCCGCAAACCTGTTATTAAACTGGATTTGTGGTTCATTTAAAAGAAAGAAAAATGCCAGGAGTTTTTGTTATGTGGCGCATGTAATGCTGGGAAAGGTGGGGCCATAGTTCTGTCATACAATAACATCACCAATCAAACGTTCCACCTGATGGGCTCAGAGGATGCCCTTGGTTCAGTGAGATTCCCACCAAGAGCCCAGGCTTCCTGATCAAGCATTAGGTGTAAGAATGATCCCAGGCCCTGCTATCCTTGTTTGTTGCCGCCTCCGTTCTTAGTTGTTCCCAGAAGTGGTTACTTTCCTGTGAAGTGACAGTTTGGTGATCTTTACGTGCGGGTCCGGTAGAGTCATCGAAGTGTCCTTTAATCAGGCTGGAAGCAAATTGTTTCTCATTCCTTCTTTTCTCGTATTGAGTGTATTTACAGAGACAGCTCCTGTCCAGTAATTTGCGAGTAATCATTCTTAGCAATGGAGTTTTGTGTTAGAAGAACTAAAGCTGGATTTTATGGATAAGGACCCATTTCGTTCTCAAATTGAACAGTCAGATTTCCCACTCACTGGCCCACGATCCTAAGCTTGTGTCCAGGGTTTATATAAATATCTCTAAGCTCCTGAAAGGGTTCTTATTTTGTTTTTACTGGGCTGTGTTTTTAGTCGCTGCAGGTTTCAGTAATCCTTGTACAGTTATGGAGCCCGGTGGTGGGCTGAGTTTATATTAACGCCTTGCTGTTTGACGGAGTGCTGTATTGGGAACATGGCAGTTCTGGTGTCTCTGGAGCCAGCAGGACCCGGGACTCGGGTTCGGTTCCCACTGGGCCCCTGAAGTAGGGTCGCCAACTCCGGTTCGACGGACTCATGACCTCCCACCTCCAATCGCCCCGCCCGGTCAAACAGCCTCTTCCCCCCCCCCCCACCATCTCCAATATTTTTGCAACTAATAAATGAAAGTGTTTGAAGAAAATAAAAAAAGAAAGCCCATTTTTTAATTTTAAAAGACCCTGTGGCTTTTCTCCGGGGTTTTCGCTCGCGGCCGTGTCCGGGAGATTAATCTTCAATTCCTGGAGGCCTGGAGGGTTGGCAACCCCTACCTTAGAGGCAAAGGCTACCAGAGCGAATATTGATGGCGGTCTCTGGGCGGGGGGTGAGGGACAGAGCTCTCGACCTGCTGGTACAGGCCAGTGATGTGCCGTTGACCTTGCTGACTTGTCTAGATTTTCCCCGTGACATTGAGAAGGTTTGCCAGCCAGCAACGTAAAGTTGTGAAGGTGATTTCCGAGCGGTCACAGCTGTGTGATTGTGCACCTGCCCAGTTGCTGCTGATCTGCTCCACGATGGGATTGAGGGGGATCCCAGGCATGCCGAACCTCACCGCATTCTGGTGCCAGTAATGAGGAAAAGTTCTCTCCTGTCCGCCCACTGATCACCAGTTGGTGACTGGATTATTCGGTGAACTGCGACCTGCAGGGGAAAACGTTCGAGACGGGCCTGTCGCTGATACCATTTGCCTAAAGGGACAATATTTCCCTTGTTATTTAAATGTGGAGGTTGTGGAGAAGTGGGAGGAACTTCAGTCGCCTATTCTAAAATAAACCAATAGGGGTTTTGACGTAAGAAAACTACTAGGCACTTGGTCTAAGCGTTAAACAAAGCTTTAATCAACTGTTTTACAACATGGAGGTCTAGTTGTGTCCTTCACTAGTTCCTGTTAAGAATGACCTGCGCAAGCTGGGCCCGTGCCCGAGTATTTATACTCTCCCTGGACAGCGCCACCCGCAGGCCGCTCAGTATTAGTTCATAAGTCTTTCTTTCATGAATGACTGATTCACGTCAGGTTTGACCCAGTGTCACTAACAAAAAGCCAATTGGACAAATGCCCCCTCAAACTGAGGAGGCCCCACTAATATAAACCCTGCCTTTGTTACCTCCAGACTCGACTATTCCAACACCCTCCTGGTGGGCCTCCCGCCTTGCACCCACCATAAACTGGAGCTCAACCAAAACTGCTGCCCCGTGTCCTAACTCGCATCGAGTCCTGTTCACCCATCACCCCCTGTGCTCACTACCCCGTGTCCTAACTCACACCCAGTCCCGTTCACCCATCATCCCCTGTGCTCACTGCCCCGTGTCCTAACTCGCACCCAGTCCCGTTCACCCATCACCCCCTGTGCTCACTGCCCCGTGTCCTAACTCACACCGAGTCCCGTTCACCCATCACCCCTGTGCTCACTGCCCCGTGTCCTAACTCACACCCAGTCCCGTTCACCCATCACCCCCTGTGCTCACTGCCCCGTGTCCTAACTCACACCCAGTCCCGTTCACCCATCACCCCCTGTGCTCACTGCCCCGTGTCCTAACTCACACCCAGTCCCGTTCACCCATCACGCCCTGTGCTCACTGCCCCCGTGTCCTAACTCACACCCAGTCCCGTTCACCCATCGCCCCCTGTGCTCACTGCCCCGTGTCCTAACTCACACCCAGTCCCATTCACCCATCACCCCCAGTGCTCACTGCCCCGTGTCCTAACTCGCACCCAGTCCCGTTCACCCATCACCCCCTGTGCTCACTGCCCCGTGTCCTAATTCACACCCAGTCCCGTTCACCCATCACCCCCTGTGCTCACTGCCCCGTGTCCTAACTCACACCCAGTCCCGTTCACCCATCACCCCCTGTGCTCACTGCCCCGTGTCCTAACTCACACCCAGTCCCGTTCACCCATCACCCCCTGTGCTCACTGACCTACACTGGCTCCCGGTCCACCAATGCCTCGAATTTAAAATTCTCAGCCTCATTTTCAAATCCCTCCATGGCCTCGCCCCTCCCTCTCTCTGTAACCTCCTCCAGCCCCACAACCGCCCCCCCAAGATATCTGCGCTCCTCTAATTCTGGCCTCTTGAGCATCCCTGATTTTAATCGCTCCACCATTGGTGGCCGTGCCTTCAGCTGCCTGGGCCCTAAGCTCTGGAATTCCCTCCCTAAACCTCTCCGCCTCTCTCTCCTCCTTTAATTTGCTCCTTAAAACCGACCTCTTTGACCGGTCCCAATATCTCCTTCTGTGGCTCGGTGCCAAATGTTGTCTGATAATCGCTCCTGTGAAGCACCTTGGGATGTTTTACTACATTAAAGGTGCTATATAAACACAAGTTGTTGTTGTTAAACATAAACTCTAATTAAACTAAAATAAACTCCTAATTTAAATGGCACGGTGCAGTATGTGTTGCATTGTTTCACCTCTTGTGTCACATTTCTATTTACTTCAGTGACCCAGAATAATGTGCAGCTTCCCTCCATTTTCCCCAAGATTTCCACACTCCTCGGGGGTGACATTGCTCCATGCCAATCGTGCAAACCGGGCTCATAGTGAATCTGTAGCTCGCTTTGCACCACACCCAAATGGAAAAGGAAATCTGGGGGTCTAACACTTTGTTAGAACACTTTGTTAGAGCCCTTTGTTTTGTTTAAGGGTTATAATCTGCAACGTTCACTGATCTTCTCACAGACGCTGGTGGACTTGTCAAGAATTTCTGGCATTTGCAGGTCTTGTTCCTTGTTATCTGCCCAATTTATCCAGTTTGTAATCCAGTCCTGTAACGGCAGTGATTGGCTTTGTGGCTCTTCTCTGCACCATCCGTGGTTCGAATGTTAAAATTGTTCTCGGGTTGGTAGGCCCGCTCGACTTGTGACTGGAGTCTTAATTCATGACATCACACCAAGGGGAATATTACACAAAATAGCTGCAGAGAGAGAGAGAGTGAGAAAAAGAGAGAGAGAGAGAGCAAGTGAGAGAGAGACAGACAGAGAGAGAGAGACAGAGAGCGATTGAGCGCGAGGGAGAGAGGGAGAGAGAGACAGAGAGAGACAGAGAGAGAGAGAGAGAGAGACAGATCGATTGAGAGAGAGACAGAGAGAGAGAGACAGAGAGCGAGAGAGAGAGACAGAGACAGAGAGCGATAGAGAGACAGAGACAGAGAGCGATAGAGAGACAGAGACAGAGAGCGATAGAGAGAGAGAGACAGAGACAGAGAGCGATAGAGAGAGAGAGACAGAGAGCGATCGAGTGAGAGAGAGAGACAGAGAGAGAGAGCGAGTGAGAGAGAGAGACAGAGTGAGAGAGCGAGTGAGAGAGAGAGACAGAGAGAGACAGAGAGAGAGAGAGACAGAGAGCGATCGAGTGAGAGAGAGAGACAGAGTGAGAGAGAGCGAGTGAGAGAGAGAGACAGAGACAGAGAGAGACAGAGAGAGACAGAGAGACAGAGAGAGAGAGAGACAGAGAGCGAGAGAGAGACAGAGATAGAGAGCGATAGAGAGAGAGAGACAGAGAGCGATCGAGTGAGAGAGAGAGACAGAGTGAGAGGGAGCGATCGAGTGAGAGAGAGAGACAGAGAGAGAGACAGAGAGAAAGAGAGAGACAGAGAGAGAGAGAGAGACAGAGAGCGAGAGAGAGACAGAGATAGAGAACGATAGAGAGAGAGACAGAGAGCGATCGAGTGAGAGAGAGAGACAGAGTGAGAGAGAGCGATCGAGTGAGAGAGAGAGACAGAGAGAAAAAGAGAGACAGAGAGAGAGAGAGAGACAGAGAGAGAGTTACTTGACTTGTTGTAACCTTCAGTTTAAAAGCTCAAAACACAGAAACAGAGCAAATGGTGACTGAGATGCTGGTAAATGTGCAGACATCTCCTTTCCAAAACTGTTTGAGGTTATGCGATGATGTAGGAGAAAAGAACAAACACCTTTAACAAAAACTGTAGCTGAGAAATTGTTGTCGGTATTCTCTGACTGTCCTCCGCACTCTTTTAACAGTGGGTTTTATTTTGAAAGATAACCTCATGCTTTGTCAAATTCTGTCTTACAATACTGCTGTGCAGCGCCTTGGGACGTTTGACTACGTTAAAGGCGTTATATAAATACAAATTGTTGTTGTTGAGGTGGGGTATGACGCAGAGTTCAGGGAGAGTTCAGGCAAAAACATAAGTGAAAATATAACTTTAAATATTATTACATAAAGTAGCCCTTGATTGATACAAGAGGGTGTTAGCATGGAATGATACAGCACAGAAGGAGGCCATTCGGCCCATCGTGCCTGTGCTGGCTCTCTGAAAGAGCTATTTTCGATGGATCAGTGTCTTCTCAAAAATAGGCAATAAAGCAATGTAATACCTGAAGCATTGACCACTAATATTGAGTCTGTTATTGGCTTGTAACTTCTAATTAGTATTGGTGGAGTTGAAGAGCCATACTGAGTAGACTAGGCCTATATTCTCCAGAGTTTAGAAGAGTGAGAGGTGATCTCATTGAAACATACAAAATTCTTACAGGGCTTGACAGGGTAGATGCAGGGAGGATGTTTCCCCTGGCTGGGGAGTCTAGAACCAGGGGTCACAGTCTCAGAATAAGGGGTCAGCCATTTAGGACTGAGATGAGGAGGAATTTCTTCACTCAGAGGGTGGTGAATCTTTGGAATTCTCTCCCCCAGAGGGCTATGGAGGCTCAGTCGTTGAGGATATTCAAGACAGAGATCGATAGATTTTTGAATATTAAAGGAATCAAGGGATATGGGGATAGTGCAGGAAAGTGGAGTTGAGGACGAAGATCAACCAGGAAGGATGTTCCCGATGATGGGGGAGTCCAGAACCAGGGGTCACAGTCTAAGGATAAGGGGTAAGCCATTTAGGACAGAGATGAGGAGGAATGTCTTCACCCAGAGAGTGGTGAACCTGTGGAATTCTCTACCACAGAAGGCAGTTGAGGCCAAATTATTAAATATATTCAAGAAGGAGTTAGATATATTTCTTAAGGCTAAAGGGATCAAAGGATATGGGGAGAAGGCAGGGACAGGGTACTGAATTTGGATGATCAGCCATGATCTCATTAAATGGCGGAACAGGCTCGAGGGGTCGAATGGCCTCCTCCTGCTCCTATTTCTATTTTACGATAGGATCTGCAACGCGCTGCCTGAAAGGGCGGTGGAAGCAGATTCAATAGTAACTTTCAAAAGGGAGTTGGATAAATACTTGAAGGAGAAAAAATTGCAGGGATCTGGGGAAAGAGCGGGAGGGAGTGGGACTAACGGGATTGCTCTTTGAAAGAGCCGGCGCAGACTCGATGGGCCGAATGGCCCCCTCCTGTGCTGTACTATTCTGTGATTCTAACATCACTGGTGCACTGATGGTCTGAAATCGTCAATGTGACATCAAAGAAACTGGCCTCGGAGATGGAGATCTTCTGTCTGAAAATATTTATGTGGCCTGCAAAGTGTACAATAATTTAATTAAACACGATACACAAGGATATAGTAGAAAGAAAGACGGGTTAAGACACAGATCGATCTGCACGGCTGCTTTTGATTAAGAATGAAAAGGGGTCATTTCAACGTTGCTCTGAAAATCGATTGAAAAATATTTATTTAAAAAAGTTTCCCTGCCCGCAGAAATTGTTTAATGCAATGCATGACTTTTTCTAAATTAAATGCAGAACAGGCAGCAGCAAGCCGCAGCAGAACCAAATTAGCATGAAGATGTTTTGCAGGGTACCCTGCGGGATATTTCGTAAAAGGGAGGACATCGCCAGAATCGATTTTGATGGCTTCACCGGTGACGAACCACTGAAATGTTCAGTGTGCTTATTCCAGTCCTCCTTCCGTAGTTCTTGCCTGAAGTAGAAAAGGGGAACTGAAGCTTGCTATAGTCGTCAGAAGCATCATTGCAGTCTCTGGTGATTGGTTTGCCAGTCCTGCCCCTGGTTCTCTCAGTTCGCAAGTCTCTTTCCTGCCCTCCAGCTACAGTTGACTTTCTTGCTCGGTGCTTGGGCTAGCCTGGCGCTTTGCCCGCGGTGCTGCTGTAGGTAGTTGAACCTGTTGTGTCTCTGGCTTTTGGTTCACTTGCAGTCACGAGGTGATGCAGACTGACAAGTTATTAAGCCAACACGTGTCCCTTCAACACATTAGAAACATAGAAACATAGAAGATAGGAGCAGGAGTAGGCCATTCGGCCCCTCGAGCCTGCTCCACCATTTAATGAGATCATGGCTGGTCATCCAAACTCAGTACCCAGTCCCTGCCTTCTCCCCATATCCCTTGATCCCTTTAGCCTTAAGAAATATATCTAACTCCTTCTTGAATATATTTAATGAATTGGCCTCCACTGCCTTTTGTGGTAGAGAATTACACAGGTTCACCACTCTCTGGGTGAAGAAATTTCTCCTCATCTCTGTCCTAAATGGCTTACCCCTTATCCTTAGACTGTGACCCCTGGTTCTGGACTCCCCCGTCATCGGGAGCATCCTTCCTGCATCTAGTCTGTCTAGTCCTGTTAGAATTTTATAAGTTTCAATGAGATCCCCTCTCATTCTTCTAAACTCCAGCGAATATAAGCCCAATCGACCCAATCTCTCCTCATACGTTATTCCTGCCATCCCAGGTATCAGTCTGGTGAATCTTCGCTGCACTCCCTCCATGGCAAGAACATCCTTCCTCAGATAAGGTGACCAAAACTGCACACAATACTTAAGGTGTGGTCTCACCAAGGCCCTGTACAACTGCAGCAAGACATCCTTGCTCCTGTACTGTACATTCATCTGGAAGCATGTTTCCCGGGCTAGCTGTCCCCTTGTGGGCACTTTTGAGTTGGGGTGAATGGCGATGTGTTGTGATGGACCTCCATGGCCTTGTCCTTCCCTATCTCTGTCACCTCCTCCTGCCCCACAGCCCTCCGAGATTTCCGCGCTCCTCTAATTCTGGCCTGTTGCACATCCCCGATTTCCATCGCTCCACCATTAGCGGCCGTGCCTTCAACTGCCTGGGCCCTAAGCTCTGAGATTCCCTCCTTAAACCTGCCATAAATACTTTCTATCTACCTTATTAAATCCTTTGAATTATCTTAAACACCTCAATTAGATCACTGCTCTCTGTCTCGCTTTCTGTGTTTAAGTGTCTCTCTCTTATTTGTCTTTCTCTGTTTGTCTTTGTCTCTGCCTGCCTGTCTCTATCTCTGTCTCTCTTATTGTCTCTCTAAATCTCTTCTGTCTGGCTGGCTGTCTCTCACTCTCTGTCTCTGTCTTTCTCTGTCTCTCACTATGTCTTTTTCTCTCTCTCATTGTGTCTCTGTCTCCTTCCCCTCTCTCTCTCTATCTTCTTTCTCTGTCTGTCGCTCACTCTCTGTCTCACCCACATCCCAATTACAGCTTTCTCAGTACTAAGATTGCCAGCAATCAATGGCCAGTAAAACAAGGGCGGGTTTTGTTTGTGCCGTGATCGTGTATTTAGGAGCTAAATGAAAAACTATGGTAAGCAATTCCCCACATACACTTCAAAATCCTCCTGTGGCTTTTGGTCTCTAGCAGGTCAAGGAGAGCATAAATGATTTGACCTTCTGTTTTCTGGCTGAATCACAAGCTATTTACAGCTAGATAAGGTTGACTATAAGCTTCATTGTCAAAAATGCATTCTAGTTCAGTTTTGTCTCTTAAACTATCATAAATTAATATTAACTGTGCCTTATTACAGAAGAGGGGGATACACCTTGCTGTCCACAATAAGAAGCATTCCCTCTCAATCTACTGTTGCCCTGTCCGACTCCTATCGGTGCAGAGTCTTTGGCCAAAGGCACCTAGTTGTGATGTGTGAATGGACTTTCCCAAGTCCCGTCTGCCTCAAGAAGGATGTACCTGTGGGGCATCCCATAGATTGTGGGACATCCCATAGACTGTGGGACATCCCATAGACTGTGGGACATCCCATAGACTGTGGGACATCCCATAGACAGTGGGGCATCTCATAGACAGTGGGGCATCTCATAGACAGTGGGGCATCTCATAGACAGTGGGACATCCCATAGACTGGGACATCCCATAGACTGTGGGACATCCCATAGACAGTGGGACATCCCATAGACTGGGACATCCCATAGACTGTGGGACATCCCATAGACAGTGGGACATCCCATAGACAGTGGGACATCCCATAGACTGTGGGGCATCCCATA
Source organism: Somniosus microcephalus (assembly GCF_052327205.1). Classification (NCBI taxonomy): domain Eukaryota; kingdom Metazoa; phylum Chordata; class Chondrichthyes; order Squaliformes; family Somniosidae; genus Somniosus; species Somniosus microcephalus. Next base: position 4,131,959 of record NC_141013.1, on the reverse strand, counting down.
GACAGTGCGGCATCCCATAGACAGTGGGACATCCCATAGACAGTGGGATATCCCATAGACTGTGGGGTATCCCATAGACAGTGGGGCATCCCATAGACAGTGGGGCATCCCATAGACAGTGGGGCATCCCATAGACAGTGGGGCATCCCATAGACAGTGGGGCATCCCATAGACTGTGGGGCATCCCATAGACAGTGGGGCATCCCATAGACTGTGGGGCATCCCATAGACAGTGCGGCATCCCATAGACAGTGGGACATCCCATAGACAGTGGGATATCCCATAGACTGTGGGGCATCCCATAGACAGTGCGGCATCCCATAGACAGTGGGGCATCCCATAGACAGTGGGACATCCCATAGACTGTGGGGTATCCCATAGACAGTCCAGCGTCTCTAGGGGCTGCGACAGTCGTTTAGGCAACAATAACAACAACAACTTGCATTTATATAGCACCCTTAACATAGTAAAATGTCCCAAGGTGCTTCACAGGAGCGATTATCAAACAAAATTGACTCCGAACCACGAGACATTAGGGCAGGTGACCAAAAGCTTGCTCAAAGAGATAGCTTTTAAGAAGCGTCTTAAAGGAGGAGAGAGAGGTAGAGAGGCGGAGAGGTTTAGGGAGGGAATTCCAGAGCTTAGGGCCTTGGCAGCTGAAGGCATGGCCACCAATGGTGGAGCGATTAAAATCGGGGATGGGCAAGAGGCCAGAATTGGAGGAGCGCAGAGACCTCGGAGGGTTGTAGATTTGGATGAGGTTACAGAGATAGGGAGGGGGCGAGGCCATGAAGGGATTTGAAAACCAGGATGAGAATGTTATAATCGCAGCATTACCAGACCAGGAGCCAATGTAGGTTGGGGAGCACAGGGGGTGATGGGTGAACGGGACTCGGTGCGAGATAGGACACGGGGCAGCAGAGTTTTGGATGAGTTCAAGTTTACGGAGGGTGGGATGTGGGAGGCCGGCCAGCAGAGAATTGGAAGAGTGGAGTCTGGAGGTAACAAAATAAATGAGAAGGTTTGCATCGAGCATGGGAAAAGCTACACCTGAAAGACACTTTGGTACAATATCAACTGGCGTGCTAATTGGGGACGTATTTACTGAAGTCTTTTATGTATCCAAGTCTCCTCCGTTGTTACTGCCGTTAGTTAATGGTGTTTTGTGTTCCTGATTAATTTAAATGATTCTGTTGGGAGAGGATTTATTTTCCTGAGCTGGTTATTTTCCAAGGCTTAAAAGGCATGAAACGTCTTAGCTCCCTTAGCTTTCACCATCTCCGGCTATCTCCAGGCCATTAAATCCCGAGCTGTAGGCGCCATCTGACATGTAATGGTACTCGCATATTGTGAACTGAACAATAGATGGAACCTTAACAAGAGTAACCACATGGTGGCAATTACCCACCGACTGCTCTCCTGCATGCTTTTGGTCGTCTTTGTCGGAATATCCTGGAGGTTCTGGAGCAATAACAGCAGACAGTTATTACCACACCAATGCGAGTGTTTATTCGGATGTAGCGCTACCGAATTACTTCTTCCTGATTTATCTCGTCTTTGTGCCCACTCTTTCCAGCCTCGGTGGTGCCTTGCACGATGTCCCTTCGCCAAAGTCCTCTGTACTGATCAAAGACAATTCCATTTCTCACATTAGCCTTCCCAATGTACCTAAAGCCAGCTGAAGATACACAAATCCCAGCCAATAATACAAAGAAAGATTGTTCCCCCTGGCTGGAGAGTCTAGAACGAGGGGGCACGGTCTGAGAATAAGGGGTTGGCCATTTAGGACTGAGATGAGGAGGAATTTCTTCACTCAGTGGGTGGTGAATCTTTGGAATTCTCTGCCCCAGAGGGCTGTGGAGGCTCAGTCGTTGAGTATATTCAAGGCTGAGATCGAGAGATTTTTGGACTCTAGGGGACTCGAGGGATATAGAGATCGGGCGGGAAAGTGGAGTTGAGGTCGAAGATCATCCATGATCTTATTGAATGGCGGAGCAGGCTCGAGGGACCGTATGGCCGACTCCTGCTCCTAATTCTTATGTTCTTATGAAAGAAAGACTTGTATTTCTGCAGCACCTTTCATGACCTCAGGACGTCCCAAAACGCTTTACAGCCAATGACATGGATCTAGGGATGGGCAATAAATGCTGGCTTTGCCAGTGACGCCCACATCCCAGAACAAATAAAAAACCATACTCTTTGGCCACGCGCAGCTAATTTGCACACAGCAAGGCCCTACAAACAGCAATGTGAAAATGGCCAGATTATCTGTAAATGTTGGTTGAGTGATAAATATTGGCCGAGGACATCAGGGAGAAATCCCCTGCTCGTCTTTGAATAGCGGCCGTGGGATCTTTTACGAACACCCAAGAGGACAGATGGGGCCTTGGTTTAACGTCTCATCTGAAAGACGGCACTCTCTGACAGCGCAGCACTCCCCCAGCACTGTCCTGGAGTGTCAGGTTAGTTTATGTAGGAAACACGGCAGCCAAATCTTCTCGCAGCAAGGCCCCACAAACAGCAATGAGCTAATGACCAAACAATCTGTTTTTTGGGCAATTTTGGTTGAAGAATAAATATTGGCCAGGACACTGGGGAGAACTTCCATGCTCTACTTCGAAATAGTGCCATGGGATCTTTCTTTTCCATCCACCTGAGAGAGCAGGCGGGGCCTCGGTTTAATGTCTCATCCGAAAGACAGCACCTCCGACAGTGCAGCACTCCCTCAGCACTGGCACTGGCAGTGTCAGCCTAGATTTTGTGCTCAAGTCCCTGGAGTGGGACTTGAACCCACGACCTTCTGACTCCGAGGCGAGTGTGCTGCCCACTGAGCCACGGCTGAGACCTAATGGACTTGTTATCGAGTTTGGACCTGGATTCGGGTATGAGAGAGGGACCTTGTAATCAGCCCAGGAATAAGTAAGGTGCCACTAGAGTGGTGCTGATTGGGGTGAAACTAGCTTCCTTGTGCATTTCCTGGTTGTTTGTTCAGTGTTGTTTCATCCAAACATCAAATCGGACTGGTGTACCCATTAAATGTTTTTGAAATAATTTAAATGAGTCACAAAATGAAACAGACGGCAGGTAATTAATCAACGTGAGAGGAACGCTCTGCCGTGTGCTGGTTTATTACAAGCTGACGCAGGGAAACTGCAGGTTGGTGAAATCTCCTTTGGGGTTTTTCATCCCACAGAAACTAGCTGAGAGAGTAGAAAATGAAAGTGGTGGCCTTGGCTTTAAAATCTTTATTTAGCTGTGTGCTCGCTGGACAGAGCGATGCGGAGAAACCGCGCGGTGTGATGGGAACATACGAACATGCCCGTGTGAAATCCCTCTGTCCCATATTTCAATGAAGATGCTAAAATCACAGACGAAGGAAGTTCTGATGGGAGTGCGTCGCCATGTTCGTATTCTATCAACAACAACAACTTGTATTTAAGTAGCGCCTTTAATGTAGTTGTAATGAAATCTGTTTGTCTTGATCCTGTATTCGTTTTGCACTCATGTATATTACCCTCCCCCACTGTGTATAGTTTCACTTCCTCTTTCCCGACTAACCTGGGAGGTTCCAGGTCTTGGCTCTTGGCTCCGCCCCTGACTTCTCTTACATAAAGATCCCAGGATCTGTATGACTCATTCCTGTGAACCAGTCGGCGTGTTGAGATGTTAGCTCTGATCTTAGTGATTAAAAGCCAACTTGTTTAAGTCTATAACTTCTAGTTTTGTGGTTATTGAAGGCCCATCAGTAGTAAAATGTCCCAAGGTGCTTCACAGGAGCGATTATCAGACAAAATTTGACACCGAGCCGCATGAGATATTAGGACAGGTGACCAAAAGCTTGGTCAAAGAGGTAGGTTTTGAGGAGTGTCTTAAAGGGGGAAGAGAGAGGCGGAGAGGTTTAAGGAGGGAATTCCAGAGCTTAGGGCCCAGGCAGCTGAAGGCACGGCCGCCAATGGTGGAGCGATGGAAATCGGGGATGCTCAAGAGGCCAGAATTGGAGGAGTGCAGAGATCTCGGAGGGTTGTGGGGCTGGAGGAGATTACAGAGATAGGGAGGGGCGAGGCCATGGAGTGATTTGAAAACAAGGATGAGAATTTTGAAATCGAGATGTTGCTTAACCAGGAGCCAATGTAGGTCAGCGAGCACAGGGGTGATGGGTGAACGGGACTTGGTGCGAGTTAGGACATGGGCAGCAGAGTTTTGGATGGCCTCAAGTTTACGTAGGGTAGAACATGGGAGGCCAGCCAGGAGTGCGTTGGAATAGTCAAGTCTAGAGGCAACAGAGGCATGGATGAGGCTACTGTGACCTTCAGAGAATTCTGTGTGGGTTAACACACTGACCTTTCACCTCAGGAACCTGGGCTAAGATCCAGTCCTGATTGGCAGAATGAGAATCACCACCTCTGCTGGCTACTTGATCCGTATTGTTTCATACCTTAAATACTCGCGAAAGTTCCCCCTTCATCATCTGCTCGCTAGGCTTGCAAGCTTCGCACTCTCTCGTAATCTCTCTTAGCTTCAGCGTCAGTCGTGGCTCAGTGGGTCGCTCTCTCTCTCTCATCTTTCAGTCAGAAGGTTGTGGGTTCAAGTCCCACTTTAGAGACTTGTGCACAAAATCTAGATTGACCCTCCCAGTGCAGCACTGAGGGAGCGCTGCACTGCCTGAGATGCCGTCTTTTGGATGAGACATTAAACCGAGGCCCCGTCTGCTCTCTCAGGTGGATGTAAAAGATCCCACGGCCACTATTTCGAAGAGGAGCAGGGGGAGTTCTCCCCAATGTCCTGGGGCCAATATTTACCCTCAACCAACATCACTAAAAACAGACGATCTGGTCATTTCCCAGCTCCCAAACTGCCTTTTCTCAGCTCTGTAGAAGGGTTTCAACCTGAAACGTTAACTCTGTTTCTCTTTCCACGGATGTTGCCTGGCCTGCTGAGTTTTTCCAGTGTTTTCTGTTGTTATTTAGGATTTGCAGCATCCGCAGTATTTTGCTATCGTTATCTGGTCATTCATCACATTGCTGTTTGTGGGAGCTTGCTGTGCGCAAATTGGCTGCCGCGTTTCCTACATCACAACAGGGAATACACTTCAAAAAGTACTTCATTGGCTGTAAAGCGCTTTGGGACATCCTGAGGTGGCGAAAGGCGCTACAGAAATGCAAGTCTGTCTTTACCTTTGGTATATGTCATGTCGGGGGGACGTTAAGGCTGAAGCTCTGACGTGCAGTGTGTTCCTTTGTCGCGGCCTGGTGTGAGTCAGACTGAGCCTCACTGATCAGCAAGCTGCAGCATCCTCACCCAGTTCATGTCACCGAGCGTGGATCCGGCTATTTATTGTATTGCTGTTTGCTGGCACGGCAATGCTGCTGCAATTGCCAGTGACAGTTACTGCACCGCACATTGAATTCATCCTGTGAAGCACTTTGAGATGTCTGATGTGATAAGATGCCATTTAATTGCCAGCATTGTTTTTTTTTGCTATGATAACCGACAGAGGAAAAACTGCCCCTAACTTGACACTAATTTGAGAACAGTACTTCGAAATGATGGTTGATGTTCCAGTGATGCAGCAGGAACAGGAGGAGGTCATTCAGCCCCTCGAGCCTGCTCCACCATCCCTTTACATCATGGCCGAACTGTCACCTGTACAAGGTGGACTTTTGAAATGAGGGTTTAGGGACACTCTTGGGACTGAATGGGTGGGGGATGGGAGCTTACTGTGCCTCCCACCTGTATTAAAACTGATTGGAGAGAGCATGTGGCTGACAGTAACTGCAACAACAACAACTTGCATTTATACAGCGCCTTTAACGTAGTAAAACGTCCCAAGGTGCTTCACGGGCAATTATCAAACTAAATTTGACACCGAGCCACATAAGGAGATATTAGGACAGGTGACCAAAAGCTTGGTCAAAGAGGTCGGTTTTAAGGAGCGACTTAAAGGAGGAGAGAGAGGTGGAGAGGTTTAGGGAGGGAATTCCAGAGCTTAGGGCCCAGGCAGCTAAAGGCACAGCCGCCAATGGTGGAGCGATGAAAGTAAAAAACTGCACTGATTATAACAACATTGGTGGTAGTGCTAGACCCTAATGGGAGCTTCTACAAATATACTTAAGTAGGGAGAGGTCTTGGCTACGTTCTAAGGAGGTTTTAAGGAGCGTCTTAAAGGAGGAGAGAGAGGTTTAGGGAGGGAATTCCAGAGCTCGGGGCCCAGGCAGCTGAAGGCATGGCCACCGATGGTTGAGCGATAGAAATCGGGGATGCGCAAGAGGCCGGAATTGGAGGAACGTGGAACAAACGTACCATTCGCTAGTGTTGACCAATATTCCCCCTAAGGTGAGCGGGCGCGGGGCCGCGCATCGATCGGGCAGTCCCGCACAAGCCACTCACCAGCTGTTGCCACTGGAAGATACCGCACATGTGCCGCAAACTTAAAGGGACCGTACAGGAGAAAGAAAATTAGAGGGAACATTGGTGTTGACATAGAAACATAGAAACATAGAAGATAGGAGCAGGAGTAGGCCATTCGGCCCCTCGAGCCTGCTCCGCCATTCAATGAGATCATGGCTGATCATCCAAATTCAGTACCCTGTCCCTGCCTTCTCCCTATATCCCTTGATCCCTTTAGCCTTAAGAAATATATCCAACTCCTTCTTGAATATATTTAATGAATTGGCCTCAACTGCCTCCTGTGGTAGAGAATTCCACAGGTTCACCACTCTCTGGGTGAAGAAATTCCTCCTCATTTCAGTCCTAAATGGCCGACCCCTTACCCTTAGACTGTGACCCCTGGTTCTGGACTCTGACCCCTTATCCTTAGACTGTGACCCCTGGTTCTGGACTCCTCCGCCATCAGGAACATTCTTGACCTTGAGAACAAAACAATTAGCAAAATAGGGGCAGCGAAAGGTTACTTCTTTTGTTTAATCGTATATTCCCCCCCCCCCCCCGCCCCTTCCAACCCCCAACCTACTTGTTTTTCATTGAAGTTTCTATTCTGGAACTAACTGTCCCTTTGCCCAGGAATTTTGAAAGATTGTTCATAAGTTGTTAAGACATTTGGAGCGAGAGTTGTCTGATGCGGTGTAGCAGCTGACAAACTCTGTTTCATAAACACACTGCCAGACTGTCGGGCAGCATTTGCCATTCAGTTCAAGATCTCTATAATGCTCACATTTTTGTCACCACCTTACATCAAAACAATCATCTGCATATCCTAAAATAAAGAGACGTCCTTGAAAACAAGGAATCTATTATTTAGGTCAAATAAGCATGTCTAATTCAACACTGGCTGAGTTATCTTTCCTGGAAAGTCAAAGCCAATTTGTCAGGGCTGTTTTGGACCGAATTGCCTTTTACGTTCCTTCCCTTCATCTTAAAATCCTTCCATGGCCTTTTCCCCTAAGTCAAGCAGTTGGAAAAGAGCAATGCAGAGAGAGGCTGAGAGGCTGTTTCCCCCTGGCTGGGGAGTCTAGAACCAGGGGTCACAGTCTCACGACAAGGGGTCGGCCATTTAGGACTGAGATGAGGAGGAATTTCTTCACTCAGAGGGTGGTGAATCTTTGGAATTCTCTGCCCCAGAGGGCTGTGGAGGCTCAGTCGTTGAGTATATTCAAGACAGGGATCGATAGATTTTTGGACTCTAGGGGAACCAAGGGATATGGGGATAGTGCAGGAAAGTGGAGATGAGGTAGAAGATCATCCATGATCTTATTGCATGGCGGAGCAGGCTCGAAGGGCCGAATGGCCGACTCCTGCTCCTATTTCTTAAGAGGCAGCCCTAACTGAAGCAGGCTGCCTGGCTGGGAGTCGCCAGTCTGGTTGGAATGTGCTTCTTTTATGTAATCTTGGCAGCGGTAAATGTGACTCACTTAAGACAAGGATTAGCCGTCACACTGAGACCAGCACGTTGGGTCGAGGTGTCGTTGTTGGAGCTTTCCCAATCCTTCTTGCGTTGTGAATTTCTCTCTGCCAAGTGTTCTGGATCACATTGGGGGGGTCTTGCTATGACCATCATAAGGCTGTCGTCGTCTTGTCATTGATAAAGGGGGCACTATGTCTCCTTCATTAAATGGTAGATCTTGAGGGAGGGGAGTGGGAGGGGGTGGGGGTGGGGTAGGGGGGAGGCAAGGGGTGGGATGTGTGAGGGGTGGGGGAGAGTGGGGAGGAGGAGTGGGGGGGGATGGGGTAGGCAAGGGGAGGAGGAGTGGGGGGTAGGGGTGGGTAGTGGATGTGTAGGGAGGGGGGTGGGAGTAGGGTATGGGTTGGGGGTGGGATGGGAGGAGAGGGGGTGGGGGATGGGTTGGGGAGGGGGTGTGGGGGATGGGATGGGGTGTGGGGGATGGGATGGGGTGTGGGGGAGGGAGGGTGTGGGGGAGGGAGTGGGGAGGAGGGGTGTGGGGGATGGGATGGTGTGGGGAGGAGGGGTGTGGGTTGGGGAGGGGGGTGTGGGGGATGGGTTGGGGAGGGGGTGTGTGGGGGGATGGGATGGAGGGGGGGGTGGGGGGATGGGATGGGGTGTGGGTTGGGGAGGGGGGTGTGGGGGATGGGTTGGGGAGGGGGGTGTGGGGGATGGGTTGGGGAGGGGGGTGTGGGGGAAGGGGGGTGTGGGGGATGGGTTGGGGAGGGGAGTGTGGGGGATGGGGGTTGTGGGGGTGGGAGTGGGGAGGAGGGGTGTGGGTTGGGGAGGGGGGGTGTGGGGGATGGGTTGGGGAGGGGGGTGTGGGGGATGGGTTGGGGAGGGGGAGGGGGGTTGTGGGGAGGGAGTGGGGAGGTTGTGGGGTGTGGGTTGGGGAGGGAGGTTGTGGGTTAGGGAGGGGAGTGTGGGGGATGGGGGTTGTGGGGGTGGGAGTGGGGAGGAGGGGTGTGGGTTGGGGAGGGGTGTGTGGGGGATGGGTTGGGGAGGGGGAGGGGGGTTGTGGGGAGGGAGTGGGGAGGAGGGGGGTTGTGGGGTGTGGGTTGGGGAGGGAGGTTGTGGGTTAGGGAGGGGGGGTGTGGGGGATGGGTTGGGGAGTTGTTGGGGAGGGGGGGTGTGGGGGATGGGGAGGGGGTGTGTCGGGGAGGGGGTGCGTTCTCTCCGCTCGGTTGGAATGTCTGGAGTGGGGTTTGAACACAGAACCCTCCGACTCCGAGGTGGTAACGCTGCCACTGAGCAAGGCTCACTCACTCACTCAGGTGGATTCCTGTCGTACAATTCACTCCAGTATCCTTTATGTAATCAGCCTTCCCTTCTGAATGGGGCCTGATCTCTATGGTTACTACAGCAAGGTAATGCTTGCTGTTTAGAGTCGCATCTTGTTCGTTTAACCTGCTTGGAAAACAGAATTAAAATATTCTTATGCCAACATTGCCTCTGCCAACTGGGAATGGGGCAGGAGAGCGCGGTTCCATCCCAAGGCTTTACTGGGACGTACTAATGAGAGGTTGGCATTGTTGTTTGGTTATTGGGTCTTAGCAATTATTTTAATTGACTCGCAGTCTGGAAGTGTAATTGGAAATTAAAATTTGTGTTTTGAGATAACGGACGACAAGGGACGCACAGCACTACTGTCCGCAACTGGTCTGTAAGTTGCTCAGTCAGCAGGTCATGGGTTCAAGTCCCACTTCACTTCACTTCCCTACACAATCTAGTACTGACGGAGTGCTGCATTGTCAGAGGTGCTGTCTTTTCACTGAAACGTTAAACTGCCGGTTGCTGATAGTATAAGTGAACATTGAAGGATCCCGGGATAGAATTTCCAGGGAGGTTTCCCGATCTCCTGCCCTCACTTCAGCGGGAAAACCCGGAGAAATGTCGGGAGATCGGCCGAAACCCCCACCGCGGAAATTATTGCCGCCCGTGACAGTATTCAAAGAAGAGGAGGGAGATCTCCTGCTCAACATTCATCCCTCAACCAACTCGACCAGAAACAGATTCATTGGCCATTCATCCTATTGCTGTTTGTGGGATCTTGCTATGAAAGAAAGATTCGCATTTCTATAGCTCCTTTCAATACCACCGGTCGTCCCAATGAAGTACTTTTTGAAGTGTGGTCACTATTGTAATGTAGGAAACGCGGCAGCCAATTTGCGCACAGCAAGCTCCCACAAACAGCGATGTGAAAATGACCGGATAATCTGTTTTAGTGATGTGGGTTGAGGGATAAATATTGGCCCAGGACACCGGGGAGAACTCCCCTGCTCTTCCTTGAAATAGTGCCTTGGGATCTTTTACGTCTACCTGAGAGGGCAAACGGGGCCTCGGTTTAACGTCTCATCCAAAAGACGGCACCTCCGACAGTGCGGCACTCCCTCAGTACTGCCTCTCTGACGGTGCGGTGCCCCCTCAGTACTGCCCCTCCGACAGCGCGGTGCTCCCTCAGTATTGCCCCTCCGACAGTGCGACGCTCCCTCGGTACTGCCCCTCTGACAGTGCGGCGCTCCCTCAGTACTGACCCTCCGACAGTGCGGCGCTCCCTCAGTACTGCCCCTCCAACAGTGCGGCGCTCCCTCAGTATTGCCCCTCCGACAGTGCGACGCTCCCTCAGTACTGCCCCTCCGACAGTGCGGCGCTCCCTCAGTACTGCCCCTCCGACAGTGCAGCACTCCCTCAGTACTGACCCTCCGACAGTGCAGCACTCTCTCAGCACTGCCCCTCCGACAGTGCGGCACTCCCTCAGTACTGCCCCTCTGACAGTGCGGCGCTCCCTCAGTACTGCTCCTCCGACAGTGTGGCGCTCCCTCAGTACTGCCCCTCCGACAGTGCAGCACTCCCTCAGTACTGACCCTCCAACAGTGCGGTGCTCCCTCAGTATTGCCCCTCCGACAGTGCAGCGCTCCCTTGGTACTGCCCCTCCGACAGTGCGGCGCTCCCTCGGTACTGCCCCTCCGACAGTTCGGCGCTCCCTCAGTACTGCCCCTCCGACAGTGTGGCGCTCCCTCAGTACTGCCCCTCCGCCAGTGCAGCACTCCCTCAGTACTGCCCCTCCGACAGTGCAGCACTCCCTCAATACAGCCCCTCCGACAGTGCAGCGCTCCCTCAGTACTGCCCTCCGACAGTGCGGCGCTCCCTCATTACTGCCCCTCTGACAGTGCGGCACTCCCTCAGTACTGCCCCTCTGACAGTGCGGGGAAGCTGCAGAGTAAAACCCAAAACTCCAAAGTAAACATTTTTCAAAGAATGTAGCTCTTTGTCGGCCGGCACGGACACCTTGGGCCGAATGGCCTCCTTCTGTGCCGTAAATTTCTCTGATTCTATATTTGATGTTGATTTTGTTCCCAGTTCCGTTGGCTTTTCCATCTTGTTTGAGTGTGAATCTGTGAGATTGATTGCTGTGGAACTATGTTACATCAAATTACATCGAATCTACAGCCCAGAATCAGGCCAGTCGGCCCAACTGGTCCGTGCCGGTGTTTCTGCTCCACATGAGCCTACTTCTGTCCCTCTTCATCTCACCCCATCAGCATATCCTTCTGTTCCTTTCTCCCTCCTGTGTTTATCTAGCTTCCCCTTAAAGGCATCTTGTGAGAACATCTCGGGTTAAACTCACCCGATGGCTGCGCCTACTTTGTAGTTTTTAAAATGCACAAATCTTTTCATTTTTAAAATGATTAAATTATACAACTATAAAGTGTGGTGATAAATCTCCACGTATAATACAGGCCCGCACTTGCCAAAACTCTTGCAATAAATTATGGAAATGATACTTAAGCAATAATGGACACAAGGGAGTACAGCAGTTTGTAGCTGAGGAGGAACAGCTTTACTGACAGCTTCGAGTGCAAGCTGAGTTTGTTAATCAAACGCCCGTTCCTGCAGGGCAGCCTTCTCTGCGGTTATACATTACTATCTTCAAGGGTAACTAGCAACCAGTCAGATTTGAATATTGTAATGGAGAATGATTGAACGTACTATGAACCGTATCGGACTCGGTATTCCTGATATCAGACTGAAATGGAACTCATCATTCAGCCCATTACATAATCCCCGAGGGCCTGCTCCGCCATTCAGTTAGATCACGGCTGATCTGTGCCTCAACTGCATCCACCCGCCTTCGCTCCATATCCCTCGACACTCTTACCCAACAAAAATATCATCGATCTCAGTCTTGAAAATTTCAATTAACCCCCAGCACCCACAGCCTTTTGGGAAAAGAGAGTTGCAGATTTATATATACTTGAAGTGCTTCCTGACATCACTCCTGAACGGCCTGGCTCTAATGTTAAGGTTGTGCCCCCTTGTTCTGGACTCCCCCCCCGCACCAGAGGTAATAGTTTCACTGTATCGACCCTATCGAATCCTTAAATCATTGTAAACACCTCAATTAGATCACCCCTAAACTCGAGGGAATACGAGCCCAGTCTGTGCAGCCTGTCCTCATAGTTTAACCCTTTTAGCCCCCGGGTATCTTTCCAGTGAATCTGCGCTGCTCCCCCTCCGAGGCCAATCTATCCTTCCTGAGGTGCGGGGCCCAGGACTGGACGCGGTCACTCCAGGTGGGGTTAACTGAGGCTCTGTGCAACTGAAGCATCGCTTTTGACTGACTTTAGAATTCCAGCTCTCTCGAGGTAGAGGCCAACATTCCATTAGTCTTTTTGATTGCTTCTTGTCCCGGTGCATTCGCTTTTATTGATTTCTGAACCTGGAGACCTAAAATCCATCAGCTCCTCATCTCCCGCTATTAAGAAAATATTCCCATTTGTCTTTCTTGGTACACAATTATCTTTCGGGTTCAGATGGTCATCCTGTGTCATTGTCACCTCCACACCCCGTAAGATGAAGCCACGAGTCAGGCTGACTCTCTTGTACTTTGGCATCTTTGATGTTAGTCATTCTTTTCGGACCTTGTCTTCAGTATAAACAGTAAAACCAGTCAGGCTCCCCATAGGATACTCGTCGATTCTTCGACCAGAATGAGGAAAGAATGGAAAATGCAGGTCAGGGTCCCAGTGCTACAATTGGCCTCGCTTCCCCTGTGGTAAGGAGAGGAAAAGAATCGTGGCCTCACTCCTGATTGTATCTCGTGACTCTAGCATGGGTGAGGACCGGATTGGACTTGGTGGAATAGCGCCTCGCAAGCCCCCATGGTGGAATAGCACCTCCCAAGCCCCCATGGTAGAATAGTGCCTCACAAGCCCCCATGGTGGAATAGCACCTCCCAAGCCCCCATGGTAGAATAGCGCCACGCAAGCCCCCATGGTGGAATAGCACCTCCCAGGCCCCCGTGGTGGAATAGCGCCTCCCAGGCCCCCGTGGTGGAATAGTGCCTCCCAGGCTCCCATGGTGGAATAGCACCTCCCAAGCCCCCATGGTGGAATAGCACCTCCCAGGCCCCCGTGGTGGAATAGCGCCTCCCAGGCCCCCGTGGTGGAATAGCGCCTCCCAGGCCCCCGTGATGGAATAGCGCCTCCCAGGCCCCCGTGGTGGAATAGCACCTCCCAGGCCCCCGTGGTGGAATAGCACCTCCCAGGCCCCCATGGTGGAATAGCACCTCCCAGGCCCCCATGGTGGAATAGCGCCTCCCAGGCCCATAATATAAATGTCCACGAGTCTAAACACTGAAACAAAGCTGAACTTGAACAGTTTCTGTAACTAGTTTCTGGCAATGTAAGAGGACGAGTCCAGCATCGTTAATCCTCTGTCCTTTCTACACTTAAGTTTGATCTGGATATTATCCCGGTGTGTTGGATCTTGCTGCTCCTCGATGCCAGCAGTGCCGTGTTGCATCTGTTTGGAATTCTCTGAAGCAAGCTCATCAACAGAACAAACTCCAATCAAAGTCTGCAGAAAAAAAGTTAATTAAGTAAGGAATTATTAGACTGTTGGAAGTAATGAGACGATGATTAAAGCAACGTGTTCATTATCCAGGAGAGGAAAGAAGCCACAGTTTATGCACATCTGCTGAACCCTTGAGATTCATTGAAACTCTCGAACGCACTTTCAACTTTCTGTTTCTTTATATAATCTGCACATATATGGATCGACACTTTGAAACACACCACATCTAAGAAAGAAAGTTTCTATCGCGCCTTTCACAACCTCAGGATGTCCCAGCGCGCTTTATAGCCAATGAAGTATTATTTGAAGTGTAGTCACTGGTGTAATGTCGCAGTCAGTTTGTGCACAGCAAGCTCCCACAAACAGCAATGAGATAATGACCAGATCATCTGTTTTTTTAACAATGTTGATTGAGGGATAAATATTGGCCCAGGATACCTCCCCTGCTCTTCTTCGAAATAGTGCCATAGAATCTTTTACATCCACCTGAGAGAGCAGACAGCACCTCAGACAGTGTGGCACTCCCTCAGCATTGTATTGGGGGTATCAGCCTGGATTTTGTGCTTATAGTCCCTGGGGTGGGACTTGAACCCACGATCTAGCTGACTCTGAGGCGAGGGTGCTACCCACTGAGCCACAGCTGACACAGGTGAGCCTTTGCACAATCTTCTAACAGTGTGAGCTTCCCCAGCGACAGAGAAGAGCTTCTTTGTGACCTCAGGTTGTACCCAAGCGCAGTTAGCCTTAAAGGGAGTGGCGGCAGAATAATACATTGTGCATTACCGAGTGCAGCGCTCCTGTCCTTATAAAACAGCGTGTGCTCTGGAGTGCAATGAGCAACAGGAGGGCATTTATAATGTGTACCAGAGGGCTCAGTTAAATGAAAGCCGCACTAAAGAGAGTTGAAGGTGGAGCAGGAGTGGGATTGATTGAAGAGTGGGTGATAGGGTTGCCAACTCACCTCCGGACTCCCCAAAACCTTTCCACCATCTACAGTACAAGGCACAAGTCAGGAGTGTGATAGAATACTCTCCACTCGCCTGGATGAGTGCAGCTTCAACAACACTCAAGAAGCTCAACACCATCCAGGACAAAGCAGCCCTCTTGATTGGCACCCCATCCACCACCTTAAACAGTCAGAAAACAAAGAGTAGGGATAAACGGGTCTTTTTCAGGATGGCAGGCTGTGACTAGTGGGGTACCGCAAGGATCGGTGCTTGGGCCCCAGCTATTCACAATCTATATCAATGATGAGGGGACTAAATGTAACATTTCCAAATTTGCTGATGATACAAAGCTAGGTGGCAGTGTCAGTTGTGAAGAGGAAGTGAAGAGGCTTCAAGGGGATCTCGACAGGCTCAGTGAGTGGGCGAGAACATGGCAGATGGAATATAATGTGGATAAATGTGAAGTTATCCACTTTGGTAGAAAAAACAGAAAGGCAGAGTATTTCCTAAATGGTGAAAGATTGGGGAATGCAGATACACAAAGGGACCTTGTACATGAGTCACTGAAAGTGAATGTGCAGGTGCAGCAAGCCATTAGGAAGGCAAATGGTATGCTGGCCTTCATTACAAGAGGATTTGAGTACAGGAGTAAAGAAGTCTTACTCCAATTATATAGGGCCTTGATGAGACCACACCTATAGTACTGTGTACAATTATGGTCTCCTTACCTAAGGAAGGATATACTTGCCATAGAGGGAGTGCAACGAAGGTTCACCAGATTGATTCCTGGGATGGCGGGACTGTCGTACGAGAAGAGATTGAGTAAACTAGGCCTGTATTCTCTTGAATTCAGAAGAATGAGAGGAGATCTCATTGAAGTATACAAAACTATTACAGGGCTTGATAGGGTGGATGCTAGGAGAATGTTTCCCTTGGCTGGGGAGTCTAGAACCAGGGGTCACAGCTGCAGGATAAAGGGTCGGCCATTCAGGACTGAGATGAGAAGAAATTCCTTCACTCAGAGGGTGGTGAATCTTTGGAATTCTCTACCCCAGAGGACTGTGGAGGCTCAGTCATTGGGTATATTCAAAACAGAAGTCGATAGATTTCTGACTAGCAAGGGCATCAAGGGATATGGCGATAGGGCCGGTGAATGGAGTTGAGGCAGAAGATCAGCCATGATCTCATTGAATGGCGGAGCAGGCTCGAGGGGCCGAATGGCCGACTCCTGCTCCTATTTCTTATGTTCTTAAACATTCACTCTCCCAGAAAGCTTGAGACCACAGTCAGATAAACACATAAGAAACTGGAGCAGGAGTAGAAGGGGCCATGTGGCCTATCCCTGCTCCTAATTCAATAAGATCATGGCTGATCTTCTACCTCCACTTTCCCGCCTGATCCCCATATCCCTTTATTGCCTCAGCGTCCAAAAATCTATTGATCTCTGACTTGAATGTACTCAACGACTGAGCCCTCTGGGGTAGAGAATTCCAAAGATTCACCACCCACTGAGTGAAGAAATTTCTCCTCATCTCAGTCCTAAATGGCCGAGCCCTGATCCTGTGACTGTGCCCCCTCAGTACTGCTCCGGGAGTGTTGGCCTGAGTTTTTGTGCCCAGTAAAGCCTCTGACGTAAGAAAACTACGAGGCACTTGGTCTGAGTATTAAACAAGGCTGTTTTTCAACATGGAGATCTAGTTGTGTCCTTCACTAGTTCCTGTTAAAGAATGTCCTGAGCAAGCTGGGCCCATGCCCGAGTATTTATACTCTCCCTGGACAGCGCCACCAGCAGGCCGCCCAGTATTATTTCATAAGTCATTTCCACAAGAATGTCAAAATTCATGTCAACCCCCATGTTGGATGATGCTCGCTGTGTGGTCGACTCCAATGAATCCATTCTGTTGCCCAAGGCACTATGGATCTCAGAGCTCCAAAAATAATTGGCCCCTGGGACGTGCAGGAGAGTCACCTCACTCTGAAATTCCTTTCTCTCTCTCTGCCGACCTCACCATGTGGCGAATTGTGGACATGTCCTGTGTGTGGTGTAATGAGTTGGATTTCCAATGCAGTGCGCCATTGAGTTTCTCCGTCCCTTCTCTTTGCAGTCTGTAGAATTTCTAATTTCAAGATTCTTCATCAATTGGGACGACGTTGCCACTCTTTTGAAAACTCTCCTCAAAGTCCCCTGTGTCGGGGGTAAGGGGAGGTTTGTGTGGCAGTAGGGCCCAAGGAGGATGCATGGTGGGCACTGTTGGGCCACCTCACGACTTCAGTTCAATGTGATGCTCGCCACTAATGTAAAGGCAGGAGGCAGAATGGTACCAAACCCAGTAAGGATCACACACTGATGCGTGGCATATATCTCTACCCATCGTGCAGTCTGAGAGGCGTGCGGTAGATTTGGACATTGCCCGATAGAGTAAAGGGGGCAATAGCGAATCGACAGCCTGTTTCATATCTCAACCCATTCTTTTTATCCATTGAAGTCAGTGTTAAACAGGCTGCCGACTCACCAGTTTTACACTATCCCACAAAGTCGAGATCTTAGCCCGTGGAGAGCATTGGTCTGATGTTCTCGATGGAGATGGCTGAGAAACACCAGCTCTCCAGCACTCGCGTGGTTAACCTTCTACCAGCCAAAGAACCTGTGAGAAGGCAGGAAATTATAATTATCGGTGGCTTGAACCATTGAAATATCAAAAGGTAATGAGCATGCGTCAGTGTCTCTCAGCTGAGCTTTAGTGGTGTCAAGGAAAATGGAACAGTAAAGGGTTAAATCCCACCCACCATTGGTTATTGAATCAAACAGCATCAATCACAGTGTGTGCAACAACTTAGGAGAGTGTGTCTGCTGAACAGAAGTCATCTTCAACATTCACTCGTCCAGAAGATATGACAAAAATAGGACTTGAGATGATGGTTAGAGGCAAAGTAATGGAACAGATTGTCATCAAGTCAACCACCAGCAATTATCCATTTCCTTTTGATTAATTGCAAAAACCAGCTTTCATTCTGTTGGAATTTGCCAACCGGCCATTTTCGCTCTGCGCTGCGCGGGAGTTTCTGCTTCATGCTGCAGGTGGGGAATTGCGTTCAGTGCGAGTGTGTAACACGGGCGGTGTGTCCATTTTAATGAATGGAGTGGGGTGCTCAGTTTCCCCGTTAAGAGGCCCTGGGGAGTGCAGTGCCCTGTCGGAGGCACAGTGGAACATCGGCCAGATGTAGTTTTTGCTCCGCGGTATTAAAGTGCCGGGGGTGCCGAATTTGCATATACGTTTGGAAATGATCCCCTTCCTGCATTGTCCTCACCTGCATTCCACCAATGGCCCACTGCCCCCTGTGTGCTGCACTGTACAAAGATGTCCTTCCCCAGAAGTAACTGCGTCAGATCTGGGCTAAAGCACCAGATAGACTGGCCAGGGCACAGAGAGACCTGTAATCAAGAGTGTGCTGTGTACAGAATAACAAACAACTGATAACCAGAAGTGTATTACAGACAGATCGTAGAGAGTCGGCAGTGGCCTCCCACCTCCCACCCTCTAAACTTGAGCTCATCCAAAACTCGGCTGCCCCGTGTCCTCACTCGCACCGTGTCCCGTTCACCCATCACCCCCTGTGCTCACTGCCCCGTGTCCTAACTCGCACCGTGTCCCGTTCACCCAGTGCTCGCTGACCCGTGTCCTAACTCGCACCGAGTCCCGTTCACCCAGTGCTCGCTGACCCGTGTCCTAACTCGCACCAAGTCCCGTTCACCCAGTGCTCGCTGCCCCGTGTCCTAACTCGCACCGTGTCCCGTTCACCCATCACCCCCTGTGCTCACTCCCCCGTGTCCTAACTCGCACCGTGTCCCGTTCACCCAGTGCTCGCTGCCCCGTGTCCTAACTCGCACCGTGTCCTGTTCACCCAGTGCTCGCTGCCCCATGTCCTAACTCGCACTGTGTCCCGTTCACCCAGTGCTCGCTGACCTATACTGGCTCCTGGTCCAGCAACCCCTGATTTCAAAATTCTCATCCTCATTTTAAAATCCCTCCATGGCCTCGCCCCCTCCCTATCTCTGTAACCTCCTCCAGCCCCACAACATCCCGAGATCTCTGCGCTCCTCCAATTCTGGCCTCTTGCGCATCCCTGATTTCCATCGCTGCACCATTGGTGGCCGTGCCTTCAGCTGCCTAGGCTCCAAGCTCTGGAATTCGCTCCCTAAACCTCTCCACCTCTGCCCCCTCCTTTAAGACGCTCCTTAAAACCTACCCCTTCGACTAAGCTTTTGGTCACCTGTCCTAATATCTCCTTATGGGGCTCGGTGTCAAATTTTGTTTGATAATCGCTCTGGAACATTTTACTACATTAAAGGCACTGTATATATGCAAGTTGTTGTTGCTATGTGCAGATTCACAGAGAGCCACAACAGAAGATGATGTATGATAGAATCTGAGAGAGTGAGGCTTGAGTAAAGAGCTCAGATACACACAATTCATTCACCCCACAAAGATAACATGACTGTAGCGTTTGAGCCGCGATGCACTGAGTCCGCACCCTGTGTGTCAAGCTGCAGTGATGCTGATGAATTGTAATGAGGCCTGTTCCTCGTGGGCCCGAGTCACGTCAGTAACCCATTGGTTTTAGTGAAAGGCCAGAGGTTCACTTTCCACAAGTTCCGTTCGGTTGACTGTCTTCAACGTGCTAACCTGTCACATTCCTCAATCAACATTAAGTCTTGGAATACATTCGCACTTGAGGAAAACGCAGTAATTGGCTGTCTTGGCTGGAGTTTAGAAGAATGAGAGGGGATCTCATTGAAACTTATAAAATTCTAACAGGACTAGACAGACTAGATGCAGGAAGGATGTTCCCGATGGTCGGGGGAGTCCAGAACCAGGGGTCACAGTCTAAGGATAAGGGGTAAGCCATTTAGGACAGAGATGAGGAGGAATTTATTCACCCAGAGAGTGGTGAACCTGTGGAATTCTCTACCACAGAAGGCAGTTGAGGCCAATTCATTAAATATATTCAAGAAGGAGTTAGATATATTTCTTAAGGCTCATGGGATCAAGGGATATGGGGAGAAGGCAGGGACAGGGTACTGAATTTGGATGATCAGCCATGATCCCATTGAATGGCGGAGCAGGCTCGAGGGGCCGAATGGCCGACTCCTGCTCCTATTTTCTATGTTTCTATGTCTTTTTTTTTGAAGACCTGTCCCTCGTCCCGCACTCTCAGAATGGTCTATTGCTGTGGCCGAGAGCGGAGGAGACCTTTGGGCCTATGAAATTCGGCCGCACAACCCACCTTTTTCAGGCGCTAACAAAGCCTGCTGAGCCCCAATATGGCGGGCAGGAGCCACGTGCATAGTTCCCGTCAGAAGTGTGCCGCCCGCCATATTGGGAAAGGAAAAAAAACCGGCGCACAGTAACTCCCGCCTGAAACGGGCGATAATTCCCTTGCACCTGCCAGTAAGAGACCCCACGGCGGTTTGGGGCCCCCACTGCGAGATCGGTTCGCCCTGAAGCGGCCAGCTCCATCGCACTCAGAAACCAGGTCTGCACCCGAACTAACGGGCGGCTCCTTAAAGGGACCACTGCAGGCCGCAGCCAACAGAGTTAGTGTTTATAATATACTTGCCTGAATGTGGAGCCAGGAGGAGCAGGAATGCACTTCTCGTCTCCGTATTTATAGAATGAGGCTGCCACACACACCTCTCCCGCCCCCCTCCGCCCTCCCCACCAACCCCCTCCATCCGCTCGCCCAGCCCCCAGCCTCCGATCTCCCACTCCCCTCCCACTAGCCTCCGATCTCCCGCCCCCACCCCCTCCCCCAGCCTCCGATCTCCCCCTCCCCCAGCCTCCGATCTATCGCCCCCCCAGCCTCCGATCTACTGCACCCTCCCCCAGCCTCCGACCTACCGCCCCCCAGCCTCCAATCTACCGCCACCCCCCAGCCTCCGATCTCCCGCCCCCCTTCCCCCCAGCCTCCGATCTACCGCCCCCTCCAGCCTCCGATCTACCGCCCCCTCCCCCCAGCCTCCGATCTCCCGCCCCCCAAGCCTCCGATCTACCGCCCCCTCCCCCAGCCTCCGATCTACCACCCCCTCCCCCAGCCTCCGATCTCCCCCTCCCCCAGCCTCCGATCTACCGCCCCCCCAGCCTCCGATCTACCGCCCCCTCCCCCAGCCTCCGATCTCCCGCCCCCCCAGCCTCCAATCTACCGCCCCCCTCCCCCCAGCCTCCGATCTACCGCCCCCTCCCCCAGCCTCCGATCTATCGACCCCCCCAGCCTCTGATCTATCGCCCCCTCCCCCAGCCTCCGATCTCCCGCCCCCCCAGCCTCCGATCTACTGCCCCCCTCCCCCAGCCTCCAATCTACCGCCCCTCCCCCAGCCTCTGATCTACCGCCCCCCCAGCCTCCGATCTATCGCCCCCTCCCCCAGCCTCCAATCTCCCGCCCCCCCAGCCTCCGATCTACCGCCCCCTCCCCCCAGCCTCCGATCTACCGCCCCCCCCCCCAGCCTCTGATCCCCCGTCCCCCCCCAGCCGCCCATCTCCTGCCCCCCCCCAGCCTCCGATCTAACGCTCCCTCCCCCAGCCTCCGATCTACCCCCCCCGCCCCGGCCCAATCTTCGTTGACACTTCACCGCCTGTTTTTTTGCGCCAGACCGGTTCGATGGAAAAAAGGCCCGAGGCCCAATATCGGGGCAGCTCAGGCCTCACCATTCAGGCGCGGCGATCGATCCCGGTGCCCCCGTGCATCCCGAATTTCTATCCCACGATCTACAGCCAGCCTCTGCTGTTGTCTTCTTGTTTTACCAGCCATGGCTCAGTGGGCAGCCCCCTCGACTCGGAGTCAGAAGGTTGTGGGTTCACAGTCCCACTCCAGAGACTTGAGCACATAAATCCAGGCTGACACTCCCAGTGCAGTGCTGAGGGAGTGCTGCATTGTCGGAGGTGCCGTCTTTCGGATGAGACTTTAAACCGAGGCCCCGTCTGCTCTCTCAGGTGAATGTAAAAGATCCCACGGCACTATTTCGAAGAAGAGCAGGGGAGTTCTCCCCGGTGTCCTGGGACCAATATTTATCCCTCAATCAACATCACTAAAAAATAGATGATCTGATCATTATCACATTGCTGTTTGTGGGAGCTTGCTGTGCGCAAATTGGCTGCCGCATTTCCTAATTTACAACAGTGACCACACTTCAAAAGTACTTCATTGGCTGTAAAGTGCTTTGGGACGTCCGGTGGTCGTGAAGGGCGCTGTTGAAATGCAAGTCTTTCTTTTTCTTTTCCTATTATAATAGTCATCACTTCGCTAAACTTTCCTCTCTTGCTCCCCTTAAGCTCCTAATAGACTATCCTGTTCACACTTCTGCATCACCGATTGAAGATCATCGGCAAAAGAACCAGAGGGGAGATGAGGAGAATTTTTTTACACAGCGAGTTGTTGTGATCTGGAACGCGCTGCCTGAAAGGGCGGGGGAAGCAGATTCAACAGTAACTTTCAAAAGGGAATTGGATAAATACTTGAAGGGAAAAAACATACAGGGCTGTGGGAACAGGGTGGAGGGAGTGGGACTAATTGGAGAGCTCTACCAAAGAGCCGGCACAGGCACGATGGGCTGAATGGCCTCCTCCTGTGCTGTGAGATTCTATGATTCAAACTTGGTGGTGTCCTGAGTGATGAGCTTTGGTCCTTCACCTGGGAACCCATCACTAGGAGGAAGGCAGGGCTGAGGAGGAGCTTGCTCTGTGATTCTTGCATCCACATTGTGGGAAGGTTCCCAGCCTTTGCTTAGGACTTGACGGTTTTGGATCATGAACTTGCCACATGAGGACTCTACAGGCCCCGATTTCAATGGGGGAGGGTGTTGAGCGCGAGCCCCGAATCGGGCGGCGAGTTCGGAGGACATGGAGATCCGGCCGCACCTCATTTCCATAAATCTTCTCTGACTCCTGCCCGAACCCGTCCTGATCCAGCCCAGGGCCGGTGGGAGAGCGGAGGTGTGGGGATACGGTGGCTGCTGGCCGCAGCCAGGGGCTCGCGGGGATGGTCAGAGAAGTGGTGAGGGGAGGGGACTCTGGACGTGATGGGGGGGGGTGCCGGGAGCCCCAAGTGTTTCCTGTGAGGCCCAGAGGGGAGGGGGTTGGAGGGGGCACTCGTGCACCTCTTGGCTCACAGGGGAACCTACACTAAAATTTAAACCTTACCTGCCTGGGCCTCTTGTGGTCAAGGGTCGACCACCCGGAAGCTCTGGCCTGGGGGGGCAGGGGTGAAGCTGTCACTCTCCCCCAGCCACCTCCCCCCAACCCCCCCACCCCGCGTCCCCTCAGGCCTCCGACTGAAATTCCAGTCGATTCCTGATGGTGCTGTCGGCATATTTAAAGTTGGATCCCGCTGCCTCACCGCTCCCGCCTGCCCGCTCACGAGAGCAGGTTAATATCGGGACACGGCGAGATCAGAGAAAGACAAGAAAGAAAGATTTGCATTTACATCGCGCCTTTCACGACCACCGGACGTCCCAAAGCGCTTTACAGCCAATGAAATACATTTTGAAGTGTAGTCACTGTTGTAATGTGGGAAACGCAGCAGCCAATTTGCGCATAGCAAGCTCCCACAAACAGCAATGTGATAATGAGCAGATAATCTGGTTTGTTATGTTTGAGGGACAGATATTAGCCCCAGGACACCGGGGATTGTCTCCCCTGCTCTTCTTCGAAATAGTTGATGTGCCTTCAATAACTCAAAGACAAGGAATTTAAAGGATTCAACTAAGGCTTTTACATAGATACATAGAAGATAGGAGCAGGAGTAGGCCATTCGGCCCTTCGTGCCTGCTCCGCCATTCAATGAGATCATGGCTGATCCTTTAATTCAGTATCCCGTCCCCGCCTTCTCTCCGTAACCCTTAACCCCTTTTGCCCGTAGAAATATATCTAATTCCCTCTTAAATATATTTAATGAGCTGGCGTACACTGCCCTCTGTGGCAATGAGTTCCACAGGTTCACCACTCTCTGAGTGAAGAAATTCCCCCTCATCTCTGTCCTAAATGGTTTAGCCCTTATCCTTAAATTATGTCCTCTAGTTCTGTTCTCACCCGCCAAGGGAAACATTCCTTCTGCATCCAGTCTGTCTAGACCTGTCAGAATTTTATACACTTCTATGAGGTCCCCTCTCAATCTTCTAAACTCCAGTGTGTACATCCCTAAACTACATAGTCTCTCCTCATAGGTCATTCCCGCCATTCCTGGTATCAGCCTGGTGAATCGCCGCTGCACCCCCTCCATGGCAAGAACATCCTTTCTCAGATGAGGCGACCAAAACTGTACACAGTACTCGAGGTGTGGTCTCACCAGTGCCCTGTACAGCTGCAGCAAGGTATCCCTGTTCCTGTATTCTAACCCTTTTGCTATGAAGGCCAGCATACCGTTTGCCTTCTTGACCGCCTGTTGCACCTGCATGCTCGCCTTCAGTGACTGGTGTACAAGAACACCCAGGTCTCTCTGTACTTCCCCCTCTCCCAATCTATTGCCATTTAAATAATAATTTGCCCTCCCGTTCCTGCACCCAAGGTGGATAACTTCGCACTTGTCCACATTATAGTGCATCTGCCATTTATCCGCCCAATCGCCCAGTCTGTCCAAATCGCTCTGGAGCTTCCTGGTCTCTTCCTCTGAGCCCACCCCCCCTCCTAGTTTAGTGTCGTCTGCAAATTTGGAAATGCTGCATCCGACTCCCTGATCCAGGTCATTAATGTAAATTGTGAACAGCTGGGGGCCCAGGACAGATCCCTGTGTAATCACTAAGAACATAGCAGCATTACGGGTCTTCCCACATCGGGCGTCTGGTAGGAATGACTCATCCAGCTCCTGAGACCTTTATATGGCAAAAGACAGGGGCGCAGCCAATACACACAATAGGAACAAAAGGGGGCGTTTCACACAATACAAGCAGGTGAAACACACAGGTAAAACACATAGGCTGATGAAGGCATATATTTCATCACAATAGTGCCATGGGATCTTTTACGTCCACCTGAGAGAGCAGACGGGGTAAGTAACTGCCCACACTTTATTTACCCCCCCGCCCCCCGCGGTCCAGTATCCACCTCGCGGGGAGGGGGCTGAGGGGGAGTTAAGTTCGGGGCCTATATATGCGCGTTTAAGACCCTCCAACGCTGTGAATATTTTATTTCGCGCTGCCAGCAAGCAGGAGCAGTCTCTGAAGGTTATTTGTCTTCACCTGAAATGCTGCTGATGTTTCGTCTGTGCTCCATAAATCCCAGGGGCACGGTGAAAGTCAGCACAGCCCTGGCAGCAGATTCTTCACTCCACTGCCAGCTCGCCATTCCAGCATCAAATCTAATTTCCTGTCCGGGCCCAGTGATGCTTTGGTTTTATATACAGCCGGCCTGCGGAAAAGGCAAGCTGTTTGTCAAGGAAAAGTGTGGCGCTGACACCATGGGCAGACCTGAGAGACGATGTTTGGTACTCTCCACATCAATATATTGATCATATTCAAGCATCTGTTATATTAGAGTGTGTGTACCTTCTATCTAATAGAAGACATTTCGACCGCTATTAATGAACTCGCATTTCTACAGCACCTTTCACAACCTCAGGATGTTCAAAAAAACATTGTGCAGCCATTGGTGAAGTCAAGCGTAGGTCCCTTGCAGTCAGAATCAGGGGAATTTATAATGGGGAACAAAGAAATGGCTGACCAATTAAATACATACTTTGGTTCTGTCTTCACAAAGGAGGACACAAATAACCTCCCAGAGATGTCGGGGAACATAGGGTCTAATGAGAGGGAGGAACTGAATGAAATCAGTATTTGTAGGGAAATAGTGTTGGGGAAATTGACGGGATTGAAGGCCGATAAATCCCCAGGGCCTGATAATCTACATCCTAGGGTACTTAAGGAAGTGGCCCTAGAAATAGTAGATGCATTGCTGGTCATCTTCCAAAATTCTATAGACTCTGGAACAGTACCCATGGATTGGAGGGTAGCTAATGTTACCCCACTATTCAAAAAAGGTGGTAGAGAGAAAACGGGGAATTACAGACCGGTAAGCCTGACATCGGTAGTGGGGAAAATGCTAGAGTCCATTATAAAAGATGTAATAGCAGAGTACTTGGAAACAGTGACAGGATCGGACAAAGTCAACATGGATTTACAAAAGGTAAAACGTGCTTGACTAATCTACTGGAATTTTTTGAGGATGTAACTGGTAGAATAGATAAGAGAGAACCAGTGGATGTGGTGTATTTGGACTTTCAGAAGGCTTTCAATAAGGTCCCGCATAAGAGATTGGCGTGTAAAGTTAAAGCACATGGGATTGGGGGTAAGGTACTGACTTGGATAGAGAACTGGTTGGCAGACAGGAAGCAAAGAGTTGGAATAAACGGGTCTTTTTCCGAGTGGCAGGCAGTGACTAGTGGGGTACTGCAGGGATCGGTGCTAGGACCCCAGCTATTCACAATATATATTAATGATCTAGACGAGGGAACTAGATGTAATATCCCCAAGTTTGCAGACGACACAAAGCCGGGTGAGCGTGTATGCTGTGAGGAGGATGCTGAGAAACTCCAGTATGATTTGGACAGGTTGGGTGATTGGGCAGATGCATGGCAGATAAATGTGAGGTTATCCACTTCGGTGGCAAAAACAGGAAGGCAGATTATTATCTGAACGGCAAGAGATTGGGAGAAGGGGAAGTGCAAAGAGACCTGGGTGTCCTTGTGCACCAGTCGCTGAAGGTAAGCATGCAGGTGCAGCAGGCAGTTAAGAAGGCAAATGGTATGTTGGCCTTCATAGCGAGAGGATTTGAGTACAGGAGCAAGGACGTCTTGCTGCAATTGTACAGGGCCTTGGTGAGACCACACCTTGAGTATTGTGTGCAGTTTTGGTCGCCTTATCTGAGGAATGATGTTCTTGCCATGGAGGGAGTGTAGCGATGGCAGGAATGACGTATGAGGAGCGATTGGGTCGATTAGGCTTATATTTGCTAGAGTTTAGAAGAATGAGAGGGGATCTCATTGAAACTTATAAGATTCTTACAGGACTAGACAGACTAGATGCAGGAAGGATGTTCTCGATGGTGGGGGAGTCCAGAACCAGGGATCACAGTCTAAGGATAAGGGGTAAGCCATTTAGGACTGAGATGAGGAGGAATTTCTTCACCCAGAGAGTGGTGAACCTGTGGAATTCTCTACCACAGAAGGCAGCTGAGGCCAATTCATTAAATATATTCAAGAAGGAGTTAGATATATTTCTTAAGGCTAAAGGGATCAAGGGATATGGGGAGAAAGCAGGGACAGGGTGTTATAAATCTCATCATCGTAAAGAATCTACTCATGAAATAACACTGGACGGCCAGCTGGTGGTGCCATCCAAGGAGTATAAATACTTGGACGTGGGCCCAGTTTTTCCAGGGACATTTTGTAAGACAAGGAGCTAGTGAAGTACAACTAGACCTCCATGTTCTGAAACAAGTTGATTAAAGCCTTGCTTTATACTCAAACCAAGTGCGTAGTGAGCTTTTACGTCACAGGGTACTGAATTTGGATGATCAGCCATGATCTCATTAAATGGCGGAACAGGCTCGAGGAGCCGAATTGCCTCCTCCTGCTCCTGTCTTCTATGTTTCTATGAAATGACTGCCGCCTGTTAGTTTTTGCGAGCTGATTGCTGAATCCAGCGCCTCTGACGTGTAGAGAGGGAGCGTACACTCGGCAAACTCTTGGGGCACTCTGGCTCTTTATGCCCGTTGATCCAGACGGCCTATTTTTACCGTCAGTTCCTGGCCATGTGTGTGTGTGTGTGTGTGTGTGTCGGAACGCATTCTGCAAATGAGCATGGGTCCGGCATTGAAGTGACAGAATGAATGCTCGTTAGCAACCCTCCAGATCCATTTACTTGTACAGAGACGCTCAAACAACTCAACCAGCAAATGTTGTCAGTTTGAGCAGAATCGTCCTTAACATTTATCAAACCCTTATCCAGAATTTCCATTGATTTGTTTTCCTTCCTCTCTCTTTGGATGCCAGGCGGGTCTCATTAGTGGGACTGCCGACGAGTTGGTTCAACTTCTCGTCTTTTTGCCCTCTTGTCCAAGGAGCTCTTGTTAGATCACGTAAATTGCACGCCATGTTCTCCTGTGTTACAGCCAAATCTAATGCGACATTTTAAGGACTCTGTGGTCATTACGTTGACCAAGTTATTCATGTTGATGGTAATTCGACCCTTGGGATATTCAATAACTCCGAGGCTCCAACAGAACAGCTTGTTCATCTGGAATCCTGTCACTCCCAGCTTGCCATCTCGCTATCTGCAACGGCGCCATGACATTCCTACTTTCTGTTTTTAGGCGTGTTTCTCTCGTGGATTCACTCACTCATTGATTAAGTTGGATAAAGCAGGCAGTATATCATTCCTGTTGGATACAGTGACATTATTATTGTTAAGTACCTTCTGCCGAGCTCCCCCACCAACCAGACCTTGATTAGGTGTGAAAACAAGAAAAGAATTATGAAGAGATTTCAATTACATTGAGAGATTGAGTAGAATATTCTGTAGAATTTAGGAGAATGAGAGGTGATCTCATTGAAACATGCAAAATTTATATAGAAACATAGAAAAATAGGAGCAGGAGTCGGCCATTCGGCCCTTCGAGCCTGCTGCGCCATTCAATATGATTATGGCTGATCCTCTATCTCAATACCTGAAATAAAGAATAGATTTGCCTTTCTAATCTAGGCTTTATTAACTTAAAAATCCGGTAGCACATCTTCAACACCCAGTCCCAACTAAAGGCTGGAAAGAACTGAATTTAAGATGGCCACCACAAATCACATGACATCAACTACCAATGAGATTACAGCATATATCCCAAGGCAGGAAACAAACAACCAATCACAATACTTCTTACTAAACATAAAGAATAATCACCACATTCACCCCTCCTTTTAAAATATACTCCAACCTAAATAACCTTTACAATTTATAATTAATTATTTACAACTAAAACTATGCACAGACAAAATAAAACTATTCAACATGACACAATACTAAGTGAGCAACAACAAATAGTAACATTGCACATAAGTATTAAGTATCTCTCAACTAAAACAATATAATATAATATTTCAACAATTTTAAAACATTACTATCAATTTAAAAGTCCATTTTCAATCGGTCGACCGGATATCTTGTTCGTGTCGACCTTCTTAACCTTGGTGAAATTCCTTGCCCTCCCACACCAGGAGACACAGAAGTATCTTCTGCAGGAAGGTTATCCATATCCCGATTTTCAACGGTTTCCGGATTAGAAATCCCATCAGGAGGTAAACTGGGACGGTCATGAACATCCATCGAGGGCTGACTAATAGAAGTATAATTATCTGCCGTCGGATTGGAAATATTCGTAGTATCTGTAACAGCATCCACATTATCTGAATCATGACTATTGTTAATATCCTCAGAAGAGGGCTGGCCACCACAAGGAGCCAAGTCTTTAATTGAAACGGTACTTTCTTTCCCATCTTGGAATCGAATATGAGCATATTGGGAATTTGCCTCCAACAGCTCCACCTCCTCCACTAAAGGATCATATTTTGACAATCTAACATGGCGTCAAAGCAGCACAGGTCCCTGCATAGTAAGCCATGAAGGTACCGAATATCCTGTAGTAGATCTCCGCGGATAGTTAAAGAGCCTTTCATGGGGGGTCACATTAGTAGCCGTTGAAAGCAATGATCTAATGGAATGCAGGGCATCAGGCAGTACCATTTCCCACTGTGTATTCTTAAGGTTCCGGGATGTCAAAGCCAACATAACTGCCTTCCAGATCACCCCATTGTATCGTTCGCACTGTCCATTACCCTGGGGATTATACGGGGTAGTTCTGCTAGTAGAAATTCCCCGACTCTGAAAGTATTCCTTCAACTGGGAAGACATAAAAGAACTTCCCTGATCCGAATGGATATACGCAGGCATCCCAAAGATGACAAAAAGTTGAGTCAGACATTTGATAACTGTAGCAGCTGATACATCTGCGCAAGGAAAAGCAAAAGGGAACCTTGAAAACTCATCCACAACAGTAAATATATATCGGTTTTGAGTAGTTGAAGGAAGAGGCCCCTTGAAATCGACGCTCAAACGTTCAAAAGGAGAAGTAGCCTTTATAAGATGAGCTCGTTGAGTCTTAAAGAAATTCGGTTTACACCGAGCACAGATAGAACATGATGAAGTCATCCGCTTGACGTCTTCAACTGAAAAGGGCAAATTCTTACTGCGTACGAAGTGTATCATCCTCGTAACCCCAGGATGGCATAAGGCATTGTGAAGATTAATAAGCGTATCTCCGTGAATCACAGAACAATAAGCCCTCGACAGCGCATCAGCAGCAACATTATCCTTCCCCGGACGATAAACTATATCAAAATGGTAACATGCCAACTCAATCCTCCACCTCATTATTTTATCATTCTTAATCTTTCCAAAATGTTTGACATCAAACATAAAGGACACAGACTTTTGATCAGTTACCAACGTAAAATGTCGCCCCGATAAAAATGTCTCCATTTACGCAGTGCTTCTACTATTGCATACGCCTCTTTCTCTATTGAAGAATGCCTTTTTTCACTATTGTTCAAGGTACGTGAGAAAAAGGCCACAGGTCTCCCATTTTGGTTCAGAGTAGCCCCAATTGCAAAATCAGAAGCGTCCGTCTCAATCACAAAAGGAACCTGCTCGTCAATAGAATGCACAACTGCTCCAAGGATATCCTTTTTAAAATGATCAAAACACGTCCTGGCCTCCCATGATAGAGGATATGTCGTAACCCGAATAAGAGGCCGGATCTTCTGTGAAAAATTTGCAATCCAATTAGAATAGTAAGAAAACAGTCCAAAATATACTTATACACATCCGGAGCAATGTAGTTGATCAGCATATTCAGCTTATTTAGAGACTCTTGATCCAACACGCCCAAAAAGTTTTTAAATGTACAATATCAATGTTTCCATTTATCATCCACTCCTGCAGAATTAGGGTCAGCATTGAATCGTTCTGGTTGAAGATATCGCTCCATTCTGACATAAAGTTAATAAATTGAAATAAAGAATAGATTTGCCTTTCTAATCTAGGCTTTATTAACTTAAAAATCCGGTAGCACATCTTCAACACCCAGTCCCAACTAAAGGCTGGAAAGAACTGAATTTAAGATGGCCACCACAAATCACATGACATCAACTACCAATGAGATTACAGCATATATCCCAAGGCAGGAAACAAACAACCAATCACAATACTTCTTACTAAACATAAAGAATAATCACCACAATACCATATTCCCGCTCTCGCCCCATACCCCTTGATGGCTTTTGTGTCTAGAAATCTATCTATCTCCTTCTTAAATATATTCAGTGACTTGGCCTCCACAGCCTTCTGTGGTAGAGAATTCAACAGGTTCACCACC
Organism: Somniosus microcephalus; assembly: GCF_052327205.1. Taxonomy (NCBI): domain Eukaryota; kingdom Metazoa; phylum Chordata; class Chondrichthyes; order Squaliformes; family Somniosidae; genus Somniosus; species Somniosus microcephalus. Next base: position 4,100,790 of record NC_141013.1, on the reverse strand, counting down.
CTCTGAGTGAAGAAATTTCTCCTCATCTCAGTCCTAAATGGCCGACCCCTTATTCTGAGACTGTGACCCCTGGTTCTAGACGCCCACCCCCCCCCCCCAGCCAGGGGAAACATCCTCCCTGCATCCAGTCTGTCTAGCCCTGTCAGAATTTTATATGTTGCAATGAGATCCCCTCTCATTCTTCTAAACTCTAGTGAATACAGGCCTAGTCGACCCAATCTCTCCTCATACAACAGTCCTGCCATCCCAGGAATCAGTCTGGTGAATCTTCGCTGCACTCCCTCTATGGCAAGTAGTTCTTAGGTAAGGAGGCCAAAACTGCACACAGTACTCCAGGTGTGGTCTCACCAAGGCCCTGTATAACTGTAGTAAGACATCCTTGCTCCTGTACTCAAATCCTCTTGCAATGAAGGCCAACATACCATTTGCCTACCTAACTGCTTGCTGCACCTGCATGTTTGCTTTCAGTGACTGGTGTACAAGGACATCCAGTTCCCTTTGTACATCAACATTCCCCAATCTATCACCATTTAAATAATACTCTGGCTTTCTGTTTTTCCTACTGAAGTGGATAACTTCACATTTATCCACGTTATACTGCATCTGCCATGTATTTGCCCACTCACTCAACTTGTCTAAATCGTCTTGAAGCCTCTTTGCATCCTCCTCACAACTCCCAATCCCACCTAGTTTCGTGTCGTCACCAAACTTGGAAATATTACATTTGGTTCCCTCATCCAAATCATTGATATATATTGTGAATAGCTGGGGCCCAAGCACTGATCCCTGTGGTACCCCACTAGTCACCACCTGCCACCCCAAAAAAGACCCATTTATTCCTACTCTCTGTTTCTTACAGGGCTTGACAGGGTAGATGTAGGGAGGATGTTTCCCCTGGCTGGGGAGTCTAGAACCAGGGGTCACAGTCTCAGAATAAGGGGTCGGACATTTAGGACTGAGATGAGGAGACATTTCTTCACTCAGAGGGTGGTGAATCTTTGGAATTCTCTACCCCAGAGGGCTGTGGAGGCTCAGTCGTTGAGTATATTCAAGACAGGGATCGATAGATATTTGGTTATTAAGGGAATCAAGGGATATGGGATAGTGCAGGAAAGTGGAGCTGAGGTCGAAGATCAGCCATGATCTTAATGAATGGCGGAGTTGGCTCGAGGGGCCAAATGGCCGACTCCTGCTCCTATTCCTTGTGTTTTTAATTGCTGCATGTTTGAAAATGAAGCCTCTGCACGAGTAAATTCAATGTGAATTAAACTCATTAAACTTGTTTTTTTTTACAGCGGGATGCTAAAGGCCTCTATCTCATAGATCTCCTCTGCCATCACATGAACCTGCTAGAAAAGGACTACTTCGGAATCAGGTTTGTGGACCCTGACAAGCAGAGGGTAGGTTCTGGGAGATGCTGTTGGGCAGTAGTATAGCATTGCCAGACTGTAACTTGTGCCCTGGCTTTTTTCCACAGGATCTCTTCCCCTTTTATATGCTCATAACAGAATTTGTTGAAGAATTGCCACGTAGAATGGTGCTGCTATCAGCCATGATTCTTCACCGTGCTGTATCCTTTCTCATGGCTGGAACAGTAGGTCCTCGCTGCCATTGTACTGTCAGCCATAGGAACAGGAGGAGGCCATTCAACCCCTCGAGTCTGTTCCGCCATTCAATTAGATCATGACTGATCTGGATCTTCACTCCATTTACCCGTCTTGGTTCTGTTAATACCCTCGCCCAACAAAAATCTATCAATCGCAGTTTTGACATTTTCAATTGACCCCCCAGCCTCAACAACGTTTTTGCGGGGGGAGAGAGTTCCAGATTTCCACTAACCCTTTGTGTGAAGAAGTGCTTCCTGACATCACCCCTGAACGGCCTGGCTCTAATTTTAAGGTCATGCCCCCTTGTTCTGGACTCCCCCCACCAGAGGAAATAGTTTCTTTCTACCCTATCAAATCCTTTATAATCGTCTCAAACACCTCGATTAGATGACCTCCACTGTTAAGGAGCAATGGAAAATAAAAGTGGAAGAGGTGATACTTTACGGAGAAGCCAGCCCACGCACGAAGAGGCAGCCTGTTCTCTTCTGCACGCACAAAGGCTATTGTTGTACTCAATGAGACTTAGTCCTAAATTGACTGCATGCAAGGCTGAAGAACAGGCTGGGTCTTCAAAGGGAATAGTCATGATATTGGGCCAGATTTTGCTGGAGTGGGGCATCTCGCGGCGCGCCCCAGTTAGACTTGTTTGTGTGCGCTTAAGTTTTTAAAAATGCTTTGCCTACAAAGTTGCTGGAATTTTGAGTTGATAAAGAACGCAACAGGACATCTGGAACTCGGATGAACGACGGGACAAACAGTGTATCTCCTTCACCACTGCGATTAAAGGACTGAGAAATAAACAGAGGAAGGACTGAGAAGGAAATCGGGTGAATTCAATGTCAAATCAGGTCCAGGCAGAAAAATAAAGAAAGGGCAAGAAAGATTGGATTACGAGAAAGAGATAAAATAAAGAGACCGAAAGGAAAATAAGAAAAAAAGAACATTAAAATTTGACTTTTTAAAAAATCTCCTAAAACAATTCACAACCTGAAGGAATGAGACTCCACACTTTTAATTGTTCACTTTCTGGGCCAGAGAGGTTGATTAGCAGTCATTAACAATTATCATGCTGTAGGAACGTGGGTTCCTAACTAAAAGACTGAGTTCTACTCAGGCAATCAAACAAAATGAACTTTAATGAAACAAACAGGCTTTAACAAGAAACTGCAGGATAACATCGAATGTAGGTCTGCTCTCTCTGGAGGCTCCACGAGGGCTGCTCGGGCGGTCCCGTGGCTGATGTCATGACTTCATCACGTTTTCCCGCCAGTGGGGGATCACGTGATGAACGGCGTGACGTCATCACGTTTTAGCCGCGCTGTTAAAGCAACCACACTCTGTACAGTTAAACAGCATAAATAAAGATACAGACTCAGACTGTAGCTAACATGTTGTTAAAGGAATTATGTACAAACGATCTGAGTCCTTTGGTGGCTCCGCCACAATGCCATTAAAAGGGTACTTACACTGTTAACTACTAGACATGCCTTTCTGTGGCGAGTTTAATGGGCGATTAATGTACAAATGCAGCAACTTCATGAAACTCACGGGGAGGTGGAGGGCGAGATGCCGTTTTTGAGAAGCTGACGGCCGAGCGGCGCAAATCGTCCAGCAACCCGTGACGATTCGTAATTCACGGGGTATCTCTCCCTCGCCTCATGTTGCTGGCCGAATTGCGCATCGATAACCGAGTGCGTCGTTCTCGCGCTGTTATTTTTTCCAGCAATATCTGGCCCATTATTGTTTAATAACACTGTTCCATTGTCGTCTTATATTTCGCTCTAGTGCCATAAAATCTGGTGCTCTGTGTTTCTACTTCATGTCAATTTTTTGAGGCTTTCAAACCGGGTTAGTGGAGCCTTGAGTTGACTCTAAGGTGTGTGGGAAGCGTGAACAGTGAGTAGAAATTCAGCAATCGGACTATCTGCTAATAAAACAGTGCCTCCAGAAATATAACTGACTTCTTGACAAGTGCTAGCCGTTGATTTTATGGTACTTTGGGCAATTTGTAAACGTATGCTTTCTGTGCCAGTGTTTGTCGAGCAGAGACACCGCTTGTTGCTTGCTTTTATTATCACAGATATCATAAAATCATAGAAGTTTACGGCACATAAGGAGGCCATTCGGCCCATCATATCTGCGCCGGCTGAAAAAGAGCGATCCAGCCTAATCCCACTTTCCAGCTCTTGGTCCGTAGCCCTGTAGGTGACGGCACTTCAACTGCATATCCAAGTACTTTTTAAATGTGATGAGGGTTTCTGCCTCTACCACCCTTTCAGGCAGGGAGTTCCAGACCCCCACCACTCTCTGCTTGAAAAAAGTTCTCCTCGACTCCCCTTTAATCCTTCTACCAATTACTTTTTTTTCAAGTGCCGTGGGATCTTTTACGTCCACCTGAGAGGGCAGACGTGGCCTCGGTTTAACATCTCATCTGAAAGACGGCACCTCCGACAGTGCAGCACTCCCTCAGCACTGCACTGGGAGCGTCAGCCTAGATTTTTGTTCAAGTCTCTGGAGTGGGACTTGAAGGCACGACCTTCTGACGCGGAGTGTGCTACCCACTGAGCCACGGCTGACACATGATTGGTTTATTAATACGCCATTTCAGCCCCATCTCTTTAGCACCTCCGGCAGACAGTGAGTGCCTGAGGGTCACCTGCACCCTCTCTAGTGCCACTCTAGAGCTGGCCAAGGGCGGAGGGTTGGTAGTTTGATTTACCCTTCCCTCCCTCTGGGTGATGTACTCATCCTCTCCCCGCCCCACCACTTGGCATCTCTCTTATGACTCACCGTCTGACATTGAGAACTCACTGAGTGAGAAGCTGCGGGCCGTGAGCCAGTGTCATGGCGTTGGGCGGTGCCGTGAGTTGGTATGCCAGCATGCCACGCCACCGAGCTGCCTTCACACAACCCTTCCATCAAAATGCAATGACTGGCGTCGGCTCAGTAGCTTCTCATTGAAGCTGTGTCATTGCAGCCGACAAAGGCTTAATCAACAAAGGTTAATATCCCTGTATTACCATATTGGAGAGTCTTCAATCAGGGTCAATTCTTTCAAACAGCAGGAAGAAGCACAGCCCAAAGCTCCTCTCAGACGTTGCGGTGCGAAGGGTTGGTGCATCAATGCCGTAACTGCTCTAATGCAATATTCTTTTGAAATTTAACTCATTGAATGCTTAATCCTAGTGGTTTTTATTAAAAATTTACAAACTCTGTGGGTGATTCAGTGCTCGTGAAGGTGAGGGATGGACGTCAGTGTTGGGGAAGGGAGCGATTTCTACCTTTTTGGGTACCCAACCTGTAAAGCCTGTGGGTTATATGGTGAATTAATACACAGACTACAAGAGTAACTTTAACAGGACTTTACTATTCGAAGGTCAGGGCGAATCTGCCCAATAAATCCTTACACAGCACTTATATACCGGTGTGGTCACCACCGGTATTACAGTATACAGTAGCCAAGATAAAGTAGTGCAACCCTTAAAATAGTTCTCTTAAAGGTGGAACGTTACATACACTACACAACCTCAACATTATTTACTTCTAATTGAAGCACAGCATGGAAAATCTTTTTTCTCCTGATGTTGCGGATTAACTCCAATCTCAATAAACCCCTCCCTCACACCGCATCATAACTACCGCTGTTCTGAGTGAGATTGACAATTGCTGGTGCTAATTTGTGTGCAGTTTATGCAGCGAGCACAGGCCATTGCTAGTGGAGCAAAGATAGAAACATAGAAGATAGGAGCAGGAGTAGGCCATTCGGCCCCTCGAGCCTGCTCCGCCATTTAATGAGATCATGGCTGATCATCCAAATTCAGTACCCTGTCCCTGCCTTCTCCCCATACCCCTTGATCCCTTTAGCCTTAAGAAATATATCTAACTCCTTTTTGAATATATTTAATGAATTGGCCTCTACTGCCTTCTGTGGTAGAGAATTCCACAGGTTCACCACTCTCTGGGTGAAGAAATTCCTCCTCATTTCTGTCCTAAATGGCTTACCCCTTATCCTTAGACTGTGACCCCTGGTTCTGGACTCCCCCGCCATCGGGAACATCCTTCCTGCATCTAGTCTGTCTAGTCCTGTTAGAATTTTATAAGTTTTAATGAGATGAAATATGTTTCTTTCTGGGAATGGAGACGTTCATCCCTTCGGATTAAAACTGAGGTTTCGGAAGTGAGCTGTCAGTAGACTAACCACGGCACTGCCCAGATCCTCCTTAACCCAGGTTTTTCTACAAGCTTTCATTTGTTTGGAAATAAAATTGTGGGTGCTCCCAGTTTTTCCAGAAAGTAACAGGAAGCTCCTTATGAAATTAGATGTTGCCAACACTCCAGGATTGGCCTGGAGTCTCCGGGAATTGAAGAATAATCTCCTGGACAAGGCCGGGAGCAAAAAACCCGGAGAAAAAAATCACAGGGGCGTTGAAATAAAAAAAAAATTTCAATTTCTTTAACCACTTTTGTTTATTAGTTTAAAAAATATTGGAGCTGGAAAAGAGGCTAGTTTGACTGCAAGTGAAGAATCGTCCAATCGGCTAATGAAGAGTCTTTCCGCTTTCCAATTGGTTGTGGGAAGGCGGGGCGTCGCGAGGATGGACGGCCAATGGTGAGAGCGTGGGGGCGGGGCATCACGAGGACGGACGGCCAATGGCGAGAGCGTGGGGGCAGGGCATCACGAGGACGGACGGCCAATGGCGAGAGTGTGGGGGGGGGGGGCGGTCATGTGATTACATTTTTTTCACAGAATGTGGGCGTCGCCATCAAGGCCGACATTTATTCCCCATCCCTAATTGCTCTCGAGAAGGTGGTGGGGAGCTGCCTTATAGAACTGAACAGCTTGGGAGGCCTTTATCAGAGTCAACCGCATTGCTGTGGGTCTGGAGTTATATATAGGCCAGACCGGGTAAGGGCGGTAGATTTCCTTCCCTAAAGTACACTAGCGAACCAGGTGGGTTTTTACAGCAATCCGATAGTTTCATGGTTACCATTGCTGATGCTACATTTATTTAATTAACTGAATTTAAATCCCCCAGCTGCACATGGTGGGATTTGAACTCACGTTTACTGGATTACTAGTCCAGTAACATAACCACTATGCTACCGTACCTGGTCAATTACACTTCCAGGAGTATGTCCAACCAGAGTTGGCAAACCTGAGCCTGCATGAAATAGCTTTAAATTCAATTCGACAAGACTCAGTGTTTGCAGGGGAGGGAATTGGGATTCCGATTCCGATGTGCTGTGATTGGACCATGAAGCAGGTCGGTGAAGACTTGCCGCCCGTGCATGTTGGATTAGTAACTCTGATGGACAATCACAGAGGATGGGCCGTGGTTACATCATCCGCGAGTGCTCGCCCATTACTGGAACGTTAATGAACTGGAGAAGCTGGGTTTGTTCTCCTTGGAACAGAGAAGGTTAAGGGGAGATTTAATAGAGGTGTTCAAAATCATGAAGGGGTTTCAATAGAGTAGACAAGGAGAAACTGTTCCCATTGGCGGGAGGGTCGGTAACCAGAGGACACAGATTTAAGGTAATTGGCAAAAAACGACAGAGGGGGAGATGAGGAGAAATCTTTTTACGCAGCGAGTTGTTGTGATCTGGAACGCATTGCCTGAAAGGGCGGTGGGAGCAGATTCAATAGTAACTTTCAAAAGGGAATTGGATAAATACTTGAGGCAGAGAAATTTACAGGTCTCTGGGGAAAGAGCAGGGGAATAAATACCGGCCTTGCCAGCAACGCTCGGATCCCGAGAACGAATTTTAAAACTTATTAAGGCTGACCGTTGCAACAGGGGAAGTTATATAAAGAATTTGCACATTTACGGCCCCAGGATGTCCCAAAGCACTTTATAGCCAATGGATTGAATGAAATGTTGTCACTGTGGTTCTGCAGACAAATTCAGCAGCCAATTAGGGCACAGCAGGACCCCACAGCAAATTAATAAATGACCCATTAATCCACTTTGGTGATGTTAGTTGAGGGATAACTATCAGCCAGGCCACCAAATAGTTTAAAAGGACTGCCTTCCAGACCGTCGCATTCTCCCTTTCCACCTGGCCATTCCCCCGGGGGTTGTAGCTGGTGGTCCTGCTTGTAGCGATACCTCTCGAGAGCAGGTACTGCCGGAGTTCGTCGCTCATAAAGGATGAGCCCCTGTCGCTGTGAATATAGCTAGGGAAACCGAACAAGGCGAAGAGGTCATTCAGACATTTAATGACCGTGGTACTGGTCATGTCTGAGCAAGGGATGGCAAACGGGAAACGGGAGTACTCATCAATTATGTTGAGGAAGTACACATTGCGGTCGGAGGAGGGGAGGGGCCCTTTAAAATCGACGCTCAGCCGTTCAAAGGGGCGCGTGGCTTTGATCAGGCTTGCTCTGTCTGGCCTATAAAAATGCGGTTTGCACTCGGCACAGATTTGGCAGTTCCTGGTCATGGTCCTGACCTCCTCGATGGAGTAGGGCAGGTTACGGGATTTGATGAAGTGAAAAAACCTGGTGACCCCCGGGTGGCAGAGGTCATTGTGGAGGGTCTTCAGTCTATCGACCTGCGCGTTGGCGCATGTACCACGTGATAGGGCATCTGGGGGCTCATTGAGTTTCCCGGGCCGGTACAAGATATCGTAATTGTAGGTGGAGAGTTCGATTCTCCACCTCAAGATCTTGTCGTTCTTGATTTTGCCCCTCTGCTTATTATTAAACATAAAAGCTACTGAACGCTGGTCAGTGAGCAGGGTAAATCGTTTTCCGGCCAGGTAATGCCTCCAATGTCGCACAGCTTCCACAATGGCCTGGGCCTCCTTTTCGACAGAGGAGTGTCGAATCTCGGGGCCCTGGAGGGTCCTTGAGAAAAAGGCCACGGGTCTCCCCGCCTGGTTAAGGGTTGCAGCTAGGGCAAAGTCGGATGCGTCGCTCTCCACTTGGAAAGGGATGGACTCATCCACTGCGTGCATTGTGGCCTTCGCAATATCTCCTTTTATGAGAGTGAAGGCTGCACAGGCCTCTGCTGTCAGGGGGAAGGAGGTGGACTTGATGAGGGGTCTGGCTTTGTCCGCATAGTTGGGCACCCACTGAGCATAGTACGAGAAAAACCCTAGGCATCTCTTCAGTGCTTTTTGGCAGTGGGGGAGGGGGAGCTCCATAAGGGGGCGCATCCTGTCGGGGTCGGGGCCGATGACTCCGTTCTCCACTACACAGCCAAGAATGGCAAGGCGCTTGGTACGAAACATACATTTGTCCTTGTTGTATGTTAGGTTCAGCCGCTGGGCCGTACGGAGGAATTTCTCTAGATTAACATCATGGTCCTGCTGGTCGCGGCCGCAGATGGTGACGTTGTCTAGATAGGGGAAAGTGGCCTGGAGCGTGTTCTAGTCGACCATCCGGTCCATCTCCCGTTGGAAGACTGAAACCCCGTTGGTGACGCCGAAGGGAACTCTGAGGAAGTGGTAGAGACGACCGTCAGCTTCAAAAGCTGTGTAATGGCGGTCCCCAGCCCTGATGGGGAGCTGGTGGTATGCCGACTTCAGATCAATCGTCGAGAACACCCGGTATTGTGCTATCTGATTGACCATGTCAGATATGCGGGGGAGTGGGTATGCATCTAGCTGGGTGTAGCGATTGATCGTCTGGCTGCAGTCAATAACTAGGCGCTGTTTTTCGCCAGTCTTCACTACCACCACTTGTGCTCGCCATGGGCTGGTGCTACTTTCAATAATCCCTTCCTTCAGGAGTCTTGCTACCTCGGATTTAATGAAGCTCCTATCCCCGGCACTGTAACGCCTGCTTTTGGTAGCGATGGGCTTACAGTCGCGGGTGAGGTTAGCGAACAAGGAGGGGGGGGGGACTTTAAGGGTGGAGAGGCTGCAAATGGTGCGCGGCGGGCGATTTAAAAGCTGCTGGCTGCAGACTGTGAGTGGGGGGAGGGGTCCGTCGTACGCTAATGTGACACTCTTAAGGTTGCACTGAAAATCCAACCCCAGTAGAACGGCAGCGCAAAGATGGGGCAGGACCAGGAGTTTAAAATTTTTGTATTCTGTGCCCCTTACTGAAAGGGTCACTACACAGTAGCCACCGACGTCCGCTGACTGGGCTTTGGAAGCCAAAGAGATCCGATGTCGCGTCGGCAGGACTGGGAGAGAGTAACTGCGCACCGTGTCGGGGTGGATAAAGCTTTCCGTGCTCCCGCTGTCAAAAAGGCAGGTAGTGGCGCGGCCGTTTACCTTAATGTCCATCATGGACCTGGACAGTTGATGAGGGAGAGATTGGTCCAGCGTCACGGAGGCCAGCGTATGGTCGAGCGAGTCGATGTGGTCGTCAGATGAGGCGGTGGTTGAGTCCGGGTCCCCCGTGGTTGAAGTTGGAGACGTCCGAGATGGCGGACAAAATGGCGGCGCCCATGGTCCCGATCCCCACGCGGCTGGGGGAGCCCAAGATGGTGGACAAGATGGTTGCCCCCACGGTTCGCACGCGGCGCTGCTGGCGTTAGCGGTTTTACCTTTGCAGGCGCTGACATAGTGTCCTTTCTTCCCGCAGCCGGAGCAGGTAGCGTTTCTCGCCGGGCAGCATGCTCTGGGGTGTTTTGCCTGGCCACAAAAATAACATTTCTGTGCCTTGGACATCGCAGCAGCAGTTGAAGGTGGCGGTCCCATGACCCAAGGTTGTGGCGTCCACGTTGCGGAGCGGTTAGGGGAGAAGGCGTCCATATTCCTGTGGGCCGCGTCGAGCGAGAGCGCGAGGGACACTGCCTTTCTCAGGTCCATTTCTCCCTTTTCCAACAGTCTCTGCCGGGAGTAGTCGGACCTTAGACCCGCAACGAAAGCATCTCGGATCAGTCCCTCCGTGTGTGCTGCGGCTGATGCTTCTTTGCAATCACAGTCTCGGCCGAGTATCCGTAGTGCCCGTAGGAAGGCCTCCACCGATTCCCCGGGCTGCTGTCTGCGGGATCTTAAGAGGTGCCGGGCATAGACCGTATTTACCGGGCGTGCGTATTGCCCTTTTAGCAGACCGATAGCCGCCGCGTAGGTCGTCGCGTCCTGGATTATTGTATAAACTTGGTGGCTCACCTTTGAGGCCAGGATTTCCAACTTGTTTTCGTCCAGGGTCACAGTTGAGGCTTGCAAGTAGGCCTCGAAGCAACGCAGCCAATGCGCGAATTTGGTAGCCGAACCCGCTTCTTGGGGGTCTAGGTCCAGGCATGTTGGTCTGAGGGCTCGCAGCAGCTCCTGTTGCTCAGCGTTTGGTGCAGCAGCCTGCTGTTCAGCGTTTGGTGCAGCAGCCTGCTGTTCAGCAAATGTCGACATTTTGTTTTTGCTAATAAAATTGATGCGCTATCAATTACCCATAAAAGACTGAGAGTTAAGAGAGTAACTAAAGGCTTTTATTAGCAAAGAACAGAGCATGCCTCTCGTGGTTGACTGGGTTCCAAGAAGGCAGGGGGCTGCAGGTCAATCACCTTTATACCTGGGCCTGTGTGGGTGGAGCCAGCCGAGACATGTTGAGGCATGCATAGGTACAACAGTGTGTAACAACAACAGCAACAACAACAACAACAACAGTGGTTTACCACAAGGAATCAAAGGGAATTCACAAATACTGCAAAACAAGCACCATTTACATGACCTTGAGTGCAGAATATTTGGGACATTTTAGAAATCAGTCTCCAGTATCGCCCCCTCCAGTAATCCATCGATGGCCTCCTCGCCCCTCCCTATCTCTCTACCCTCCTCCCTATCTCTCTACCCTCCTCCCTATCTCTCTACCCTCCTCCCTATCTCTCTACCCTCCTATCTCTCTACCCTCCTCCCTATCTCTCTAACCTCCTCCCTATCTCTCTACCCTCCTCCCTATCTCTCTAACCTCCTCCCTATCTCTCTAACCTCCTCCCTATCTCTCTACCCTCCTCCCTATCTCTCTAACCTCCTCCCTATCTCTCTACCCTCCTCCCTATCTCTCTACCCTCCTCCCTATCTCTCTACCCTCCTCCCTATCTCTCTACCCTCCTCCCTATCTCTCTACCCTCCTCCCTATCTCTCTACCCTCCTCCCTATCTCTCTACCCTGCTCCCTATCTCTCTAACCTCCTCCCTATCTCTCTAACCTCCTCCCTATCTCTCTACCCTCCTCCCTATCTCTCTACCCTCCTCCCTATCTCTCTACCCTCCTCCCTATCTCTCTACCCTGCTCCCTATCTCTCTACCCTCCTCCCTATCTCTCTACCCTCCTATCTCTCTACCCTCCTCCCTATCTCTCTAACCTCCTCCCTATCTCTCTACCCTCCTCCCTATCTCTCTAACCTCCTCCCTATCTCTCTAACCTCCTCCCTATCTCTCTACCCTCCTCCCTATCTCTCTAACCTCCTCCCTATCTCTCTAACCTCCTCCCTATCTCTCTACCCTCCTCCCTATCTCTCTACCCTGCTCCCTATCTCTCTAACCTCCTCCCTATCTCTCTACCCTCCTCCCTATCTCTCTACCCTCCTCCCTATCTCTCTACCCTCCTCCCTATCTCTCTACCCTGCTCCCTATCTCTCTACCCTCCTCCCTATCTCTCTACCCTCCTCCCTATCTCTCTACCCTGCTCCCTATCTCTCTAACCTCCTCCCTATCTCTCTACCCTGCTCCCTATCTCTCTAACCTCCTCCCTATCTCTCTACCCTGCTCCCTATCTCTCTACCCTCCTCCCTATCTCTCTACCCTCCTCCCTATCTCTCTACCCTGCTCCCTATCTCTCTAACCTCCTCCCTATCTCTCTACCCTGCTCCCTATCTCTCTAACCTCCTCCCTATCTCTCTACCCTGCTCCCTATCTCTCTACCCTCCTCCCTATCTCTCTACCCTCCTCCCTATCTCTCTACCCTGCTCCCTATCTCTCTACCCTCCTCCCTATCTCTCTACCCTCCTCCCTATCTCTCTACCCTGCTCCCTATCTCTCTACCCTGCTCCCTATCTCTCTACCCTCCTCCCTATCTAACCTCCTCCCTATCTCTCTAACCTCCTCCCTATCTCTCTAACCTCCTCCCTATCTCTCTAACCTCCTCCCTATCTCTCTACCCTCCTCCCTATCTCTCTACCCTCCTCCCTATCTCTCTAACCTCCTCCCTATCTCTCTACCCTCCTCCCTATCTCTCTACCCTCCTCCCTATCTCTCTAACCTCCTCCCTATCTCTCTACCCTCCTCCCTATCTCTCTACCCTCCTCCCTATCTCTCTACCCTCCTCCCTATCTCTCTAACCTCCTCCCTATCTCTCTAACCTCCTCCCTATCTCTCTACCCTCCTCCCTATCTCTCTACACTGCTCCCTATCTCTCTAACCTCCTCCCTATCTCTCTACCCTCCTCCCTATCTCTCTACCCTGCTCCCTATCTCTCTAACCTCCTCCCTATCTCTCTACCCTCCTCCCTATCTCTCTACCCTCCTCCCTATCTCTCTACCCTGCTCCCTATCTCTCTAACCTCCTCCCTATCTCTCTACCCTCCTCCCTATCTCTCTAACCTCCTCCCTATCTCTCTACCCTCCTCCCTATCTCTCTAACCTCCTCCCTATCTCTCTACCCTCCTCCCTATCTCTCTACCCTGCTCCCTATCTCTCTAACCTCCTCCCTATCTCTCTACCCTCCTCCCTATCTCTCTACCCTCCTCCCTATCTCTCTACCCTCCTCCCTATCTCTCTACCCTCCTCCCTATCTCTCTACCCTCCTCCCTATCTCTCTACCCTCCTCCCTATCTCTCTACCCTCCTCCAGCCCCACAGTCCTCCCACATCTCTGCGTTCCTCCAATTCTGGCCTCGAGCGCGTCCCCCAACTTCCTTCGCTCCACCATTGGCGGCCGTGCCTTCAGTTGCCTGGGCCCCAAGCTCCGGAATTCCCTCCCTAAACCTCTCCGCCTCTCTCCCCTTCCTTTAAGTTGCTCCTTAAAACCTACCCCTTTGACCAAGCTATTGGTCACCTGTCCCAATATCTCCTTATGTAACTCGGTGTCAAATTTATTTGTCTGATTCTGCTCCTGTGCAGCGCCTTGGGACGTTTTACTACATTAAAGGCGCTGCATAAATACAAGTTGTTGTTGTTTACCAGTGTGCAGGCTCTGTCCAGCGGTGGGACAGTAGGTGCCTACTGTCCATGGTCACCCCTCCCTAAGGCCAGGACCAGTGCTCTGGTGTGAGCCCACATTCCAGCCCCTTGTGGTGAGGTCACTGACCAGAGGAGCTGCTAACTAATAGAAAACCAATATAACAACAACTTGTATTTATATAGCACCTTTAATGTAGTAAAACATCCCAAGGCGCTTCACAGGAGTGTTTTAAGACAAAAAATTTGACACGAATCCACATATAAGGATAAATTAGGTCAGGTGACCAAAAGCTTGGTCAAAGAGGTAGGTTTTAAGGAGCGTCTTAAAGGAGGAGAGAGGTAGCGAGGCGGAGAGGTTTAGGGAGGGAATTTCAGAGCTTAGGGCCCAGGCAACAGAAGGCACGGCCACCAATGGTGGAGCGATTATAATCAGGGATCCTCAAGAGGGCAGAATTAGAGGAGCGCAGATATCTCGGGGGTTGTGGGGCTGGAGGAGATTACAGAGATAGGGAGGGGCGAGGCCATGGAGGGATTTGAAAACAAGGATGAGAATTTTGAAATCGAGGCGCTGCTTAACTGGGAGCCAATGTAGGTCAGCGAGCACAGGGGTGATGGGCGAACGGGACTGGGTGCGAGTTAGGACACGGGCAGCCGAGTTTTGGATGACCTCAAGTTTACGGAGGGTAGAATGTGGGAGGCCAGCCAGGAGTGCGTTGGAATAGTCAAGTCTAGAGGTAACAAAGGTAACCGTGGATTAACGTACTGTGTCTTCTTCTCAAACACTACTTGATTTGCTGCAGTAAGACAGGGACTCACTCACTCCGGAGAATATATTCAGGAGTTGGCGGAGAGAATACTTGCCTCTTTACCCGGTGTACCCGGTAGATGTACAGGACTTGATATCTATTCAAAGCAGCGAGTCCTGAACATAAGTAAATTGTCGTCTTTATCGGAGGCGCTGTAACCTTGGAGTGCTTGAGATTGTTACTGAGTGTAGGAAGAGGAAATTTATTCCACTTCACAGTGCTTTCGAGCGTTCACACAGTTAAAAATAAAACCTATTTAAGTGGCAGGTACTTATCGTTCAAAGCTGAAGGATGAATAGGGAGAGATTGAGCTACAGTGCAGAGACTTTGAAATATGTTTGCTGATCTCGTCAACACAAGGACTGCTTGAATGCTGAAATGGAGGTTCGAGGGGTGGGGCAAGCGGGGGGAGAACATAAGAAATAGGAGCAGGAGTCGGCCATTCGGCCGCTCGAGCCTGCTCCGCCATTCAATAAGATCATGGCTGATCTACCTCATCTCCACTTTCCTGCACTATCCCCATATCCCTTAATATTCAAAAATCTATCGATCTCTATCTTGCGCATCCCCGATTTTCATCGCTCCATCATTGCCGGCCGTGCCTTCAGTTGCCTGGGCCCTAAACTCTGGAATTCCCTCCCTAAACCTCTCTGCCTCTCTACCTCTCTCTCCTCCTTTAAGACACTCCTTAAAGCCCACCTCTTTGACCAAGCTTTCGGTTACCTGTCCTAAATCTCCTTGTAATAACATAAGAAATAGGAGCAGGAGTCGGCCATTCGGCCCTTCGAGCCTGCTCCGCCATTCAATAAGATCATGGCTGATCTTCTACCTCAACTCCACTTTCCTGCACTATCCCCAAATCCCTTGATTCCCTTAATATCCAAAAATCTATCGATCTCTGTCTTGAATATACTCAACGACTGAGCCTCCACAGCCCTCTGGGGTAGAGAATTCCAAAGATTCACAACCCTCTGAGTGAAGAAATTTCTCCTCATCTCAGTCCTAAATGGCCGACCCCTTATTCGGAGACTGTGACTCCTGGTTCTAGACTCCCCAGCCAGGGAAACATCCTCCCTGCATCGACCCTGTCAAGCCCTGTAAGAATTTTGTATGTTTCAATGAGATCACCTCTCATTCTTCTAAACTCTAGAGAATATAGGCCTAGTCTACTCAATCTCTCCTCATAGGACAATCCCCCCGTCCCAGGAACCAGTCTGGTGAACCTTTGTTGCACTCCCTCTATGGCAAGTATATCCTTCCTTAGGTAAGAAGACCAAAACTGTACACAATACTCCAGGTGTGGTCTCACCAGGGCCCTATATAATTGCAGTAAGACGTCTTTACTCTTATACTCAAATCCTCTTGTAATAAAGGCCAACATACCATTTGCTTTCCTAATTGCTTGCTGTACCTGCATGTTAACTTTCAGTGATTCATGTACAAGGACACCCAGGTCCCTCTGAACACCAACATTTCCCAATCTCTCACCATTTAAAAAATACTCTGCTTTTCTATTTTTCCTACCAAAGTGGATAACTTCACATTTCTCCACATTTTATTCCATTTGCCATGTTCTTGCCCACTCACTTAGCCTGTCTATATCCCCTTGAAACCTCTTTGCATCCTCCTCACAACTTACATTCCCACCCAGCTTTGAATCATCAGCAAACTTGAATATATTACATTTGGTCCCCTCATCCAAATCATTGATGTAGATTGTGAATAGCTGAGGCCCAAGCACTGATCCTTGTGATACCCCACTAGTTACAGACTGCCAACCTGTTGACCCGTTTATTCCTAAATTATACCAATCCTCAATCCATGCTAGTATATTACCCCCAATCCCATGAGCCCTAATTTTGTTTAATAACCTCTTGTGTGGCACCTTATTGAATGCCTTCTGAAAATCTAAATACATCACATCCACTGGTTCCCCCTTATCTATTCTGCTATTTACAACCTCAAAAAAGGTTTGAGGGGAGGGGCTGGTTGGCGGGAAGGGGGAGGGGCTGGTTCGAGGGGAGGGGGAGGGGCTGGTTCGAGGGGAGGGGCTGGTTCGAGGGGAGGGGCTGGTTCGAGAGGAAGGGCTGGTTCAAGGGGGAGGGGCTGGTTCGAGGGGAGGAGGAGGGGCTGGTTCGAGGGGAGGGGAGGGGCTGGTTCGAGAGGAAGGGCTGGTTCAAGGGGGAGGGGCTGGTTCGAGGGGAGGGGGAGGGGTTGGTTCGAGGGGAGGGGGAGGGGCTGGTTCGAGGGGAGGGGCTGGTTTGAGGGGAGGGGAGGGGCTGGTTCGAGGGGAGGGGCTGGTTCGAGGGGAGGGGGAGGGGTTGGATTGCCCTGTAACTCGCTAACAGTGCGAGCTGATAACGGGGTACCGGGGACTTCCGTGAACGACGGGACCAACAGTCTGTCTCCTCAACCAATGAGATTTAAGGATTGAGAAACAAACAGAGGAACGACAGAGAAGGAAATCGGGTGAAATGATACCGAAAGTGAAATAAAGAGAGGGAAAGAAATATTGGATTAAGAGGGAGAGAAAAAAGTGACAGAAAGGCAAAGTAAAAATAATATTTGAAAATCCTCTAGGAACAATTTACTAGCTGCAGTAATGATATTCCACAGTTTCAGTTGTTGAGGTTAAGTGTCATGCCAGGACCATAAACCTCGTTAACGGGTTCCTGACGACATGAATTTCCAGCGAGATTACTTTGAATTAACGGCGTAAATCCGGCAGTTCCATGATGCGCAATGGGGAGGCTCGTGGCCAGATGGTCATGTTCTCGGTTTCGCCGATGGAAACCGCCCAGCAACTTGTGGCAGTTCGGAACTCGTGCCGTATCTCATCCTCGCTACAAATTGCTGCGTTTTTTTTTAAGGCCCTAATAATGGCGCCGTGCCGGGAACTCGCCCTGCTTTTTCCACCAATTCCTGGGCCAGTATGAGCTCAGCCTGCTGCTGTACATAAGAGGGCAATTAATTCTGAGTGCCCACCGATTAAATGCTGACAGCATGTCTCTCGCTCTGCGAGGGATTCGTTTTCACGGAATACTATAGGAGAATACACGCTGAACAGAGAGGATGAAAGTCGTCACCTTGCCTGACAGATGTCTTCCAGTTTAATAAATTATCATCTTATTCCTCAAATGAGTATCTATTCTTGCTCTCTGTGGGAGTGTTCGAATGATGTGAAAGGTGTCAGCTGATGCATTTGTCGGGTGGCAGATTAGGATGTTCTGAAATTTAAAAGCAAATGCCTGGTTTTACTGTTTTAAAAAAGAAATATTACTCTGTAATGGATGCTATGGCAACGCTGTATATATTTAAATGAGATAATCTGTTGGTGAAAGTCACTTTGGAAAGGGGGGCTGGGACATGATTCATGGGTAAGGGCAGAACTGAATGACTTTCGGGAGCCAAACAGCAGCTACTGAGCGACTCGTCCCCCAGAGCTCCATGCGGAGATGATTCAGACTGTTGATGGGACGCCAGCCACTGAATGACATTAATAGGACAGACTTCTCATAAGGGGGAATATTTGACTCACCCATTCAGACCAGTTGCATGTTCCTGATTCATTGTGCAACCGTTCCCTGGAGCACACGACATCACTCCTCTTGATTGGCACCCATGAAGGGTCCGCGCGTGGAGGGCCCACCCTACTCGAGGGTTGCTATGGTAGCGTTAGACCTCATGAACATTATTTTATTCCTTTAAAGAGGAGAGTCTTCTCACTCTTCTTATGTAGTTATGTGGATAGACTAGAGAAACTGGGATTGTTCTCCTTAGAGCAGAGAAGGTTATGGGGAGATTTAATAGAGGTGTTCAAAATCATGGGGGTTTTGATAGAGTAAATAAGGAGAAACTGTTTCCACTGGCAGGAGAGCCTTGTTCCTGGGACTAGGGACTAGGGACAGGGTCACTGGCAAGGCTTGTGAAGCTAAGCAGAGCAGAGCCAGGCCTGGTTAGTACCTGGAGGGGTGACCATCAGTGGAAGACCAGGTGCAGAAGGTCACGGAAGGAGCCCTGAGGAGGGGCGGTTGGTGAGAAGGTCACGGAAGGAGCCCCGGGAGGGGCGGCTGGTGAGCAGGCCCGGGCGTTGGGCTGAAGATTGTCGGACAGGAGGAATGGTGGAAATGGAATGGCGGCGCGCACAGACGCAGCGGCTTTGCTTCTCCCAGGACGGTGCTATTTACGTTTAATGTTAATGTTATTTGTACTGGACTCATGGGAGCTTGCAAGATCACATTTCGTTGTTCATGTACTTGTGCATTGTACAATGACAATAAAGTTGAATTATTATTATTATTATTAACCAGAGGACACAGATTTAAGGTGATTGGCAAAAGGACCGGGTGGAGATGAGAATTTTTTTTTACGCAGCGAGTTGTTGTGATACATACGAACATACGAATTAGGAGCAGGAGTCGGCCACTCGGCCCCTCGAGCCTGCTCCGCCATTCAATAAGATCATGGCTGATCTGATTACTCCACCTTCCCGCCTACTCCCGATAACCTTTCACCCCCTTGCTTATCAAGAATCAATCTACCTCTGATCTGGAACGCATTGCCTGAAAGGGCAGTGGAAGCAGATTCAATTAACTTTCAAAAGGGATTTGAATAAATACTTGAAGGGGAAAAACATTTTTCAGGGCTGTGGGGACAGAGCAGGGGGGAGTGGGACTAATTGGAGAGCTCTCTCAAAGAGCCGGCACAGGCACGATGGGCCGAATGGCCTCTTTCTGTGCTGTAAGAGTCGATTCTATAAAAATGCTGGAGAGTGGGGAAAATCTCCAAGCCTCTAAAAGTTCCAGGTTAGGCGCCTTGTGAGATTCCGGGTACAGTGGTGCAGTGGTGATGTCACTGGGCCAGTAATTCCGAGGCCTGGACTTATCACCCGGTGAGATCATAAGTTCAAATCCAACCACAGCAGTTTGAGAATTTGAATCTGTTCTAAAAAAAAAACCTGGAAATAAAAAGTTGTTACCAGTGATGTTCCCTTGGGAAAACTTTTCTCTTGCGCGGTCCCTTTAAATTTGCTGCGTAGTGTCTCTTCCAATGGCAGCGGCTGGTGAGCAGCCTGTGGGGACCTCGCGATTGATGCGTGGCCTGTGGGGACCCTCGCGATTGATGCGCGGTCTGTGGGGACCTCGCGATTGATGCGCGGCCTGTGGGGACCTCGCGATTGATGCGCGGCCTGTGGGGACCTCGTGATTGATGCGCAGCCTGTGGGGACCCTTGCGATTGATGCGCGGCCTGTGTGGACCTCGCGATTGATGCGCGGTCTGTGGGGACCTCGCGATTGATGCGCGGCCTGTGGGGACCTCGCGATTGATGCGCGGCCTGTGGGGACCTCGCGATTGATGCACGGTCTGTGGGGACCTGGCGATTGATGCGCGGCCTGTGGGGACCTCGCGATTGATGCGCGGTCTGTGGGGACCTCGCGATTGATGCGCGGCCTGTGGGGACCTCGCGATTGATGCGCGGCCTGTGGGGACCTCGCGATTGATGCGCGGTCTGTGGGGACCTCGCGACTGATGCGCGGCCTGTGGGGACCCTCGCGATTGATGCGCAGTCTGTGGGGACCTCGCGATTGATGCGTGGCCTGCGGGGACCTCGCGATTGATGCGCGGCCTGTGGGGACCTCGCAATTGATGCGCAGCCTGTGGGGATCTTGCGATTGATGTGCGGCCTGTGGGGACCTCGTGATTGATGCGCGGTTTGCGGGGACCCTCGTGATTGATGTGCGGTCTGCGGGGGACCTCGCGATTGATGCGCGGCCTGTGGGGACCTCGCGATTGATGCGCGGCCAGTGGGGACCCTTGATGCGCCATCAATTACTCAAAAGACTGAGGTTAAGCGAGTAACAACCAGGCTTTTATTAACTAAAGAATGAAGGTCTAGTCTCGAGTGGTCGACCCGTCCAGAATACTAAGGGACTGGGAGGTAGTCACTTATATACCTGGAATAGTGGGAGGAGTCAGCCGAGGCATGTCCAGACCTGTACCTAGTGGAATACACATACACATACAGACAGGTATAACAGTGGTTTACCACATTCACCCCTTGTTTAAAAATGAGTCTGGCGGGGTGAAGTGTATTTACAAGTTCGTGTATTGGAGTCTCTCCGGAGGTCTTGTCTGCCGCTGTGATCGACGTGGCGACGGCAGGGGTGGTGGAGCTTCCGGCGTCGCGTCCCGTGTAGGCTGGGGCACTGGAGTGTAGTCCTCATGGGTGACGGTCCAAGGCGAGCCGGCTGCTGGGGTTGGATATCGGGTCGTGGGGGGGGGTGGTAATGGGTAGTGGGTTACAGCTGTCCCCGAGGGTGTCGTGGTGGGGGGTGGTAATGGGTAGTGGGTTACAGCGGTCCCCGAGGGTGTGAGGTCTCGTATGGAGACTGTGTCCTCCCGCCCGTCCGGGTACGCAATGTAAGCGTACTGGGGGTTGGCGTGGAGGAGGTCGACCCTCTCGACCAGGGGGTCCGTTTTATTGGTCCTCACGTGTCTTCTCAGTAGTACCGGCCCTGGGGACATCAGCCATGGCGGTAACGCTGTCCCCGATGTGGACTTCCTTGGGACGACAAACATTTTCTCGTGAGGGGTGGCATTGGTGGCAGTGCAGAGCAGTGACCGAATCGAGTGGAGCGCATCGGGGAGCACCTCCTGCCAGCGGGAGGTCGGAAGGCCCCTAGACTTTAAGGCTAGTAGGGCGGCCTTCCAAACTGTTGCATTCTCTCTTTCCACCTGTCCGTTCCCCCGGGGGTTGTAACTGGTGGTCCTGCTTGTGGCTATACCCCTAGCGAGCAGGTACTGGCGGAGTTCGTCGCTCATAAACGATGAGCCCCGGTCGCTATGGATATAGCTGGGGAAACCGAACAGGGTGAAGAGGCTGTTCAGACATTTAATGACTGTGGCACTGGTCATGTCCGGGCAGGGGATAGCGAACGGGAAACGGGAGTACTCGCCAATGATGTTGAGGAAGTACACATTGCGGTCGGAGGAGGGGAGAGGCCCTTTAAAATCAACGCTCAGGCGTTCGAAAGGGTGAGTGGCTTTTATCAGGTGGGCTCTGTCTGGTCTATAAAAGTGCGGTTTGCACTCAGCGCAGACTTGGCAGTTCTTGGTCATGGTACTGACCTCCTCAATGGAGTAAGGCAGGTTGCGGGCCTTGATGAAGTGGAAGAACCTGGTGACCCCCGGGTGGCAGAGGTCATTGTGGAGGGCCCTCAGCCTATCGATCTGCGCGCTGGCGCAGGTGCCACGCGATAGGGCATCTGGGGGTTCATTGAGCTTCCCAGGCCGGTACAAGATCTCGTAATTGTAGGTGGAAAGTTCGATTCTCCACCTCAAGATCTTGTCATTTTTGATTTTGCCCCTCTGCTTGTTGTTGAACATAAAAGCAACTGAACGCTGGTCAGTGAGCAGGGTAAATCGTTTTCCGGCCAGGTAGTGCCTCCAATGACGCACAGCCTCCACAATAGCCTGGGCCTCCTTCTCGACCGCGGAGTGCCTGGTCTCCGGGCCTGGAGGGTTCGTGAGAAGAATGCCACAGGTCTCCCCGCCTGATTAAGGGTGGCGGCCAGAGCGAAGTCGGACGCATCGCTTTCCACCTGGAAGGGGATGGATTCGTCCACTGCGTGCATGGTGGCTTTGGCAATGTCCTCCTTGATACGGTGGAAGGCCGAGCAGGCCTCTGCCATCAGGGGAAAAGAGGTGGATTTGATCAGCGGACGGGCTTTGTCTGCATAGTAGGGGACCCACTGGGCGTAGTAGGAAAAAAACCCTAGGCACCTCTTCAGAGCTTTTAGGCAGTGGGGCAGTGGGAGTTACATAAGGAGACGCATCCGGTCCGGGTTGGGACCGATGACCCCGTGTTCCACAACACAGCCAAGGATGGCGAGGCGGTCTGTGCGGAATATGCACTTCTCCTTGTTATATGTCAGGTTCAGGAGTTGGGCGGTGCGGAGGAATTTCTCGAGGTTTGCGTCATGGTCCTGCAAGTCATGGCCGCAGATGGTCACATTGTCTAGGTAAGGGAAAGTGGCCTGCAGCGCGTTTTGATCGACCATCCGGTCCATCTCCCTTTGGAAGACGGA
Source organism: Somniosus microcephalus (assembly GCF_052327205.1). NCBI lineage: Eukaryota > Metazoa > Chordata > Chondrichthyes > Squaliformes > Somniosidae > Somniosus > Somniosus microcephalus. The sequence goes on along the minus strand of NC_141013.1, from coordinate 4,078,219 downwards.
GACCCCGTTGGTAACGCCAAAGGGAACCCTAAGGAAGTGATAGAGGCGGCCGTTTGCCTCAAAAGCAGTATACTGGCAGTCTTCAGGGCGGATGGGGAGCTGGTGGTACGCTGATTTCAGGTCAATGGTCGAAAAGACGCGGTACTGTGCGATCTGGTTGACCATGTCAGCTATGCGGGGGAGTGGGTAGGCGTCCAGCAGGGTGTAGCGGTTTATTGTTTGGCTGTAGTCGATGACCAGGCGTTGTTTCTCGCCGGTCTTAACGACCACAACCTGGGCTCGCCAGGGGCTGGAGCTGCCCTCAATAATCCCCTCCTTCAGGAGCCGCTCCACTTCGGTTTTGATGAAAACCCTGTCCCCGGCACTGTATCGCCTGCTCTTTGTGGCGATGGGCTTACAGTCGGGGGTGAGGTTAGCAAACAGTGGGGGGGGTGGGAATCTGAGTGTGGAGAGGTTGCATCTGGTGCGCGGCGGGCAATTTGGAGGCGGCTGGCTGCGGACTGTGAGTGGGGGGAGGGGGCCACCGTACGCCATCATAACGCTTTTGAGGTGGCACTGGAAATCCAACCCCAGTAGAACGGCAGCGCAAAGTTGGGGCAGGACCAGGAGTTTAAAATTACCGTCTACTACTAGTGTCACCACGCAGTAGCCGCCAATGTCCGCTGACTGGGACTCGGCGGCCATCGAAATCCGCTGGTGCGCAGGCAGGACTGGGAGAGAGCAACGCCGCACCGTGTCGGGGTGGATGAAGCTCTCTGTGCTCCCGGAGTCAAAAAGGCAGTTTATTGCATGGCCGTTTACCTTAACGTCCATTTTGGACCGAGCTAGTTGGTGCGGTCTCGTTTGGTCCAGCGTAACAGAGGCCAGCGTAGGGGTCGGTGTGTCGCTGCGGGTATCAGATGGGGGGGGTTGGCGGCCTGCTGCGTCCCGGCTGGTGTCCAAGATGGCGGCGTCCATGATTCCCATGTGGCTGGAGTCATCCAAGATGGCTGCTGCTGCGGTGGTTCGCACATGGCTGGGGAGGCCCAAGATGGCGGCCCGCACGGCCCACACGCGGCGCTGTTGGGGGCCCAAGATGGCGGCTCGCACGGCCCACACGCGGCGCTGCTGGCGTTCGGGGTGGCTTTGGCCTTGCAGACGCTAGCGTAGTGTCCCTTTTTCCCACAGCCCGAGCAGGTCGCATTCTTCGCCGGGCAGCGCGCTCTGGGGTGTTTGGCCTGGCCACAGAAGTAGCATTTCTGGCCTTGGGATACTGCTGTCTGGCTTTGGGACACTGCTGCGGTGGTTGGGCCGTTGTTGGGCTGTGGCTGGGGTGGCACGGTGCTATGGGGCTGTCCTACCATGTCCCAGGTTGTCGTTCCCCGCGGCATCCACGGTGCAGAGGAGTAGGCATCCATGCCCCGGTAGGCTGCGTCCAGCGTTAGTGCGATTTCGGAGGCTTTGTCGAGGGTGAGGTCACTCTGCTCCAGCAGTCGCTGTCGGGTGTAGTTGGACCTGTGGCCCGCTACGAAGGCATCCCGGATCAGTTCCTCCGTGTACTTAGTGGGCGTTACCGCCTTACACCCACAGGCCCGGCCAAGCACGGACAGTGCTTGGAGGTATTCCTCAGTCGATTCCCCAGGTTGTTGCTTGCGACTCCCCAGGAGGTGCCTGGCGTAAACTTCGTTCACAGGGTGCGTGTACTGGGTCTTGAGGAGCTGGAGGGCGGCTGTGTACGAGGTCGCGTCCCGGATGACTGAGTACACGGTGGTTCACCTTGGAGATCAGGACAGACAGTTTGTTCGCATCCATTACGACCGCAGTGGAGGCAGTCAGAAATGCCTCGAAGCACATGAGCCAGTGAGCAAACTTGGTGGAAGCGTCCGCTTCCCGACTGTCCAGGTCCAGGCATGCTGGTGTGAGGATCTTCTCCATTATAAAAAATTTAGTTAATAAAATTGATGCGCCATCAATTACTCAAAAGACTGAGGTTAAGCGAGTAACAACCAGGCTTTTATTAACTAAAGAATGAAGGTCTAGTCTCGAGTGGTCAACCCGTCCAGAATACTAAGGGACTGGGAGGTCGTCACTTATATACCTGGAATAGTGGGAGGAGTCAGCCGAGGCATGTCCAGACCTGTACCTAGTGGAATACACATACACATACAGACAGGTATAACAGTGGCCTGTGGGGACCTCGCGATTGATGTGCGGCCTGTGAGGACCTCGCGATTGATGTGCGGCCTGCGAGGACCTCGCGATTGATGCGTGACCTGTGGTGCGCGGCCTGCGGGGACCTCGGGATTGATGCGCAGCCTGTGGGGACCTCGCGATTGATGTGCGGCCTGTGAGGACCTCGCGATTGATGTGCGGCCTGCGAGGACCTCGCGATTGATGCGTGACCTGTGGTGCGCGGCCTGCGGGGACCTCGGGATTGATGCGCAGCCTGTGGGGACCTCGTGATTGATGCGCGGCCTGTGGGGACCTCGCGATTGATGCGCGGCCTGCGGGGACCTCGCGATTGATGCGCGGCCTGCGAGGACCTCGCGATTGATGCGTGGCCACGCAGCTTAGGGGGGATCATCGGTTACCAGTAAAAGTGACCATGAAGCTATTGGATTGTTGTTAACATAAGAACATAAGAAATAGGAGCAGGAGTCGGCCATTTGGCCCTTCGAGCCTGATCCGCCATTCAATGAGATCATGGCTGATCTTCTGCCTCAGCTCCACTTTCCCGCCCGATCCCCATATCTCTTGATTCTCTTAAAATCCAAAAATCTATCGATCTCTGTCTTGAAGATACTCAACGACTGAGCCTCCACAGCCCTCTGGGGTAGAGAATTGCAAAGATTCACCGCCCACTGAGTGAAGAAATTTCTCCTCATCTCAGTCCTAAATGGCCGACCCCTTATTCTGAGACTGTGACCCCTGGTTCTAGACTCCCCAGCCAGGGGAAACATCCTCCCTGCATCTACCCTGTCAAGCCCTGTAAGAATCTTGGATGTTTCAATGAGACCGATGTCATGAACCTTATCATGACTCATGAAGTAACAGTGGGCGACCAGCTGGTGGCGGCGTCCAAGGAGTATAAATACTCGGGCGTGGGCCCAGCTTGCTCAGGATGTTTCTGTAACCAGGAACTAGTGATGTAACTAGAATCTCATGGTTGTGAAACAGTTGATTAAAGCCTTGTTTTATACTCAAACCAAGTGCTCAGTCGTCTTTTTACATCAACCACCTCTCATTCTTCTAAACCCAACTGGTTCACCAATGCCTTTAGGGAAGGCAATCTGCCGTCCTTACCCAGTCTGGGCCTCTATGTGACTCCAGACCCGCCCCAGCGAGTGTTGAATCTTAACTGCCCTCTGAAGTGCTCCAGCGAGCCGCTCCGTTGTATCAAACGCAGGGGCTGCTCGGGTTTCTTAAAAACTGAGAGATTCGTAGTAAGGCTCCCTCTGGTCTGCCCCAACGACGTTCCTTAACTCTCTCCATGGGCTTTCCGCTCCAGCTCCATTGCACTGGCGTGACATCTCCATTTTTCACACCAACCATCCTCATTGTCTCTGTGAGGGAACATGTCCACTTTCACCGTTAATTAGCATTGAATTGTGGCCAGGTTTGTCCCGTTGGATCGCAGCGAGACGGCCCAATCCCATTTAATGCAGGTTCAGTTCAACAAACGGGAGATTTTCACCCCATCATTCTTGTCTGGCTTCAAGGTTAGGACTAAGAGTGCGCAGGTTCTGATCTAACCCGTGGCATCGTCCCAACCCAGGAACACTGATCTATAAATTTAGCTGCGGCAATAAATACGAAAATAACAAAGTCACGTCAGTGCCAGATGATAGATCACCACAGGTTGTTGGGCCCGAGTGTTGCCAACCCTCCAGAATTGCCCGGCCTCTCCAGGAATTAAAGATTGATCGCAATCCAGGAGAAAAATCATCGGGACATTTAAAAAATGTGCGTTTTTTTCCCCGTTTTGTTTAATAGTTATCGGAGATGGGTTTAAAAAAAAGGCAGTTTGACCGACAGTCAAGAATCATCCAATTGGGTGAGGAAGGGTCTGTTCGCTTTCCGATTGGCCGTGGGGGCGCTAGGATGGACTTGTTGGCAACCAATCGACCAATGACGGGAGCGTGGGGGCGGAGCAGTTGGAGGCGGGAGGGGCACGTGATGAAACCTCCAGTCCAACCAGAGTTGGCATCCCTGCTGGGCCCTAATAGTTCAAAGCTCGATGTTGTCTACCTTGAGCCCGATTTTAGCAAGGCCTTAAAGGATCCGTTGCCAAGCTGCTCGTGTCTACTTACCCATGCATCATTCCATCACTTTGCAAAGAAACTCTAAGTGTAGCTGAATGGCCCTGTGAGTTGGTTAATGAAGATGAATTTTAAGATCCTGTCTACTTGGGTCTGGAGAGAGATTACTAACATGAGGTAATGTGGAGCATTAAATAACCACTGCAGTTGTAAAAGCCTTCATTAAAACTAAATAATAAATGAGTAAAAATGTAATTTAAGACAGGGCTTCCCAATGCCTTATGAAGGTAAAGGATTGCCCTCATATAGAATTATACAGCACAGGAGGAGGCCATTGAAAGAGTTCTCTAATTAGTCCCACTCCCCCTGCTCTTTCCCCACAGCCCTGCAAATTTTTCCTTTTCAAGTATTTACCCAATTCCTCTTTGAAAGTTATTATTGAATCTGCTTCCACCGCCCTTTCAGGCAGCGCATTCCAGATTACAACAGCTCGCAGTGCTGTAAGGTTCTCTGATTCCAGGTCACAGAAATCTGGGTCTTGTAGTGTTTGTTTACCTGTCAGAACTTTGCACTCGAGCAACAGGTGGTCCCGCATGGACACTCCTAGCGTAGTGCGACATCAGGAAGGAGAAAACCGTCCCCGCTCTTGATCACGATCCATTGACCTCTGCTGGAGGTCCGCATGCACTGATGTTGGGTTAGGACGGGATTGAGCTGGGCTGTTATGTCCCCCGTAGTCTATAATACCCTGCCGACACTCAGTACTTACATGGCAAATGGCCACATGAGTGGGATACCAGAGGGAACCGGGAGCATTTAGCTCAGAATAGAGTTGACGAGAACAGGAGGGAAAAAAATCAGGAAGAAGAAAATAAGAAGCCGGTCAGTGCAATCAGGAGAGCGGTCACTGCCAGGTGTATTTTTCCTTAAAAATTTAACATGAGAATAATTTGTTTTAAAAAAATGAGAGCTTTCACAAATACTTGAGGATCAGGTCCTGTGGGACTCTGCCCTGTAAGTTCTCCTTTAAACGATCTTCCCTCAACCAATACTGTCAAAAATAGACGTCTTGAGCATCACCAGTTTCCATCGCTCCACCGTTGGTGGCCGTGTCTTCAGCTGCCTGGCCCCGAGCTCTGGAATTCCCTCCCTAAACCTCTCTAACTCTCTATACCTCACTCTCTCCTCCTTTAAGACGCTCCTTGAAACCCACCTCTTTGACCAAGCTTTTGGTCACCTGTCCCTAATATCTCCTTATGTGGCTCGGCGTCAAATATTGTTTGATAATCACTCCTGTGAAGCGCCTTGGGACGTTTTACTACGTTAAAGGCGCTATATAAATGCAAGTTGTTGTTGCAGTAGATTAACTGCTTATTTACCTTGTGGTTGTTTGTGGGACCTTAGGAAGGAGAACTGACTGGCTTCTTATTTTCTTCTTCCTGATTTTTTTTAATCGCCTGTTCTCGTCAACTCTATTCCGAGCTAAATTCTCCCGGTCCCCTCTAGTATCCCACTCATGTGGCCATTTGCCATGTAAGTACTGAGTGTCAGCAGGAAAATGGCTGCCTAAATCCCAATAGTGACTGCACTTTAAAGTAACTCATTGTTTCCGTGAGATCTGATAAGACACTATATGAATCCAAATCTTTCATTACTCACTGAATAGTTAATGGGCATCATTAGTGCTTTCATTACTCACTGAATAGTCAATGGGCATCATTAGTGCTTTCATTACTCACTGAATAGTCAATGGGCATCATTAGTGCTTTCGATGCATGGAACAGAGGAACAGAAGGAGGCCATTCAGACCCTCATGCTGGTTCCGCCATTAGATTATAGCTGATCTTTTAAAATTCGTTTTTATGGGATGTGGGCATCGCTGGCAAGGCCAGCATTTATTGCCCATCCTTAGTTGCCCTCGAGAAGTTGGTGGTGAGCCGCCTTCTTGAACCGCTGCAGTCCGTGTGGTGAAGGTACTCCCACAGTGCTGTTAGTTAGGGAACTCCAGGACTTTGACCCAGCGCCGATGAAGGATCGGCGATATACTTCTAAGTCAGGATGGTGTGTGACTTGAAGGGGAACTTGGAGGTGGTGGTGGTCCCATGCGCCTGCTGCCCTTGTCCTTCTAGGTGGAAGAGGTCACGGGTTTGGGAGGTGCTGCTGAAGAAGCCTTGGTGAGTTGCTGCAGTGCATCTTGTCGATGGTACACACTGCAGCCACAGTGCGCCGGTGGTGGAGGGAGTGAATGTTTAATGTGGTGGATGGGGTGCCAATCAAACGGGCTGCTTTGTCCTGGATGATGTCGAGTGTATCTTAATTCCATCTACCCACCTTGGAACATTGTTAAGGTGTCTATGACATAGGGGACCACAGCAACCCCCTTGTTAATGTTGCCCATCAGTTTGGAGGGAAGGTTAAATCATCCTGTGCCAATCAGTGAGAGTCATGGCAATTGTCACACCAGACCTGTAGTATGCATTGATGTTTCCAAAGGGGCGATTTTGTGAATGGGGGTGCGTTGGAGGCGGGACTGCTGCTTGTCGAGCCGATGTCCTGCCTCCATCGATTTGTGGCCAACCCACACTATTTTCACTTGATTGTCCTTGTTAAGCCCGCCCAGTGGGTTTAGCAGGCCAATTAAGGGAAAGCCGGTTGCAGAGCACATCAACGTATGACGTTTCATCTGTCAAAAAATTTTGACAGATGAATTGTCATCGACTGACAGCTCTGTGAAGCTGTCAAACAGTGACATTCTCTACAGTTTGATGAGATCTTGCATACAAGACTCATCAAACCTCTTTTACAGAATTGAGATGGTTATTGCATCTGTGAATGCAATGGCCACCTGTCAATCCCAACACGGAGGTCCGAGACTCTCCACATACAAACTGACTGAAGCCTGCAGGAAGAAACAAAGGTAAGTACACTTTTAAAAACACTTTGCACTTACCCCAGATACTCACCTCTCCACTCTTGCACCCATCACTCACCTTCACACCACACTTTTGCACCTCCCCGATCCCCGCAGACCCAGTACTCGCCTCGCCAGCGGGTTTTGGAGCCTTTGGGAAGCCCGCATTTGTGAGGGCTCAAACGGGACAATCCTATAGTCTGCCTATTAACAGACAGTTAATAGGCTTTAATCCCTTCCCGCCTCCAAGGAGACGGGACCTGGCGCGGGACGGCTACCCCACTCCTGGGAAGATGGCATGGAGGCGGGTTACATAGATACATAGATACATAGAAGATAGGAGCAGGAGTAGGCCATTCGGCCCTTCGTGCCTGCTCCGCCATTCGATGAGATCATGGCTGATCCTTTAATTCAGTATCCCGTCCCCGCCTTCTCTCCGTAACCCTTAACCCCTTTTGCCCGTAGAAATATATCTAATTCCCTCTTAAATATATTTAATGAGCTGGCGTACACTGCCCTCTGTGGCAATGAGTTCCACAGGTTCACCACTCTCTGAGTGAAGAAATTCCCCCTCATCTCTGTCCTAAATGGTTTAGCCCTTATCCTTAAATTATGTCCTCTAGTTCTGTTCTCACCCGCCAAGGGAAACATTCCTTCTGCATCCAGTCTGTCTAGACCTGTCAGAATTTTATACACTTCTATGAGGTCCCCTCTCAATCTTCTAAACTCCAGTGTGTACATCCCTAAACTACATAGTCTCTCCTCATAGGTCATTCCCGCCATTCCTGGTATCAGCCTGGTGAATCGCCGCTGCACCCCCTCCATGGCAAGAACATCCTTCCTCAGATGAGGCGACCAAAACTGTACACAGTACTCGAGGTGTGGTCTCACCAGTGCCCTGTACAGCTGCAGCAAGGTATCCCTGTTCCTGTATTCTAACCCTTTTGCTATGAAGGCCAGCATACCGTTTGCCTTCTTGACCGCCTGTTGCACCTGCATGCTCGCCTTCAGTGACTGGTGTACAAGAACACCCAGGTCTCTCTGTACTTCCCCCTCTCCCAATCTATTGCCATTTAAATAATAATTTGCCCTCCCGTTCCTGCACCCAAGGTGGATAACTTCGCACTTGTCCACATTATAGTGCATCTGCCATTTATCCGCCCAATCGCCCAGTCTGTCCAAATCGCTCTGGAGCTTCCTGGTCTCTTCCTCTGAGCCCACCCCCCCTCCTAGTTTAGTGTCGTCTGCAAATTTGGAAATGCTGCATCCGACTCCCTGATCCAGGTCATTAATGTAAATTGTGAACAGCTGGGGGCCCAGGACAGATCCCTGTGGTACCCCACTTGTTACTGCCTGCCATTCAGAAAATGAGCCGTTTATTCCAACTCTCTGTTTTCTATCTGACAGCCAGTTCCCTATCCACGCCAAAACTTTCCCCTTTATCCCATGAGCCTCAATTTTCCATGCTAATCTTTTATGTGGGACCTTATCGAAGGCCTTTTGGAAGTCCAGGTACACCACATCTACTGGCTCTCCCCCATCTATTCTACCAGTTACTCCCTCAAAAAATTCCAATAGATTAGTCAAGCACGATTTACCCTTTGTAAATCCATGTTGACTCTGTCCTATCCTGTCCCCATTTGCTAAGTGCTCCGCTATTTCATCCTTAATGATGGACTCCAGCATTTTGCCCACAACTGATGTAAGGCTTACAGGTCTGTAATTACCTGCTTTTTCCCTACCCCCCTTTTTGAATAGTGGGGTAACGTTAGCTACCCTCCAATCCATCGGCACTGTTCCCGAGTCTAATGAATTCTGAAAAATCATCCTTAGTGCATCCGCTATCTCTAGGGCCACCTCCTTCAGTACCCTAGGATGCATGTTATCAGGCCCTGGGGATTTGTCCACCTTCAATCCCTTTAGCTTCCTTAACACCATATCCTTAGAGATATTGATTTGCGTCAGTTCCTCCTTTGCCAATGTCCCTATTTTTCCCGATATCCCAGGGAGGTTTTTTGTGTCTTCCTTCGTAAAGACTGACCCAAAGTATGCATTTAGTTGATCTGCCATTTCCTTATTTCCCATTATATATTCCCCCGTATCTGACTGCAATGGACCAACTTTGGTTTTCACCAGTCTTTTCCTTTTGATATATTTATAAAAGCTTTTGGAGTTAGTTTTTATATTTTCCGCCAGCTTGTTTTCGTAAGCTATTTTGCCCCTCTTGATCATGCCCTTTGCCCTCCTTTGCTCTATCTTAAACTGTTCCCAATCTTCCGCTCTGGCGCTTTTTTTGGCTATTTTATACGCCCTATCTTTGGATTTTATGCTGTCTCTAATTTCCCCTGTTATCCACGGTTGAGTCACCTTTTTAGATTTCCTTTTATGCCAGATTGGTATAAACAATTTTTGCAATTTTGTCATTCTATCTTTAAATGTTTGCCATTGTTTATCTACCTCCAGTCCTCCCAGGAACGTTGTCCAATCAGACCTACTCAGTTCCCGTCTCATGGCATCATAATTCCCCTTGTTTAAATTCAGGACCTTAGTCTCTGAGTCAATTTCTTCGCTCTCCATTTCGAGTGAGAAATCGATCATGTTATGATCGCTCTGACCCAAGGGTCCCCGTACAACAAGATTACTGATTAGTCCCTTCTCATTGCACAGTACCCAGTCCAATATAGCCTGTTCCCGAGTTGGTTCCTCGACATATTGATCCAGATAACCATCCCTCAAACACTCAAGGAATTCCTCCTCCTCATTATTTTTACTGATTAGGCTAGTCCAATCTATATGTAAGTTAAAGTCACCTATGATGACAGCTGTGCTCTTATTGCACGCTTCTCTAATTTCCCTCGTGATGCCCTCCCTAACCTCTATTTTACTATTTGGAGGCCTATATACCACTCCTATTAATGTTTTTCGCCCCTCGCTATTTCTTAGCTCCACCCATATAGATTCTGTATTAACTGAGTTAATATCCTTCTTTTCAATTGCATTTATCCCCTCTTTTACTAGCAATGCTACCCCTCCTCCCTTTCTTTTTTGTCGATCCTTCCTAAATACTGAATACCCCTGTATGTTAAGCTCCCAGCCCTGCTCACCCTGCAACCATGTTTCCGTAATCCCAATTAGATCATAATTATTAACCTCTATTTCCACAGCTAATTCATCTACCTTGTTCCTGATGCTTCTCGCATTAAGGTATAAAACCCTCAGGCTTTTTTTATGCTCACATTTTTTATGAATTAGTTTGGCCCTTTGTTTTTTGTTCCTCACCCTTTTACCATTTATTTCTGTCTGCCTTTCACTTTCCTCTATTTCACTACATAGGTTTCTAGCCCCCTGCCATACTAGTTTAAATGCTCCCGAACTGCTTTATCAAAAATTACCCCGAGAACATCAGTTCCATCTCTGCACAGGTGTAGACCGTCCCTTTTGTATAGGTCACACCTACCACAAAACTGGTTCCAATGCCTCAAAAATTTAAAACCCTCCCTCTTACACCACTGCTCAAGCCACGTATTTAGTCTAACTATCCTGTTCTCTGTACTCTTACTAGCACGTGGCACTGGTAGTAATCCAGAGATTACTACCTTCGAGGTCCTACTTTTTAGCTTGGCTCCTAACTCCCTAAATTCTACTTGTAGGACCTCTTCCCTTTTTTTAGCTACGTCGTTGGTACCAACATGTATCACGACAACTGGCTGTTCCCCCTCCCCCTCCAGAATGTTCTGCACCCGCGCCGAGACATCCTTGACCCTTGCACCAGGGAGGCAACATACCATCCTGGAGTCTCGGTCGCGACCACAGAAACCCCTATCTATTCCCCTTACAATCGAATCCCCTATTACTATAGCCCTGCCACTCTTTTTCCCGCCCCCAAATTCTGCCATTTTCCCGGCAGTCCCGCCTAAGATCGCCCCCCAAGTTCTCAAATTCAGCTTTTGGGGCTAATTATCGGGTTTAATTTACTTAATCCTATAATTGAGACTTGCCCCCACATAAGGACGATGCGCTTATGACCATGAGCCCTTCCTCAATTCTACATTGTAAATTCTTTATCATTCTCCAGTGCTTGTAGTAGTTGGATAATTAGAAGTGGCTTCAGATCACTAAAGTCTACCACTCTAGAGACCAAGATTATGAGCTGTAACGATCTTCTGAAGATGGCTGTCATGGGTAGCTTACCCAACAGCACTGATGCAGGACTATTACTTGCAATTATGATGCTAATTTTCTGCTAATTAAGGCCGATTCTGATGAATAAGTGCTGTCAGCCCTTGTGAAGCCATCTTACCTGGGCACAAACCCTAGCTGATGAGCACTCAGTTAGACCCTCTCATTGTTGCTTTCTAGAAACAGTTGGGGGGAAATTTGAGTCGCGCCCTCTTAGGGTGTTAACGGGAGACGCAAAGCAACAAATTTTTAGGCCTTGCTATCTCATTTAGACCGCTGCATAAACCTGGCTAGAAGATTGATTCCGGCTTGGAACCAGTATGGTATAATACTCTGCCTCTGCCTCAGGTAAGTACCTGTCTCGGGCAGAGATCCACAAAAAGTAGGATTGCAACAGCCTGGTTATAACAAGATCTTCCTTATCTTCCTCTCCTGCTGGCTGGTGAGACTGGAACCCTGAAAGAATGAGATCAAATTGTAAAGTCTGTGGGTTGTATAGCGAAGTAATACACAGACTACAAGAGTAACTTAAACAGGACTTTACTATTCGAAGGTCAGGGCGAATCTGCCCAATAAATTCTGCCACAGCACTTATATACCGGTGTGGTCACCGTCGGTATTACAGTATACAGCAGCCAGGATAAAGTAGTGCCACACCTAAAATAGTTCTCTTAAAGGTGGACGGTTACATACAATAGTTCTCTTAAAGGTAGAACAGTTACATACACTACAATCCTCCCTTTTTAGCTTACAACATACTTATTCCCCATTAACATAACATCATAACATATCCAACTTCATGTTACAACAGTTCACAGAGGTAGTCTCTGCGGAAACAGTTCACAGATTCAGTCTCTGCGGGAAACAGTTCACAGATTCAGTCTCTGATCTTCTTGACTCGGTCCGGACCACGCCTCCGTGGTGTAGTCGGGTCACCTTGCTAGAGGGACTCATCCCATAGTCCTTCCCTAGACTTAACAGCTTTACTTCCATCACTTCTGAACCAGCATTGCTGACTTTTTTAAAACAAACAAAAAACAGTTGGATTGCCTTGGGAAATTTTCCTACTTTCCAACTGATTTGGCTCCGTTCGGGGGACCACGTGTGTGATCGGGTAGAGGTAATAATGGTTCAGATGGTTATCATCTTCTGCTTCGTCTTTTCCTTTTTTGCTTCTTGGAGACTCTCGGGGCTCCATTGTCAGCTGCCAGCTGTAACGCCACCATCTCCCTATGTTCCTTAGACTTTAAGTGATTCATCCTGATTTCAGCACTTTGGGAGTTCTCGGCACAAGCTGGGCAGACCAGGTCCTCGTAATATTCAGTGTCACTCAACAGATCATGGTAATATTCGGTGTCGTCCTGAGCTAGGCCAGCGAGAGGGTCTTCTATTTCCTCCTTACCCAGCTGGACGTTAGCTGACTTTTGTTCCAAATCCCGACATCTGTCCTGAAGAGACTTCATCATGCGTTCAGATTCATCCCGCTTTTTCTGGGCTTCCTGCAAGTCTTTTACTAATGACCTCATTTGTGATTTCAATACTTCAACTTCATTCGGAGATTGATTGATCGGACTATTCAATCCCTCTACTGAAGTAGCTGTTTCAGTATTCTGTTGTTCTACATTGCCGTGCGTCAGCGTACTTTTGGCACCCAAGGGCTGTTCTGCTGCAGACTTCTCAGTCTGGGTTGCCACCTCAGCTCTTCCAATGACTTTTGAGAGCTCCCTTCCCTTTGAAGATTGAGGCTCGTATTTAAGTTTTTCCCATTTTAGAGTTTTATCCCTCAGCATATGAATGAGTTGGCTGACTGTTAACTCTTCTGCCATCATCCCTTTTCCATTAACTACAGGGCTGTTTATAACCTTGCCCTGGAGGAGTTGGCTGACTGTTAACTCTTCTGTCCTCATCCCTTTTCCATTAGCTGCAGGGCTGTTTAGAACCTTGTCCTGGGGCTCCTTTGCTGCTTCTACTTCGCCATCATCCGCAGCCCCCATCATTCGAATTTCCACAAATGAATCGTCCGGTGATGCTGCACCCAACTTCAGTAGGAGCTCGGAAGTCATGTCGACCAACTCAGCTTTTTCTGCCTGCAACCTGCTAACCAGCGCCTTCAGTTGCGGCACATCTTGTTCCACCGGATTGGAGCACGCCCCTTCAGAAGCCGAATCAGCTTTGATTCGTTTGGCCTCCTCGTGCAGACGGTTTGTGTGCTCCTGCTCCCTTTTCTTCCCCAGCTGCTTCTGTTGTCTTTCCAGATTCTCCCATTCGGTATCATAGAACTTTTTCATTGCTTTCATCTCTTGCTCGAGACGGCAATTCAATTGTTCTAATTGCTGTCGTAATCTGAAATAAGTTTGCGTTCGAGCTCGATGTTCCTCAGTAATATATATGTCTGTAACTTGAACAGACTCAGAATTCTCTGTCAAGCTATGTTGTTGTTGTTCAGAGGAATTCTGTTCTGAAGCTTTGTTCTCCTCTGGAGCATAAGCCTTTATGCCCACATTCGTTCTACCAACCTTAGTCAGCAAGTTCATTTTAGACTTGTCTTTCATGCTTGGGCTGGTCTTATCGTCATCCGTTTCAGAGTCTGAGCTGATTGTCTGCCCCGAGTCCTCACTCGTTATTGCTTTGAGGTAGTGCCATTCCATGTCTATTTTCTTGATCCACGCCCGTCCTAGAAGTGATGGTCCTCCCTCAGGTAGTACGTATAAGTCCATTCCGGGGTGTTCTTTGCCCCTGTCTCTCACCTTGACTCTTATCTTTCCCATGGGGTATACTTTATGCCCCGTGTATGTCTGCAATACGAACTTGGTATCGCTCAAGGGTATATGTGAGAATAGCCAGTTGTAATCCCTTCGATTTATGACTGATAGGGCTGATCCAGTGTCCAATTCCATTCTCACTTGGACTCCGGCTATTTTTAGCATGACCCAGATAGTTTGTAGGTCAGCTTCCTTACTCACATTATGAATTCTCAGGCTACCCAGTTCCTGGCCGCTTGGGTCTGAATCCGAATTCTGTTCATCTGAACTCTTCTCAACCACCTTGTGTACTTTGTTGTACTTTTCCTGTGATGGCTTTTTTTTTTGGTTGTTGGTCTTCTTTCCTGACCGGCATACTTTGGCTATGTGACCCAGTTTGCCACATTTCCTACAGTCCTGGTTTTTAAACCAGCATTGGTTCTGGTCGTGTGTTGTCTTCCCACAACGATAACATTTCGTTGCACCCGAAGTAATTTGATCCACACTGAGGACCGCTACCTTCAGCTGCATTTCCGCAGTTCCTTTCGCTGCGGCTTCGTGTGATGCTGCAATAAGGACAGCCCTATCCAGTGTAAGGTCGTTCTCTTCGAGCAGTCGCTTTTGCGTTCCTTCCTTCGACAACCCGCACACGAACTTGTCTCGCAATGCCTCTGTCAGATTTCCTCCAAACTGGCAGTATTTCGCTAGCCTACGCAGTTCGACCAAGTATTCTGCGTTGCTTTCCTCTTTCCGTTGCGTTCTCGCATAAAATTTGAATCGTTCCGCCAACATCAGCGGTGTGGGGTTCAAGTGATCCTTCAGAACAGCAACAATATTATCGAAGGTTTGACCCGCCGGTTTAACTGGTGCTAGAAGATGCTTCAATAGCCCGTATGTCTTCGCCCCCATCGAGTTTAGCAAGGTTATAGCTTTATCATCATCCTCTATTTTATTGGCCTCACAATATATCTCAATGTGTTCTACATACGTGGCCCAATCTTCTACCTCGGAATCGAAATCGTTGATGTTACCACGCTTAGGCATCTTCACCTCCCTGATAAACAACAACGAAATATTTCTTTAACTCTTTTTAAAAAAAATTTTTTTCCACGATGGCGGTTTCCCCGCACTTATCTTCTTTCCCCGCCCCTTTCAAAATGGCGGTTCCCGCTTCTGTCTTTCTCTCCGCCTACTGGCGGCTTCCCGCGGTTTCCCGCGCTTATCTTCTTTCCCCGCCCACTTTCAAAATGGCGGTTCCCGCTTTTCTTCCCCTGGCGGGAGGGGTAAGCTTTTCCCTCGGGCGACGGCCGCTGGCTTTTGGGGTTCGCAGCCTGCTCTTCGGCTTCAGCGTGTTCCCTTCTCTCGGCCGGGCAACCGGCTCTGGGTACAACCCGTTGACAGCGAACGGTCTCAGCCGCTGGCTGGATCTCGCTCAGTCTCCCTCGCTCGGGCTCTGTCTCTCCGGTGCTGGGTACAACCCGTTGATGGCGAACAGTTTCAGCTGCTGGGCTGGATCTCGCTCGCTCTCTCTCGGGCTCTGTCTCTCCCGTTCGCGCGGCTCTCGCTCGGGCTCTGTCTCTCCCGCTCGCACGGCTCTCAATCGCGCCTCCCAGCCCTCTCGCAGTCCGGTGCTTCCCTCCCCGGCTGCGGCTGAGTTCTCCGCGATTTATTTATTTTATCTCTTCCCGCGCCTTACGATCCCGGTCGCAGCGCTTCGTGGCCTCGGTCACTGTCCGAACTTTTTCACCCAATCGCTCCTCCCAGCCTCTCGCAGTCCGGTGCTTCCTCCCCGGCTGCGGCTGCGTTCTCCGCGGTTTATTTATTTTTATCTCTTCCCGCGCCTTACGATCCGGTCGCAGCGCTTCGTGGCGTCAGTCACTGCCTGGCCTTTTTCACCCCAATCGCGCCTCCCAGCTTCTCGCAGTCCGGTGCTTTCCTCCCCGGCTGTGGCTGAGTTCTCCGTGGCTTATTTATGTTTATATCTTCCCGCGCCTTACGATCCCGGTCGCAGCGCCTCGTGGTCGCGGTATTTGTCCGGCCTTTTTCGCCGTCGCGGTCTAGTCGTCTCACGACGCTCCCCAGCCCGCTTGTACCGCGGCTTCTGCTCCACGCTGCCCCAGTCTTAGCGCCTCTGGGCCCGACTTCTGTCCGGCTCCTTTCCCCCTCGACCGTGGTCGAGTGCACCACCCTTATCCTCCGTTTATTTGTTTCTATTTTCCCTTTACTCACAGTCACCGTGGCCGACTTGCTTCTCGTGTTGATCGGCTCACTCACCACCGTGGCAGAAGGGACAATCCGTGCCTGTTGCTGATGGAAGACTTCGTGTTTGAAATCTTCCTCCTTTCTTGGTCTGCAGACTCGAGTTTTCTCTCAGCAAAACGACGAGGGCGGGTGCCTCTTCTCGACGCTCGTTTACTTCTTCAGAAGTATTGTTGCCGCAGGGTAAGATCGAACTCGTCGCCACTGTAAAGTCTGTGGGTTGTATAGCGAAGTAATACACAGACTACAAGAGTAACTTAAACAGGACTTTACTATTCGAAGGTCAGGGCGAATCTGCCCAATAAATTCTGCCACAGCACTTATATACCGGTGTGGTCACCGTCGGTATTACCGTATACAGCAGCCAGGATAAAGTAGTGCCACACCTAAAATAGTTCTCTTAAAGGTGGACGGTTACATACAGTAGTTCTCTTAAAGGTAGAACAGTTACATACACTACACAAATGGCTTCTTTCTCCGAACCTACCCTGTAATCCCGATTCAGACTACTCACTTCTTAGAGATGACCTGTTATCAGTAGTACCAGCAGCACAACCTCTGATCTGATCAAGAGTCAGTGGCCCCTGTAATCTCCTGGGGACTCCGCGGGTCTCCTGCCGGAACATCTGACGTGGCTCCCAGCAAAACGGCAGAAACAGGGTTTCCGGCACTTTCCTTGCTCCCTTGTCGTGCGGTGTAACCTCCGTCCGCCCCGTTACAAGGCAGGTGATGGCGGGTGGGGGTCGTGAGTGCGTGTGGGGGGTCCTGCTCCACCAGGGGTGGGGGTGCTGAGGGAGGGTGGGGGCCTGGGTATCCCGGCACCCCGCTCCCCGCCCCTTCCGTTGGCTTTTCCGTGGCGTTGGGGCAGGTGTGTGCAGTGTCAGTGAATATATTCAAGGCGGAGATAGACAGATATTTGAGCTACAGGGGAGTCAAGGGTTATGGGGAGTGGGCGGGAAAGTGGAGTTGAGGCCAAGATTGGATCAGCCGTGATCTTATTGAATGGCGGAGCAGGCTCGAGGGGCCGAATGGCCAACTCCTCTTATTTCTTATGCCCTTATAGTGGTCCTTGCCCTCACCGGCCCCGTTGCCAATGAGATACCCCATCACTGAGCCCACAGACTCCGGAAGGGGTCGTCTGTCCCAGAGGGCACCGTTGTACACGATCCTGGCGGTTTTACAACCTGAGGAATTTCCGGGCAAACTGTTCTGACGAAAGGTCATCGACCTGAAACGTTGACTCTGTTTCTCTCTCCACGGATGCTGCCGGGCCTGCTGAGTTTTTCCAGCATTTTCTGTTGTTATTTCAGATTTCCAGCATCTGCAGTATTTTGCTATTGTGATCCTTATCAACCCAGGACACACAGTGAGGAAACGGTTACATGCTGAATCTCTGACAAAGTGGGAGGTAAAACTATTCCTTGCAGGCGATTTGAACCCAGCTCGATAGAGCTCAATGGATCAATTCTGTCCTTATTACCAACTGTTAGATGCGAATGACTTTGATTCTGTGACACATACAAGACAAGTTATTCTCAGCAGAACTAACCAATTTAGTGGGACTGATTGGATAAAAGGATTGTTTTGATCTTTCTGGGAAAAGATCAGAATTCATATACAATCGGCTGAAAATTCAGTAGCCTTAGCGCCTCATTTGAGGCGCTAGAGGGCCTTGCGCCGGAGTTATGGCCAGTAGTGAAATTCCCTGGGGCCCTAAATCGGCGTTGCTCTGGTAGCGCTGCGCCGGCACCGATGACGTCATCGGTGTGCGCAGCGTCCCGGTTGCCGTGGTAACCCGCCCGAACTCCGAAATTGAGTTGCGGCTGCCTCGCCCGTGGCAGCCGCAACCAGCGTTTTGTCAGAGGTGCCTTACTGCAGTTAGTGCCGGCGCATTAAAGGCCCCGCGGCGGCCGGCCGCTTTCCCGCCGGCCGCCTGCCCGCAGCTCCCTTCCCGGACTTCTCTCCCCACCCCCCCCCGGAACAGATGCAAGCCCGGCACTTGTCCGAGGTGCCGGGCTCATTTTTAAGCAGATTTGCGCGGGCCGCGGCCGGGTGCAGGCAGCTCCTCCTTAACGGAAGGAGGAGGCCTGCACTTCCCCAGCCTGCCGCACCGCATCGGGTGCCGCAGCGCCGGAATTGCGGCGCGAAACGGCAGTTAGCGCCCTTTTCCAGGCGCTAAGACCCTTCAGTAGCGCCGGCAGCCGTTTGGGCGCGGCACCACTGAATTTTTGGCGCGCGCAGGGGACTTAGCGCCGGCACTAATTTCCGGCACTAAAGCCCTGGCTAAGCCAAAACCCAATTTCTAGGCCAATATCTTTTGATAGTTTCTAACCATGTGAATTTTTACACCAGTTATTCCGTCTATTAACAGAAAATTACATTTCAGGATATCCGCCAACTTTATAGAACAATCAATTTTTTGATGGAAAATTAATGGCTGGAACTCAGATTCTGGTAATCCTGAAGGAGGTTTTGAAAGCTTCTGGAATTCTCTGCTGCCACTGGTTCCTGACCATTGCAGCCTTCAGGCGATGGTCTGGGTGACAAGGTCCCTGACCTGGAATAGGCTCTTGCAGCCAGAAAGCATTCCGTTCTCTGGGCTGGTCTCTGAAAATGTCCGCAACAGCCCTTGTGAGCACCTCCCACACACGCTCCGATCCAACCCTACTCAGGTAACAGTTGGGTTAGGTGAGTTGGTGCAAAGCAACCTTGATCCGACACCGAGTGTCGTTTAAAAAATCTCGTTTGTGGAATTCAGTCTGTTGACTGGTTGTGTTTATTTTATTCTCCCCTGTCCTGTACTACCACTTACACCAAGTGTTGCCCTCACCCCTGCTCCAAGGTCACTGTATGTTAAAACCAGTCAAGATAAAGGGGCAGTGCAGGGCAGGGAGACTCAACACTCCCTCTGGCTTCCCTTCCCACTGAGCTGGGAGATGTTTGGCCTGTTTTTGGGGTCGCTGAGATTGAGAGGCCATGAGGCGGGAATGGGACACTCAATCCCGTAACCTGCTCATTTCCCTTCCTGTGGGTGAGAGCTCCAATGCATTACACCATTGAGCGACTCCCCTGGTTTTCCTTCCAGTTGGCTCCAGGTTCTAAGCCAGGGAGAAAGGGAGCCTCAGACCCTTTCTAACCGCAAGACTTCTAACCCCTTCTAACTGCAAGACTTTCTTTCAACTGTCTCGTAAACGTGCATCTTTGGTGTGTTTCAGGGCTGTGATCCAGTGGTGTTTAACCATGTCTTTCTGTTGTTTTTACAGCATTGGTTGGACATTTCCAAATCCATTATTAAACAAATGAAATGTAAGTTTTCAAGATTTCGGGAGCTGTTTCTAGTTAAGATATTGTGCAGTTACTTATTGTAAAATCTCATGAACCTGTTACATTTTTATCATACTTTTTTTTTCGACGTTCTCATCTTTTATTCTATTTGGAGGTGTCCTCCATCGCCATGCCACAAAATTATAAGCCTTGATTTCTGAAGTCACACATGAAAAAAGAACAGTGGGAGAACATTCTAGATTATCTCAGATCTTGGTTAGTTACCCGTGCCCTGTTCATTGGTTAATCCTGTGCCCCATTCCATTGGGTAATCCTGTGCCCCATTCCATTGGGTAATCCTGTGCCCCATTCCATTGGTTGATCCTGTGCCCCATTCCATTGGGTAATCCTGTGCCCCACTCCATTGGGTAATCCCGTGCCCTGTTCATTGGGTAATCCTGTGCCCCATTCCATTGGGTAATCCTGTGCCCCACTCCATTGGGTAATCCTGTGCCCCACTCCATTGGGTGATCCTGTGTCCCTTTCCATTGGGTAATCCTGTGCCCCACTCCATTGGGTAATCCTGTGCCCCACTCCATTGGGTGATCCTGTGTCCCTTTCCATTGGGTAATCCTGTGCCCCACTCCATTGGGTGATCCTGTGCCCCACTCCATTGGGTGATCCTGTGTCCCTTTCCATTGGGTAATCCTGTGCCCCATTCCATTGGGTGATCCTGTGCCCCACTCCATTGGGTGATCCTGTGTCCCTTTCCATTGGGTAATCCTGTGCCCCATTCCATTGGGTAATCCTGTGCCCCACTCCATTGGGTAATCCTGTGCCCCATTCCATTGGGTAATCCTGTGCCCCACTCCATTGGGTGATCCTGTGCCCCATTCCATTGGGTAATCCTGTGCCCCATTCCATTGGGTAATCCTGTGCCCCATTCCATTGGGTAATCCTGTGCCCCATTCCATTGGGTAATCCTGTGGCCCATTCCATTGGGTAATCCTGTGCCCCACTCCATTGGGTAATCCTATGCCCCACTCCATTGGGCAATCCTGTGCCCCATTCCATTGGGTAATCCTGTGCCCCACTCCATTGGGTAATCCTGTGCCCCATTCCATTGGGTAATCCTGTGCCCCACTCCATTGGGTAATCCTGTGCCCCACTCCATTGGGTAATCCTGTGCCCCACTCCATTGGGCAATCCTGTGCCCCATTCCATTGGGTAATCCTGTGCCCCACTCCATTGGGTAATCCTGTGCCCCACTCCATTGGGCAATCCTGTGCCCCATTCCATTGGGTAATCCTGTGCCCCATTCCATTGGGCAATCCTGTGCCCCATTCCATTGGGTAATCCTGTGCCCCACTCCATTGGGCGATCCTGTGCCCCACTCCATTGGGCAATCCTGTGCCCCATTCCATTGGGTAATCCTGTGCCCCATTCCATTGGGCAATCCTGTGCCCCATTCCATTGGGCAATCCTGTGCCCCATTCCATTGGGTAATCCTGTGCCCCACTCCATTGGGCGATCCTGTGCCCCATTCCATTGGGTAATCCTGTGCCCCATTCCATTGGGTAATCCTATGCCCCACTCCATTGGGTAATCCTGTGCCCCACTCCATTGGGTAATCCTGTGCCCCACTCCATTGGGTGATCCTGTGCCCCATTCCATTGGGTAATCCTGTGCCCCACTCCATTGGGTGATCCTGTGCCCCATTCCATTGGGTAATCCTGTGCCCCATTCCATTGGGTAATCCTATGCCCCACTCCATTGGGCAATCCTATGCCCCATTCCATTGGGTAATCCTGTGCCCCATTCCATTGGGTAATCCTGTGCCCCACTCCATTGGGCAATCCTGTGCCCCACTCCATTGGGTAATCCTGTGCCCCATTCCATTCGGTAATCCTGTGCCCCATTCCATTGGGCAATCCTGTGCCCCACTCCATTGGGCAATCCTGTGCCCCACTCCATTGGGTAATCCTATGCCCCACTCCATTGGGTAATCCTGTGCCCTATTCCATTGGGTAATCCTGTGCCCCACTCCATTGGGTAGTCCTGTGCCCCACTCCATTGGGTAATCCTGTGCCCCACTCCATTGGGTAATCCTGTGCCCCACTCCATTGGGTAATCCTGTGCCCCATTCCATTGGGTAATCCTGTGCCCCACTCCATTGGGTAATCCTGTGCCCCATTCCATTGGGTAATCCTGTGCCCCACTCCATTGGGTAATCCTGTGCCCCATTCCATTGGGTAATCCTGTGCCCCACTCCATTGGGTAGTCCTGTGCCCCACTCCATTGGGTAATCCTGTGCCCCACTCCATTGGGTAATCCTGTGCCCCATTCCATTGGGTAATCCTGTGCCCCACTCCATTGAGTAATCCTGTGCCCCACTCCATTGGGTAATCCTGTGCCCCACTCCATTGGGTAATCCTGTGCCCCATTCCATTGGGTAATCCTGTGCCCCACTCCATTGGGTGATCCTGTGCCCCATTCCATTGGGTAATCCTGTGCCCCATTCCATTGGGTAATCCTGTGCCCCATTCCATTGGGTAATCCTGTGCCCCATTCCATTGGGTAATCCTGTGGCCCATTCCATTGGGTAATCCTGTGCCCCACTCCATTGGGTAATCCTATGCCCCACTCCATTGGGCAATCCTGTGCCCCATTCCATTGGGTAATCCTGTGCCCCACTCCATTGGGTAATCCTGTGCCCCATTCCATTGGGCAATCCTGTGCCCCATTCCATTGGGTAATCCTGTGCCCCACTCCATTGGGTAATCCTGTGCCCCACTCCATTGGGTAATCCTATGCCCCACTCCATTGGGCAATCCTGTGCCCCATTCCATTGGGTAATCCTGTGCCCCACTCCATTGGGCAATCCTGTGCCCCATTCCATTGGGTAATCCTGTGCCCCACTCCATTGGGTAATCCTGTGCCCCACTCCATTGGGCAATCCTGTGCCCCATTCCATTGGGTAATCCTGTGCCCCATTCCATTGGGCAATCCTGTGCCCCATTCCATTGGGTAATCCTGTGCCCCACTCCATTGGGCAATCCTGTGCCCCATTCCATTGGGTAATCCTGTGCCCCATTCCATTGGGTAATCCTATGCCCCACTCCATTGGGTAATCCTGTGCCCCACTCCATTGGGTAATCCTGTGCCCCACTCCATTGGGTGATCCTGTGCCCCATTCCATTGGGTAATCCTGTGCCCCACTCCATTGGGCAATCCTGTGCCCCATTCCATTGGGTAATCCTGTGCCCCACTCCATTGGGTAATCCTGTGCCCCACTCCATTGGGTGATCCTGTGCCCCATTCCATTGGGTGATCCTGTGCCCCACTCCATTGGGCAATCCTGTGCCCCATTCCATTGGGTAATCCTGTGCCCCACTCCATTGGGTAATCCTGTGCCCCATTCCATTGGGTAATCCTGTGCCCCACTCCATTGGGCAATCCTATGCCCCATTCCATTGGGTAATCCTGTGCCCCATTCCATTGGGTAATCCTGTGCCCCATTCCATTGGGCAATCCTGTGCCCCACTCCATTGGGCAATCCTGTGCCCCACTCCATTGGGTAATCCTATGCCCCACTCCATTGGGTAATCCTGTGCCCTATTCCATTGGGTAATCCTGTGCCCCACTCCATTGGGTAGTCCTGTGCCCCACTCCATTGGGTAATCCTGTGCCCCACTCCATTGGGTAATCCTGTGCCCCACTCCATTGGGTAATCCTGTGCCCCATTCCATTGGGTAATCCTGTGCCCCACTCCATTGGGTAGTCCTGTGCCCCACTCCATTGGGTAATCCTGTGCCCCACTCCATTGGGTAATCCTGTGCCCCACTCCATTGGGTAATCCTGTGCCCCATTCCATTGGGTAATCCTGTGCCCCACTCCATTGGGTAATCCTGTGCCCCATTCCATTGGGTAATCCTGTGCCCCACTCCATTGGGTAATCCTGTGCCCCATTCCATTGGGTAATCCTGTGCCCCACTCCATTGGGTAGTCCTGTGCCCCACTCCATTTGGTAATCCTGTGCCCCACTCCATTGGGTAATCCTGTGCCCCATTCCATTGGGAAATCCTGTGCCCCACTCCATTGAGTAATCCTGTGCCCCACTCCATTGGGTAATCCTGTGCCCCACTCCATTGGGTAATCCTGTGCCCCATTCCATTGGGTAATCCTGTGCCCCACTCCATTGGGTAATCCTGTGCCCCACTCCATTGGGTAATCCTGTGCCCCACTCCATTGGGTAATCCTGTGCCCCACTCCATTGGGTAATCCTGTGCCCCATTCCATTGGGTAATCCTGTGCCCCACTCCATTGGCTAATCCTATGCCCCACTCCATTGGGCAATCCTGTGCCCCATTCCATTGGGTAATCCTCTGCCCCACTCCATTGGGTAATCCTGTGCCCCATTCCATTGGGTAATCCTGTGCCCCATTCCATTGGGTGATCCTGTGCCCCACTCCATTGGTTAATCCTGTGCCCCACTCCATTGGTTAATCCTATGCCCCTTTCCATTGGGTAATCCTGTGCCCCACTCCATTGGGTAATCCTGTGCCCCACTCCATTGGGTAATCCTGTGCCCCACTCCATTGGGCAATCCTGTGCCCCATTCCATTGGGTAATCCTCTGCCCCATTCCATTGGTTAATCCTGTGCCCCACTCCATTGGGTAATCCTATGCCCCACTCCATTGGGCAATCCTGTGCCCCATTCCATTGGGTAATCCTCTGCCCCACTCCATTGGGTAATCCTGTGCCCCACTCCATTGGGTAATCCTATGCCCCACTCCATTGGGCAATCCTGTGCCCCATTCCATTGGGTAATCCTCTGCCCCATTCCATTGGTTAATCCTGTGCCCCACTCCATTGGGTAATCCTATGCCCCACTCCATTGGGCAATCCTGTGCCCCATTCCATTGGGTAATCCTCTGCCCCATTCCATTGGGTAATCCTGTGCCCCATTCCATTGGGTAATCCTGTGCCCCATTCCATTGGGTAATCCTGTGCCCCATTCCATTGGGTGATCCTGTGCCCCATTCCATTGGGTAATCCTGTGCCCCATTCCATTGGGTAATCCTGTGCCCCACTCCATTGGGCAATCCTGTGCCCCATTCCATTGGGTAATCCTGTGCCCCACTCCATTGGGTAATCCTATGCCCCATTCCATTGGGTAATCCTGTGCCCCACTCCATTGGGTAATCCTGTGCCCCACTCCATTGGGTAATCCTGTGCCCCATTCCATTGGGTAATCCTGTGCCCTATTCCATTGGGTGATCCTGTGCCCCACTCCATTGGGTAATCCTGTGCCCCACT
Source organism: Somniosus microcephalus (assembly GCF_052327205.1). Lineage (NCBI taxonomy): Eukaryota > Metazoa > Chordata > Chondrichthyes > Squaliformes > Somniosidae > Somniosus > Somniosus microcephalus. Next base: position 4,053,307 of record NC_141013.1, on the reverse strand, counting down.
CCATTGGGTAATCCTGTGGCCCATTCCATTGGGTAATCCTGTGCCCCATTCCATTGGGTGATCCTGTGCCCCATTCCATTGGGTAATCCTGTGCCCCACTCCATTGGGTAATCCTGTGCCCCATTCCATTGGGTAATCCTGTGCCCCACTCCATTGGGCAATCCTGTGCCCCATTCCATTGGGTAATCCTGTGCCCCACTCCGTTGGGTAATCCTATGCCCCACTCCATTGGGCAATCCTGTGCCCCATTCCATTGGGTAATCCTGTGCCCTATTCCATTGGGTAATCCTGTGCCCCACTCCATTGGGTGATCCTGTGCCCCATTCCATTGGGTGATCCTGTGCCCTATTCCATTGGGTGATCCTGTGCCCCATTCCATTGGGTAATCCTGTGCCCCACTCCATTGGGTAATCCTGTGCCCCACTCCATTGGGTAATCCTATGCCCCACTCCATTGGGCAATCCTGTGCCCCATTCCATTGGGTAATCCTGTGCCCTATTCCATTGGGCAATCCTGTGCCCCATTCCATTGGGTAATCCTGTGCCCCACTCCATTGGGCAATCCTGTGCCCCATTCCATTGGGTGATCCTGTGCCCCACTCCATTGGGTAATCCTGTGCCCCACTCCATTGGGTAATCCTGTACTCCATTGGGTAATCCTGTGCCCCATTCCATTGGGTGATCCTGTGCCCCACTCCATTGGGTAATCCTGTGCCCCACTCCATTGGGTAATCCTGTGCCCCATTCCATTGGGTAATCCTGTGCCCCATTCCATTGGGTAATCCTGTGGCCCATTCCATTGGGTGATCCTGTGGCCCATTCCATTGGGTAATCCTGTGCCCTATTCCATTGGGTAATCCTGTGCCCCATTCCATTGGGTAATCCTGTGCCCCACTCCATTGGGTAATCCTGTGCCCCACTCCATTGGGTAATCCTGTGCCCCATTACATTGGGTGATCCTGTGCCCCACTCCATTGGGTAATCCTGTGCCCCACTCCATTGGGTGATCCTGTGCCCCATTCCATTGGGTAATCCTGTGCCCCACTCCATTGGGTAATCCTGTGCCCCACTCCATTGGGTAATCCTGTGCCCCATTCCATTGGGTAATCCTGTGCCCCATTCCATTGGGTAATCCTGTGCCCCACTCCATTGGGTAATCCTGTGCCCCACTCCATTGGGTAATCCTGTGCCCCACTCCATTGGGTAATCCTGTGCCCCACTCCATTGGGTAATCCTGTGCCCCATTCCATTGGGTGATCCTGTGCCCTACTCCATTGGGTAATCCTGTGCCCCATTCCATTGGGTGATCCTGTGCCCTACTCCATTGGGTAATCCTGTGCCCCATTCCATTGGGTAATCCTGTGCCCCACTCCATTGGGCAATCCTGTGCCCCATTCCATTGGGTAATCCTCTGCCCCACTCCATTGGGTAATCCTGTGCCCCATTCCATTGGGTGATCCTGTGCCCTACTCCATTGGGTAATCCTGTGCCTCATTCCATTGGGTGATCCTGTGCCCCACTCCATTGGGTAATCCTGTGCCCCATTCCATTGGGTAATCCTGTGCCCCACTCCATTGGGTAATCCTGTGCCCCATTCCATTGGGTAATCCTGTGCCCCATTCCATTGGGTAATCCTGTGCCCCACTCCATTGGGTAATCCTGTGCCCCACTCCATTGGGTAATCCTGTGCCCCATTCCATTGGGTAATCCTGTGCCCCACTCCATTGGGTAATCCTGTGCCCCACTCCATTGGGTAATCCTGTGCCCCATTCCATTGGGTAATCCTGTGCCCCACTCCATTGGGTAATCCTGTGCCCCACTCCATTGGGTAATCCTGTGCCCCATTCCATTGGGTGATCCTGTGCCCCATTCCATTGGGTGATCCTGTGCCCCACTCCATTGGGTAATCCTGTGCCCCATTCCATTGGGTGATCCTGTGCCCCACTCCATTGGGTAATCCTGTGGCCCACTCCATTGGGTAATCCTGTGCCCCACTCCATTGGGTAATCCTGTGCCCCATTCCATTGGGTAATCCTGTGCCCCATTCCATTGGGTGATCCTGTGCCCCATTCCATTGGGTGATCCTGTGCCCCACTCCATTGGGTAATCCTGTGCCCCATTCCATTGGGTGATCCTGTGCCCTATTCCATTGGGTGATCCTGTGCCCCACTCCATTGGGTGATCCTGTGCCCCACTCCATTGGGTAATCCTGTGCCCCACTCCATTGGGTGATCCTGTGCCCCACTCCATTGGGTAATCCTGTGCCCCATTCCATTGGGTGATCCTGTGCCCCATTCCATTGGGTAATCCTGTGCCCCATTCCATTGGGTAATCCTGTGCCCCACTCCATTGGGTGATCCTGTGCCCCATTCCATTGGGTAATCCTGTGCCCCACTCCATTGGGTGATCCTGTGCCCCATTCCATTGGGTAATCCTGTGCCCCATTCCATTGGGTAATCCTGTGCCCCATTCCATTGGGTAATCCTGTGCCCCACTCCATTGGGTGATCCTGTGCCCCATTCCATTGGGTAATCCTGTGCCCCACTCCATTGGGTGATCCTGTGCCCCATTCCATTGGGTAATCCTGTGCCCCATTCCATTGGGTGATCCTGTGCCCCATTCCATTGGGTAATCCTGTGCCCCATTCCATTGGGTAATCCTGTGCCCCACTCCATTGGGTGATCCTGTGCCCCATTCCATTGGGTAATCCTGTGCCCCACTCCATTGGGTGATCCTGTGCCCCATTCCATTGGGTAATCCTGTGCCCCACTCCATTGGGTAATCCTGTGCCCCATTCCATTGGGTAATCCTGTGCCCCATTCCATTGGGTGATCCTGTGCCCCACTCCATTGGGTGATCCTGTGCCCCATTCCATTGGGTGATCCTGTGCCCCATTCCATTGGGTAATCCTGTGCCCCACTCCATTGGGTAATCCTGTGCCTCATTCCATTGGGTGATCCTGTGCCCCATTCCATTGGGTAATCCTGTGCCCCACTCCATTGGGTAATCCTGTGCCCCTTTCCATTGGGTAATCCTGTGCCCCATTCCATTGGGTAATCCTGTGCCCCACTCCATTGGGTAATCCTGTGCCCTATTCCATTGGGTGATCCTGTGCCCCACTCCATTGGGTGATCCTGTGCCCCACTCCATTGGGTAATCCTGTGCCCCATTCCATTGGGTAATCCTGTGCCCTATTCCATTGGGTAATCCTGTGCCCCACTCCATTGGGTGATCCTGTGCCCCATTCCATTGGGTAATCCTGTGCCCCACTCCATTGGGTGATCCTGTGCCCCATTCCATTGGGTAATCCTGTGCCCCACTCCATTGGATAATCCTGTGCCCCATTCCATTGGGTAATCCTGTGCCCCATTCCATTGGGTAATCCTGTGACCCACTCCATTGGGTGATCCTGTGCCCCATTCCATTGGGTAATCCTGTGCCCCACTCCATTGGGCAATCCTGTGCCCCATTCCATTGGGTAATCCTGTGCCCCACTCCATTGGGTAATCCTGTGCCCCATTCCATTGGGCAATCCTGTGCCCCATTCCATTGGGCAATCTTGTGCCCCATTCCATTGGGTGATCCTGTGCCCCATTCCATTGGGTAATCCTGTGCCCCATTCCATTGGGCAATCCTGTGCCCCATTCCATTGGGTAATCCTGTGCCCCATTCCATTGGGTAATCCTATGCCCCACTCCATTGGGTAATCCTGTGCCCCTTTCCATTGGGTAATCCTGTGCCCCACTCCATTGGGTAATCCTGTGCCCCATTCCATTGGGTAATCCTGTGCCCCATTCCATTGGGTAATCCTGTGCCCCATTCCATTGGGTGATCCTGTGCCCCATTCCATTGGGTAATCCTGTGCCCCATTCCATTGGGTGATCCTGTGCCCCATTCCATTGGGTGATCCTGTGCCCCACTCCATTGGGTAATCCTGTGCCCCACTCCATTGGCTTCCACAGTCGAATAGCCTGATGAAACTCCCTGCCTCAGCTCACACATGTAGGATGCCTGCTTGGCCAGGCTACATGGAGCCGCATTCCAACGCGAGTCTTCACCTCCAGGGGAGAAAATTGGAGAGGGGCGAAGAACTCCCGACAATATCGGGCTTTCAGGAGCGAGTCTGGCTTGGTGGCAACACTCTCAGCTCGGAGTCAGAAGGTGCAGGTTTCGAACCCAGCTCCGGACAGCCCCCGGCGAGCGGAGACCGGAGCTCGCGTCTGGTGGGAGTCGATGGCCTAACCCTATACACCTCCCCCCCCACAATTGTATGGGTTGTGGGAGTCCATAAACTCCCCCCCCCCCCCCCCATGTAGGACTGACCCCCTATTGGCTGATATAAAAATGGTTACGACCATGGAAGCAGCGTTCATAGAATCATAGAAATTTACGGCACAGAAGGAGGCCATTCAGCCCATCGTGTCTGTGCCGGCCGACAAAGAGCGATCCCCGCCTAATCCCACTTCCCAGCTCTTGGTCCGTAGCCCTGTAGGTTACGGCACTTCAAGCATATCCAAGTACTTTTTAAATGTGATGAGGGTTTCTGCCTCTACCACCCTTTCAGGCAGTGAGTTCCAGACCCCCACCACATTTCTCCTCAACTCCCCTCTAAACCTCCGACCAATTACTTTAAATCTATGCCCCCTGGTTGACCTCTCTGCTGGGGGAAATAGGTCCTTCCGATCCACTCTATCTGGGCCCCCCATAATTTTATACAACTCAGTTAGGTCTCCCCTCAGTCTCCTCTGTTCCAAAGTGTTCACATTGTGGCCGGTTAACCAGCCCACGAATCCGTCCACTACTTCGCACTGTTCTCCAAGGGCAGGGAGCGAAGATACGAAAAGAACAGCTCAGGAATAATTATTAAGGGCAATTTGTAATTTCTCCACTGGTGTGATCTCATCACCAAAGAAGGCAGCAGAATCATTGGTTATTGCGGGATGTTGTTTGATGCTGCTAGAGTGATCAGGATGGTGCCTCTCACCTGACCAGCCCGCGTTTTACACGGGCTGTTGGTATCGTGAACATTTCATATTTCTCTCTTCTGTTTGGCAGCCCAGCCTCCGTACACCATGTGTTTCCGCGTCAAGTTTTACCCGACTGACCCTTCAGCGCTGAAGGAGGAGATAACCAGGTAAGATCACAAGGAATAGGAGCAGGAGTCAGCCATTCGGCCCCTCGAACCTGCACCGCCATTCAATAAGATCATGGCCAATCTTCTACCTCATCGTCACTTTCCTGCACTATCCCCATATCCCTTGATTCCCATAATAAGAGGGTTGTTACTGGGCTAACGTTCCACGAGTCTTTGTTCTGACAGGCAGCCCCAGGTATAATCGTTACCTACCCCGAGAGAGAGAGAAAGAGAGAGAGAGATTGCCTCTCAAGAGCTAAGACAGCGGTCTTAAGAACCGGCACTCAGATGGCTCTTTGAAGTCTTTAACCTATAAATGGATTCCTGCTACATGCACTTAATCCACTGAGGTTTTATTTTCGATGTATCGCAGTCTTCCAACCAATCTGCAGACATTACTGTCCTTGCAGTTTTAAAAGACAATTCTTGTCTGGCTTTTAGCTACAATTTCTTCTGTGAAGAAATCCAGCTGCCCTTTCAGTGTTGTAACTTGATCTTATATAATCTCCGGTCATCGGGTCGCTCTCTGAGTCTCTGTCGAGGTCCCTACGGATACTGACTGACGTGACCAGCATCCCCATCCTATTCACTTTTAATTTCAGATCGGCAGCCTCTGCAGCTTTTCCTGTTCTATTTTAACATTAGAGTGGCGAATTCTCCAGCAGATTACTGGGAAGATCCCATTGTTCCATTAGCAGGGGTGTATTACAGCTCTCCAAATTTTGGGAATGAGATGGAAGTTGAAATCTGCAGATTAGAGAGATGAGCCGGGAAAGATAAACAATTGTTCTTAATTACGATCTTATTAATCGGGAGAATGGGAGTAAATGGAGAATAGGGAATAAAATTCCTAAAATGTGTACAGAACACCTTCCTTAAGTATTATGTTCATGTTTTTTTAAAATCATTCTCGGGATGGCAAGGCTGGCATTTATTGCCCATCCCTAATTGCCCTCGAGAAGGTGGTGGTGAGCCGCCTTCTTGAACTGCTGCAGTCCGTGTGGTGAAGGTACTCCCACAGTGCTGTTAGGGAGGGAGGTCCAGGATTGTGACCCAGCGATGATGAAAGATCGGCCGATATATTTCCAAGTCAGGATGGTGTGTGACTCAGAGGGGAACTTGGAGGGGGTTGTGATGCCTACAAGGGGAGAGGCTTTGCTAAATCTGGGTCTGAGTACTGAAATAGGTGATTATATAATGAGATTTAAGATGAAATTAGAACGGGGAAACGTCAGTACAGCCCCCACCACTTACATCGCCCACGCTCCTGATGGGCAACTGTTCACAGCAGACAACTAACGCTCACCCTTTGCCATTAGCAGAGAAATCAATTTCAGACACGACGCTTCCAGCGTGGTGAGCGCACCTTCTATTTCGGGCAATTCATTAAAATCTCCTCCCCTCTAAAATACCCTGACATTTCAGTGGTAAAATGATTTAAACAAATCAAAAGAATCTGTAGCAATTCACTTGGCAATAGGAGAGGTTAAAGGGCGAAGGGCAGCAGCGGATTCTGCCCGGGTCAATCTCAGAGTTCCCGGACCGCTGCCACCCCGTTTGTGAATGCCTTTCAAAAATGAACATCTAATAAAAAGGGGGTGGTTCAAATGCAACTAAAAATAACTTAAGTGTCTGCACTGGTGTAACTTTTAATGATACAGAGGATTTGGAGTGTAGGGTTCCTACAACCCGTGATGGTTTTACCGTCCAACGCTTATAGTGGGCGGATTGCATTAACGCCAACACGCCCGATACATGTGGTGTGGACTGTACCCAAAATAGAACACCAGATTGGGTCAGGGCAGGAGAGATGAGGAGGGAGCTTGCTGAGATGAGGAGTGAGGTCAACTAGAAGGAGAAATTGGCGCACAGGACTGTAGAGCAACATCGAGACCAAGAGATTGCAAAGGTGATCCCTCGTCAACTCAATGCTGAGGTTCTCCCGGGTGTGTCGGCCCGCGCTGGTGCTTGAAGTGCACAGCGTGGCCTCGCAGGGAGATTCTGGTTCACTCTGTTCCTCCTATTCCGTGAAAAGAGACGAGAGCAGGCTCTCATTGTTGAGCCTCAGTGAATCCGATCGCAGCACAGTCACTGTACCCTGCCCTCTGTGGTGATGCTGAGGTAGAGCTTGTTCCTGCTCGAAGGTTATTCAGTAGGACAGTGCTGCACAATCGCGACCTTGGGATGCCGACCTTGACCTCAGGTGCATCCTCCAACTTTGACATCGATACCTCCCTCCATGCCAGCCCTGCCAATGTTTTATAATATAGGACCTAATCCCCCAGACTATCTCCAATGTGCATCTTCCACCCTCCATAAACTTGAGCTCATCCACGCCCTGCTGTACGGTATCCTACCTCGCACCACGTCCCATTCACCCATCACCCCTGTGCTCACTGCCCCATGTCCTACCTCGCACCACGTCCCATTCACCCATCACCCCTGTGCTCACTGCCCCGTGTCCTACCTCGCACCACGTCCCATTCACCCATCACCCCCTGTGCTCCCCAACCTACATTGGCCCCAGTTCTGGCAACACCTCGATTATAAAATTCTCATCCTTGTGTTCAAATCCCTCCATGGCCTCGCCCCTCCCTATCTCTGTAATCTCCTCCAGCCCCACAACCCCCCGAGATACCCGCGTTCGTCCAATTCTGGCCTCTTCCGCATCCCCAATCTTAATCGCTCCACCATTGGCGGCCGTGCCTTCAGCTGCCTGGGCCCTAAGCTCTGGAATTCCCTCCCTAAACCTCTCCGCCTAACTACCTCACTCTCCTCCTTTAAGACGCTCCTTAAAACCTACCTCTTTGACCAAGCTTTTGGTCACCTGCCCTAATATCTCCTTATTTGATTACGTTCCTGTGAAGCGCCTTGGGACGTTTTACTACATTAAAGGTGCTATATAAATACAAGTTGTTGTTGAATACGTTGACGGCAATTGACATCTAGTTCTAGGAACAGGAGGAGGCCATTCAGCCCCTCAAACCTGTTCCACCATTCAATGAGATCATGGTTGATGTGTACCTCAACTCCATCCACCCACCTTGCTTCTGTAACCCTTAACACCCTTGCCTAATAAAAATCTATCAATCTCAGTGTTGACATTTTCAATTGACCTCCAGCCTCAACAGCTTTATTTTTTCTGCAACTGTTTATTTCTAGAGGGATAGAATTGAAAAGTAGGGCAGCACGGTGGCATAGTGGTTAGCACTGTTGCCTCACAGCACCAGGGACCCGGGTTCGAATCCGGCCTCGGGCGACTGTCTGTGTGGAGTTTGCACATTCTCCCCGTGTTTGCGTGGGTTTTCTCCGGGTGCTCCGGTTTCCTCCCACAGTCCAAAAATGTGCGGTTAGGTTGATTGGCCATGATAAATTGACCCTTAGTGTTAGGGGGATTAAATACGTGGGGTTACGGGATAGGGTGGGATATGTGTTGGTGTAGGGGTTACGGGGATCGGGTGGGATATGTGTCGGTGCAGGCTCGATGGGCCGAAATGGCTTCTATCTGCACTGTGGGGTTTCTGTGTTTCTGTGATTCTGTGTTATGCTAAACCTGTATCGAACCTTGGTTAGACCACACTGGAAGTACTGCGTGCAATTCTGGTCGCCATATTATAAAAAGGATATCGAGGCACTGGAGAGGGTGCAGTAGAAGATTTACAAGGATGATACCAGAAATGCGAGGCTGTACCTATCAGGAAAGGATGAACAGGCTGGGTCTCTCTTCTCTTGGAAAGAGAAGGCTGAGGGGTGACCTAATAGAGGTCTTTAAAATGATGAAAGGTTTTGATCGAGTGGATACAGAAAGAGTGTTTCCACTTGTGGGGAGGAGCATAACTAGAGGCCATCAATATAAGATAGTCACCAAGAAATCCAATAGGGAATTCAGAAGAAACTTCTTTACCCGGAGAGTGGTGAGAATGTGGAACTCGCTACCACAGGGAGTGGTTGAGGCAAATAGTATAGATGCATTTAAGGGGAGGCTGGACAAACACACAAGGGAGAAGGGAATAGAGGGTTATGCTGATAGGGTTAGATGAGGAAAGACGGGAGGAGGCTCGAGTGGAGCATAAACGCCGGCATGGACTGGTTGGGCCGGATGGCCTGTTTCTGTGCCGTATATCCTGTGTAATCCTGTGTAAAACTAGTATTGATGGATAGAGTGAGCACAGCACACAGAAGCGATTCGGGAGCAGTATCGGTTGCCTCACGTACTAGATGGTTAAATGGACTTCATGCCAGAGTCTGAAAATGGCGTTCAGAATTCTTGCCGTGCACAAGTTTATATTAAGTTGCCAAAGTGACCGCTCGGTCCCTTCTTTGTTGTGTCTTTCCTGCACCTTTTCTTCAAATTCAGCTCAATTATTGACTCCTTTGGTCTTCCTGTGGCAACATTTGGTAGTTCATAATGACAGTTTAGTAAAAGGGTTTTTCTTTTTAACTTCGCGCGGAGGGGAATGGGCGTGTGGCTCAGCCCCACCTCCAGGAGTACCCGAACATCAGGGCCTGGAGATTCCGTTAGGCTCCAGCGCAATTGGCCCGAAACCAGCGCAAACCATCAAGCGTCAGTTCCGTCCAGCGGTTATCGAGTTTCCGCCATCTTTTTAGAAACATAGAAACATAGAAGATAGGAGCAGGAGTAGGCCATTCGGCCCTTCGAGCCTGCTCCGCCATTCAACGAGATCATGGCTGATCATCCAAACCCTAGCACCCGGTCCCTACACCGACAGCCATCCCACCCAAGCCCTATCCCCGTAACCCCACATATTTAATCCCCCCTAACACTAAGGGTCAATTTTTTATCATGGCCAATCAACCTAACCCGCACATCTTTGGACTGTGGGAGGAAACCGGACCACCCGGAGGAAACCCACGCAAACACGGGGAGAATGTGCAAACTCCACACAGACAGTCACCCGAGGCCGGATTTGAACCCGGATCCCTGGCGCTGTGAGGCAACAGTGCTAGCCACTATGCCACCGCGCTGGCAGCCGGCCCCTCCCCCGGATCGAATTAATCATCGCGGCGAGTTTCCGCTAATGGCGCTTGTTTGCGGGACTTCGACGAGGCTCTTAAAATTAAGCTTTTTTTTAGGCACAGGGGCACTAATAGGTGCCTCTTAAAAGCTTTGAAATATTAAAAAATATTTAACTTACGAAGAAACTGATCAATGAAACGTAAATTGTTCTTTATAGTTTTTTTTGAAGTCATAAAGTTATTTAACATCGGGCTACTCACAAGTGGCGGACGAAACTCATTTTGTGACGGTTGCACCCAGTTTTCCCTTTAAGTTGCCCGTCCCGCATAACGCTCCGGGGGGTCCCGCACAACGCTCCGGGGGGTCCTGCGCTCCGGGGGGGTCCCGCACAACGCTCCGGGGGGGGTCCCGCACAACGCTCCGGGGAGTCCCGCACAACGCTCCGGGGGGTCCCACACAACGCTCCGGGGGGTCCTGCGCTCCGGGGGGGTCCTGCACAACGCTCTGGGGGGTCCCGCACAATCTTCCGGGGGTCCCGCACAACACTCCTGGGGGTCCCGCGCTCCGGGGGTCCCGCACGGCCGGCTCATCGGCGTTTAAATGGAAAAACTGCCCCGCGCGGAAATCTGAATGGGTCGCGCAGCCCGTTAAAGGGACCACGCACCCCCCAAAAAAACTGCGAGAACGTTGACTGCACTATTGTGTGATGGGTTGCACCATGAGGAAAATTACGCGAATACTGTGAGGAAAGTAGCACATGTTAAAATGATATATTTGATGTTATTTCTGGCTAACTGTTGCCATGGTTTATGTGCTGTATTTCATCTTATTTTTGCCGAAGGAAATTAGCAGACTATTTATAGCTACCAGTAGACACAATGCAGCTGTACTGCTCAATATAAATCTGGGTAGGTAAAGGACAGGTCGTCAGATCAGGTAAGCGCGCAACTCATAGGGTTGGTGAGGCGCTAACCTCGATGAACGAACCTCGGCCAGCTTGTACCTTCTGACTCTGTTGTTAATCAATATAAAAATACAAGGCTTCCTCTGGGAAAGGTGACGATTGCACGTGTCTGGCCATGAGTGCCTCCTGCATGTGCTGACACACACGCCTAGAAAGGAGGGGCAGCAAGAACTCACGTTTCTCCAGCACCTTTCACATAGAAACATAGAAACATAGAAGATAGGAGCAGTAGGAGGCCATTCGGCCCCTCGAGCCTGTTCCGCCATTTAATGAGATCATGGCTGATCATCCAAATTCAGTACCCTGTCCCTGCTTTCTCCCCATATCCCTTGATCCCTTTAGCCCTAAGAAATATATCTAACTCCTTCTTGAATATATTTAATGAACTGGCCTCTACTGCCTTGTGTGGTAGAGAATTCCACAGGTTCACCACTCTCTGGGTGAAGAAATTCCTCCTCATCTCAGTCCTAAATGGCTTACCCCTTATCCTTAGACTGAGACCCCTGGTTCTGGACTCCCCGACCATCGGGAACATCCTTCCTGCATCTAGTCTGTCTAGTCCTGTTAGAATTTTATAGGTTTCCCCACCTCAGGATGTCCCAAAGTGCTTCCCAGCCAATGAGGTGCTGTTTGATGTGTGGCCACTGTTGTAATGTGGGAAACTATGGTTGAAAGCGATTACTTTTTTTCATGCTTGCACTGGTCTCACATGGTGCTCGCTGCCCATCAGCAGTGAGATTAGCCCCGACCGGAACTCTGGAGAAACAGGCACTGATTCACTATTTAATATTGTGGCCTGCATTTTCTTCGAGGGAGGGGGTTGGCAGGGGAGGGAAGGGAGGGATGGCGGGGGTGGGGAGGGGAGGTTGGTGGGGGAGAGGGGGGGAGTGGTGAGGGGTGTAGTGGGGGAGGGGGGCGGGTGGTGGGGGAAGAGGGTTGGTGGGGCGGGGGAGAGGTTTGGCGGGGGAGAGAGTTGTGGGGGAATGGGAGGGGGTGGGGGCTAGCAGGGGTGGGGGTTGGTGGGGGAGGGTGGCGGGGGTGGGGGTTGGTGGGGGAGGGGGGCGGGGGTGGGGGTTGGTGGGGGAGGGGGGCGGGGGTGGGGGTTGGCGGGGAGGGGGGCGGGGGTTGGTGGGTAGGGGTTGGCGGGGGAGGGGGCGGGGGTGGGGGTTGGCGGGGGTGGGGGAGGGGGCTGTGGTGGGGGTTGTTGGTTAACAGGGGAGGGGGTTAGTGGGGGAGGTGGGCGGAGGGGAGTGGGGGTTGGGGGCGGGGGTTGGCGGGTGGGTGGTGGCGGGGGAGGGAGGCGGGGTGGGGGGAGGGGGTGCGGTCCGACGCGGAGAAGGATCGGGTCGGAACCTGCGCCCGTTTCCCCTGCGACGCCTTTTGTTTAACTATGAAGAGCAGGATCGCCGCCATCAGGAGGAAGCGAGGTGCGGAGGAGCTGCTGTTAAAGGGGGCAGGAGGTGGAGCCACATTTAAAGGGGACAGTGGAATTAAAATCACAGTGATTGCTATTGCAGAGTGATAAGTGGCAGCAACAAATGACTGGCGTGTCCAGTTGTTTTGGTTTGATTGAGGGAGGGACTGTGGCCGGGACAGCGGGAGAGCGCACCGCTCCTCTTCCAATGTTGCCGTGGGATTTTTAGCATCCATTTAAAAGGTAGACGAGGCCTCGGTTGGACATCGCATCCCAAAGGTCGACACCTTCAACAATGCAGGGCCCTCTCAGTACGGCACTGGTTTGTGATCAAGTCAAGGAGCGGGACTTCAACCCAGCACCTTCTAGACTCAGAGATGAGAGAGCAATCGTGAGGTAAGCTGACAAGCTCGAGGGGCCGAATGGCCTACATAGAAACATAGAAAAATAGCATCAGGAGTCGGCCATTCGAGCCTGCTCCGCCATTCAATGAGATCATGGCTGATCTTCTGCCTCAACTCCATTCACCGGCCCTATCGCCATATCCCTTGATGCCTTTACTAGTCAGAAACCTATCGACTTCTGTTTTGAATATACCCAATGACTGAGCCTCCACAGCCCTCTGGGGTAGAGAATTCCAAAGATTCACCACCCTCTGTGAAGAAATTTCTTCTCACCTCAGTCCTCCCGGCATCCACCCTATCAAGCCCTGTAATAATTTTGTATGCTTCAATGAGATCCCCTCTCATTCAAGAGAATACAGGCCTAGTTTACTCAATCTCTTCTCATACGACAGTCCTGCCATCCCAGGAATCAATCTGGTGAACCTTCGTTGCACTCCCTCTATGGCAAGTATATCCTTCCTTAGGTAAGGAGGCCAAAATTGTACACAGTTCTCCAGGTGTGGTCTCACCAAGGCCCTATATAATTGGAGTAAGACTTCTTTACCATATCTAATACCATATTCCCGCTCTCTCCCCATACCCCTTGATGCCTTTTGCGTCTAGAAATCTATCTATCTCCTCCTTAAATATATTCAGTGACTTGACCTCCACAGCCTTCTGTGGTAGAGAATTCCACAGGTTCACCACCCTCTGAGTGAAGACATTTCTCCTCATCTCAGTCCTAAATGTCCTACCCCGTATCCTTAGACTGTGGCCCCTGGTTCTAGACCCCCCCAGCCAGGGGAAACATCCTCCCTGCATCCAGTCTGTCTAGCCCTGTCAGAATTTTATACGTTTCAATGAGATCCCCTCTCATTCTTCTAAACTCTAGTGAATACAGGCCTAGTCGACCCAATCTCTCCTCATACGACAGTCCTGCCATCCCAGGAATCAGTCTGGTGAACCTTCACTGCACTCCCTCTATGGCAAGTATACCCTTTCTTAGGTAAGGAGACCAGAACTGCACACATAAGAAGTAGGAGCAGAAGTAGGCCATACGGCCCCTCGGGCCTGCTCCGCCATTCAATAGGATCATGGCTGATCCGAATCCAGACTCACGTCCACTTCCCTGCCCTCTCCCCGTAACCCTTAATTCCCTTATCTGCTAGGAAACTGTCTATCTCCAATTTAAATTTATTTAATGTTGCAGCTTCCACAGTTCTCTGGGGTAGCAAATTCCATAGATTTACTACCCTCTGAGTGAAGAAGTGTCTCCTCATCTCAGTTTTGAAAGGGCAGCCCCTTATTCTAAGATTATGCCCCCTAGTTCTAGTCTCACCCATCAGTGGAAACATCCTCACCGCATCCACCCGATCAAGCCCCCTCACAATCTTATATGTTTCGATAAGATCACCTCTCATTCTTCTGAACTCCAATGAGTAGAGGCCCAACCTACTCAACCTTTCCTCATACGTCAACCCCCTCATCTCCGGAATCAACCGAGTGAACCTTCTCTGAACCGCCTCGAGAGCAAGTATATCTTTTCTTAAATATGGAAACCAAAACTGCACGCAGTACTCCAGGTGTGGTCTCACCTAGTCCTGCTCCTACTTCTTATGTTGTTATGACACTGAACTGGAATGCGGTGTACCCTCTTTAAGAGCCAGTATCATTAAAGTCGGTGACATTTTTAAACCAAAATGAGTGAGCGAGTGTGACTCTAAATGAAGGAGCCTGATGGTCTGTGTGTTGTTTCTGTGGAGCACCAGCAGCGGCTCTTGAGTCCTGCAGCAGATGGCATGTGCTGATAGTCTCGTATTATTCATCAATGTGGTAGTTACTTTACATTGAGGCTGAAGCAGTATAAATCACCGCGGACTGGAAACACAGGCTGGGGTCGATAGTGTAGAGAGAGCAAAGGCACCGATCGATATATCGCCACACGGGCAGTGCAGTGTGAAATTAGCTTTAGAAAACACAAAGCACTCGGGGGAGCTAATGAAACTAATGGAAACTGGTCTTGAAATAACAACGTCCCTTCATAGGAAAAGTGGACCTGGCAAGGAAAATATTTCCTGGAACTTTAACCCACAGCCCCGCTCACCCGCGCATCACTACTGCTCTGCTGCAGCCCGGGAGGTGGAACATTGGTAAAAACCCGCGACCTCTACCGCCAAGGATAAGGGCAGCAGGCTCACGGGAACACCACCACCTCCAAGATCCCCTCCAAGTCACACACCATCCTGACCTGAAATATATCGGCCGTTCCTTCATCGTCGCTGGGTCAAAATCCTGGAACTCCCTCCCTAACAGCACTGTGGGAGCACCTTCACCACACGGACTGCAGCGGTTCAAGAAGGAGGCTCACCACCACCTTGTCAAGGGTAACTAGGGATGGGCAATAAATGCTGGCCTGGCCAGCATGACCCACATCTCATAAACAAATTTTTTTTAAATTCTGTAACCGGGAGAAGCTCACTGAGCCCAACAAGGTCAAAGGGAGTGTGCGTGCGAGTGATTGACGGGGAAGGGGTTTTATTGACATCTGCGGTTCAGTGTGAGGAAGTTGCTCTTCCAGCGAGCCCCTCTTACTCCCCACAGGTCTTAGACAGATATAACAACAGGTATATATCCAGGCTGACCCTCCCAGTCCAGTGCTGAGGGAGTGCTGCACTGTCGGAGGTGCCGCCTTTCAGATGAGACGTTAAACCGAGGCCCCGTCTGCTCTCTCAGGTGGACGTAAAAGATCCCATGGCACTTGACATGAATCAGTCATTCATGAAAGAAAGACTTATGAAATAATACTGAGTGGCCTGCGGGTGGCGCTGTCCAGGGAGAAAATAAATACTCGGGCACGGGCCCAGCTTGCGCAGGACATTCTTAACAGGAACTAGTGAAGGACACAACTAGACCTCCATGTTGTAAAACAGTTGATTAAAGCTTTGTTTAACGCTTAGACCAAGTGCCTAGTAGTTTTCTGATGGCAGCACTATTTTGAAGAAGAGCAGGGGAGTTATCCCCCGGTGTCCTGGCCAATATTTATCCCTCAACCAACATAACAAAAACAGATTATCGGGTCATTATCACATTGCTGTTTGTGGGAGCTTGCTGTGCGCAAATTGACTGCCGTGTTTCCTACATTACAACAGTGACTACACTTCAAAAAGTACTTAATTGGCTGTAAAGCGCTTTGGGACGTCCTGAGGTCGTGAATGGCGCTATAGAAATGCAAGTCTTTCTATTCTTCCTTTACCTTGTGTCCGCCCCGGCCAGAGCAGCTCCAGCTCTCGCTTGAAGGAATTCAGTGAATCAGCGTCGGCGGCACGAGTCAGCAGCCTGCTCTACCGGTCCACTATTCCCTGGGGAGCAAACCCGCCTTGTCAGTTGGGGAGCAAACGTTCCACCTCACACGAGGCAGGCTGGAAAATTCCGGAAGCGGCGGAGACCAGTCCTTCCCAACCAATTGGAAAGTGAACAGACTCTTTATCACAGAAATCACAGAAACCACACAGTGCAGATAGAGGCCATTTCGGCCCATCGAGCCTGCACCGACACATATCCCACCCTATCCCCGTAACCCCACGTATTTAATCCCCCTAACACTAAGGGTCAATTTATCATAGCCAATCAACCTAACCCGCACATCTTTGGACTGTGGGAGGAAACCGGAGCACCCGGAGTAAACCCACGCAAACACGGGGAGAATGTGCAAACTCCACACAGTTGATTGGATGATTTTTTGACTCTCTGTCAAACAGCCCTTTATCCCCATCTCCAGTATTTTTATAACTAATAAATGAAAGTGTTCAAAGAGAATTAAAATAAACACAGTTGTGTTATTAATGCCTCTGTGATTTTTCTCCGGGGTTTTTGCTGGCATCAGTGTACAGGAGATTAATCTTCGATTCCTGGAGACTCCAGGGCAGCCCCTATTGGGAACCCATTTCATTCTCCCCCGGGGAGCATGTACAGCCAGTGATGCCCTGACACCTTGAGCTCACGTGGGCGTGAGGACACACAGCGATGTAAGGAACAAAACTGACAGCAGGCAGCGCGTGTGGTACTGGCGCGGTGTTCCAGTACCGGCACCTGTAACTCGATGCAAAGGGGTCATTTAAAGATTGCCAGAGGTTAGCCCGTACCAACAGGAATATTGATGAGCATCGCTTCCCCTGCAGTGAAGCGTTTAAAGTGCTCACATTCAGCAAGATCTTGGCAAACCATTACCGTTTCTAGAATGCCACAGTTATTACCAACCCGGCTCCTGCAGAATCTCCTTGAACCGGAGAGTCTGTGCGAATATTGCTTAAAAAATCCCATTCATGGTTTGCAGGGCTGCAGCTTGGTGGTGAGCAGTTGCTGTCGCCAGGAATCAGTTTGTAGTAGGAACCCCGTTGAGGGAGATGATTCATCAGTGTGTTCAAAGCTGCCCCAGCCCCGGCCTCACTGTAACCCTGAACCCCCGTTTCTCCCCCTGCTCTCTCCCATGTCATCATATCCACGAATCCTACTTCCCGTGCCGGTGCCGGTGGTGCCGGTGCCGGTGTCGGTGATGCCAGTGTCGGCGGTGCCGGTGTCGGTGATGCCAGTGCCGGTGGTGCTGGTGTCAGTGTTTCCGGTGATGCTGGTGTCAGTGGTGCCGGTGTCGGTGGTGCCGGTGCCGGTGATGCCGGTGTCGGCGGTGCCGGTGTCGGCGTCGGCGGTGATGCCGGTGTCGGTGGTGCCGGTGTCGGTGGTGCCGGTGATGCTGGTGCCGGTGTCGCTGGTGCCGGTGTCGGTGATGCCAGTGTCGGCGGTGCCGGTGTCGGTGATGCCAGTGCCGGTGGTGCTGGTGTCAGTGTTTCCGGTGATGCTGGTGTCAGTGTCAGTGGTGCCGGTGTCGGTGGTGCCGGTGTCGGTGATGCCGGTGTCGGCGGTGCCGGTGTCGGCGGTGCCGGTGTCAGTGATGCCGGTGTTGGTGGTGCCGGTGTTGGTGGTGCCGGTGTCGGTGGTGCCGGTGATGCTGGTGCCGGTGTCGCTGGTGCCGGTGATGCTGGTGTCGGTGGTGCTGGTGTCGGTGGTGCCGGTGTCGGTGGTGCCGGTGATGCTGGTGTCGGTGGTGCCGGTGTTGGTGGTGTCGGTGGTGCCGGTGTCAGTGGTGCCGGTGTCGGTGGTGCCGGTGATGCTGGTGTCGGTGGTGTCGGTGATGCTGGTGTCGGTGTCAGTGGTGCCGGTGATGCTGGTGTCGGTGGTGCCGGTGTCGGTGGTGCCGGTGATGCTGGTGTCGGTGTCGTTGGTGATGCTGGTGTCGGTGTCGGTGGTGCCGGTGATGCTGGTGTCGGTGGTGCCGGTGTCGGTGGTGCCGGTGATGCTGGTGTCGATGGTGCCGGTGTCGGTGGTGCCGGTGTCAGTGGTGCCGGTGATGCTGATGTCGGTGGTGCCGGTGTCGGTGGTGCCGGTGATGCTGGTGTCGGTGTCGGCGGTGTCGGTGGTGCCGGTGATGCTGGTGTCGGTGTCGGTGGTGCCGGTGTCGGTGGTGCCAGTGATGCTGGTGTCGGTGTCGATGGTGCCGGTGTCAGTGGTGCCGGCGTCAGTGGTGCCGGAGTCGGTGGTGCCGGTGTCAGTGGTGCTGGCGCCGGTGTCAGTGGTGCCGGTGTTAGTGGTGTCGGTGGTGCCGGTGATGCTGGTGTCGGTGTTGATGGTGCCGGTGGTGCCGGTGTCAGTGGTGCCGGTGTCGGTGATCCTGGTGTTGTTTGTTCAGATGAAGTTCTCTGCATTTATGAGAAAGATGTTAACCTGGATTAAATAATTGAGAAAGGAATTTCTTACGAGCCAGTTAACAAACTCTTGTTGCTAATACCAAACAGTGTAATTTCAACTCAATAATCTAAATCTCCCAAATAAAATATCGAATTTAAGGAGAGTTCTGCCAATTGCATCCCTCCTCTGATTTTCCCTCCTCTTTCCTCTGCTTCCTGAAGGCTGTGGCGAGCTGAGCTAAGGATGGTAGCTATACCGCCATGTGTAGCTGGTCTGAATGGTTCGATGACACACCATGGAGTGCATGTCTCCCCAGAGCCAGTAGGAGCCTGACTGCATAATTTATAATCGATGTAACCGGGAGCCTGGGTGAAGGGGAATGGCTCACAGTGCAGACCAGCCCCCGTGTAGAAGAAGACCAGGGAAATCAGGAACTAATGATCCAGTGACACCACACTTGCAGTAGAAAGCCCGTAGATGGTATCTGAAAAGGAATTTATGATTTAACTAAAATTCTTTCTTTCATGTAGATAAATCCAATAGGGAAGTCAGGAGAAACTTCTTTACCCGGAGAGTGGTGAGAATGTAGAACTCGCTACCACAGGGAGAGGTTGAGGAAGCTGGATAAACACATGAGGGAGAAAGGAATAGAAGGATATGCAGATGGGGTGAGATGAAGAGGGGTGGGAGGAGGCTCGTGTGGAGCATAAACACCGGCACGGACCAGTTGGGCCGAATGGCCTGTTTCTGTGCTGTAAATTCGATGTAATGTATTTTCCCATGAGATTCTATCCCTATTGCCCACTCCACTTCATTACAGAATCATTGAATCTCAGGGCTACAGGTCAGGGTGATAACTTTTGAGAAGCTGCAAGTTTAGCGCCCGTCACTAATCAATCTCGCTGCCCGCTAAATTCAGTCTCAGCACTCAAAGAATGTAGGGGAGCGCGAAATCAGGCGCAAATGATGTAGGTGAGTGGCTTTAGGCTCCAAGCGATAAGGAATATGAGATGTTGTATAATTCGGAGTGAGCATTGGCGCAGGAGCTTTGCAGCCATTAAAGGGAGTACCTTCACCACACGGACTGCAGCGGTTCAAGAAGGCGGCTCACCGCCACCTTCTCGAGGGCAATTAGGGATGAGCAATAAATGCCGGTCTTGCCAGTGATGCCCACATCCCATAAGCAAATTTTTTATAAAGGGGAGGGTCACTGGAGTCAGCACGCCAGCCCCCAATGATTCGGGGAGTGTGGAATGGCCATATGCTGTGAGATAAAATGCAAAGTGCTTTGATGACCCGCAACGCTCTGAGAACAAAGCAGCCTTTATTTGCTCTCTGACACTTATAACTGACCTTTGGAACGGAAGTTCCTTGACAGCTGGGGCGCATCCCTTTATGTAGCATCTGGCCAGCCGGCTGGTTCACGCCTCTGCTCACTGGCGCTGTCCGCGCGAGGCGGTAAGACGGTGGGGGGGTGGGGGGGCGCTACTTAAGTTTGCAGATCGGGCGCCCAGCGAGCGTTGCACACTCACTGACGTCACGATCTGCATGGCAAAAGATGCCGAGGCGCGAACTGTTATCGCCGGTACTACGGGGCCGGCGAATTTGCCGTGCGGCGCGGGATTTGCCCCACTGCGGCACTACTGCCTGAGCACCCCATTAGTGCCCCCGCCAGGCGCTAACTGGGGGTGCTAACATGCTGAATTTCTCCCCCTTGGAATTTTACGGCACAGAAGGAGGCCATTCGGCCCAACGTGCACGTGCCGGCTCCTTGAAAGAGCTCTCCCAGTTAGTCCCCGCACCCGTTTAAATTATTCTTTTTGCATGCACTTCTCCAGTTCCTTTTTTCAAGAACTATGATGGATTCGACTTCCACCGCTGTTTCTGGTAGGACATCCTCTGTCCGAACAGCACTCTGTGTAAAAGATATTTTTTCTAACCTGTCCTCCAGTTACCGACCTCTTGTATTTCTCTCTAGGTACTTGGTCTTCCTTCAGATAAAGAGAGATCTGTATCACGGGCGTCTGCTCTGCAAGACCTCCGATGCAGCTTTGCTCGCGGCCTACATCCTGCAAGGTAACTCTCTCGAACATTAAGGCCTTATTTTGGTTTCCCCCCACTTTCACTACAACAACAACTTGCATTTATATAGAGCCTTTAACGTTGTAAAACGTCCCAAGACTCTTCACAGGCGCGTAGTCAGACAAATTTGACACCGAGCCACATAGGGAGATATTAGGACAGGTCAAAGAGGTAGGTTTTAAGGAGCGCCTTAAAGGAGGAGACTGGGAAGAGAGGTGGAGAGGTTTAGGGAGGGAATTCCAGAGCTTAGGGCCCAGGCAGCTGAAGGCACGGCCGTCAATGGTGGAGCGATTATAATCAGGGATGCTCAAGAGGTCAAAATTAGAGGAGTCCAGATATCTCGGGAGGGTTGTGGGACTGGAGGAGGTTACAGAGATAGGGAGATGCGAGGCCGTAGAGGGATTGGAACACGAGGATGAGAATGTTAAAATCGAGGCGATGCCGGACCGGGAGCCAATGTAGGTCAGCGAGCACAGGGGTGAGGGGTGAACGGGACTTGGTGCGAGTTAGGACACGGGGCAGCAGAGATTCCTCTCAAATTTTGTTGTTGTGCGTGCCCAGTTTAGTTCAATGCGTGGTTACACGCACGGTATTTAAGAGCTTGTGAGCGGCCTGCGCTGAACCATCTAGATTACTGCGCGCCCGTGCGCACCCGCAGCTTAGAGGGAACATCGACTGACGGCAGTGTTTTGGATGAGCTCAGGTTTACGGAGGGTGCAAGGCGTGAGGCCGACCAGGAGAGCGTCGGAACAGTCGAGTCTGGAGGGAACCTCAGCAGCAGATGGGCTGAGGCGAGGCGGTGCCGGGCGGTGTTATGGGGGTGAGCGTAGGCGGTCTTTGTGATGGAGGGGGATATGAACCCACGACCGTCTGACCCTTGGCGGGAGGGCTACCACTGAGCCAAGGCTGATTCAGATATGATACAGATCTGGTGCTGTATAAATGCAAGGCTTTATTAATAATTCATGATGGTAACTTGTCGTCAACAGGGAAGCACCTATGGCATTGCGAATCCATGTGCCAGGCATGTTCTAGGGTGATTAAGGCCTCAAATAAAACATTAGTGAAGTCACGGGCCATTGAACGCATTTGGAGCTCAGTGCCCATATAATGGGCGGTGTCTGATTGTACAATTCAGACATGTTATTGGCCCTGGCGGGTTCAAGGTGCCCTTGGGCATCAGCTGTGACAGTGGGTCGCTCTCTCTCTCGCCTCTGAGTCAGAAGGTTGTGGGTTCGAGTCCTAATCCAGAGACTTGAGCACAAAAATCCAGCCTGACACTCCCAGTGCAGTACTGAGGGAGTGCTGCACTGTTGGAGGTGCCGTCTTTCAGATGAGACGTTAAACCGAGGCCCCGTCTGCGCTCTCAGGTGGATGTAAAAGATCCCACGGCCACTATTTTGAAGAAGAGCAGGGGAGTTATCCCCGGTGTCCTGGGGCCAATATTTATCCCTCAACCAACATCCCTAAAAAAAACCAGATGATCTGGTCATTATCACATTGCTGTTTGTGGGAGCTTGCTGTGCGCAAATTGGCTGCCGCGTTTCCTACATTACAACAGTGACTACACTTCAAAAAGTACTTCATTGGCTGTAAAGTGCTTGAGTATGCCCTGAGGTTGTGGAAGGCGCTATAGAAATGCAGGTCCTTTCATGAATGTGTCTGTGCGCTGGGAGCATCGTTCTGTATGGCAAAGGAGTCGAGCTCACCTCAGAACACCAGCCCAACTTGCAACAGTCCTCCCGAGGACAGCACTGTCCTGGCATGAAGGCCGTGCTGTCGGCCCCTAGAATTCCTGCTCCGTCTGTGTCTGCGCTGTTGCTGAGTGCAGCCAAGATATGTGATGAGGTCATGAGAAATGTTCTTTGGTCTGGGGAGGTGCGCGGTGCCCACCCCTGGTGACCCTGACATTGACATTGAGTGGTGTGCTACCACATCAATAAGAGGCAACTACACGGTCACATACAGGCCCCAGCACTGGATTTGGAGGTGGGAGGGGGGCGGTGCGGGGGATGTGGGGGGTGCGGGGGGCATGGGGGGTGCGGGGGATGTGGGGGGCGTGGGGGATGTGGGGGGGCGCGGGGGATGTAGGGGGTGCGGGGGGCTGTGGGGGATGCGGGGGGTGCGGGGGGTGCGGGGGATGCGGGGGGTGCGGGGGATGTGGGGGGGGTGGGGGGCGCGGGGGATGTAGGGGGTACGGGGGGCGTGGGGGCTGTGGGGGTGCGGGGGATGTGGGGGGTGCAGGGTGCGGGGGGATGTGGGGGGTGCGGGGGGGCGCGGGGGATGTATTTAAGGGGAAGCTGGATAAACACATGAGGGAGAAAGGAATAGAAGGATATGATGATGGGGTGAGATGAAGAGGGGTGGGAGGAGGCTCGTGTGGAGCATAAACACCGGCACGGACCAGTTGGACCAAATGGCCTGTTTCACTGGTGCAAGCTCTATATACCCAGCTTTAAGACAAGCATTTTGTCTCCGTTTTCCCTGGTTATTACGTCACTAAAGCTACAGTTACATCACCAACAATCTGCCATTTTTTGTGGGTCAATTATTTATTAATAATAAATGAGTTTCTGTCTTTTTCTGTGTTCCTTTTCACTGTGGACAAACCCTGTTCCCTTTCTCAGTCTCTTTTTACCCTTCTCTCTCCAGTTTCTTTCACTCTCATCTTTTCTCGTCCCCTCACACTCTCTGTGTCTGAGTGTCTCTCTCTCTCTGGCTGTTTCTCTTTCTCTCTCCGTCTCTCTCTCTCTCTCTCTCTCTCTGTCTCTGATTCTCTGTCTGTCTGTCTCTGTCACTCTCTCATTCTCTCTCTCTGTCTCTGATTCTCTGTCTCTGTCTCTCTCTGTCACTCTCTCTGTCTCTCTCTCTCTCTCTGTCTTTCTCTCCCTCTGTCTCTCTTTCATTCTCTCCCTGGCTCGCTCTCCCACGTGAGCACACAGTATTCTGCATTAATTAATTGATAACCGAGTATTGCACAAGATGAATATTGATATTACTCAGAGCCTGGGAAAGGTCTCTTTTTTGAAACTATTTTGTTTATTTTAAGATGTTCTCAATTCTAGCTGAAATCGGTGACTATGATGCAGGAAAGCATCCTGAAGGATACAGCTCCAAGTTCCAGTTCTTCCCTAAACATTCCGAGAAGCTGGAAAGAAAAATTGCCGAGATCCACAAAGCTGAACTTAGGTACAGTAAGAGAATTAGCGTTAACGTGAATTTAAGTAGAAACTCTGTTGAGATAGTTTCACAGTGATGGGTGTGAGTGAGAAGCAGGGAGTGCAAGAGAGAAAGAAAGACTTGCATTTCTGTAGCGCCTTTCACAACCTCAGGACGTCCCAAAGTGTTTTACGGACAAAGAGAATTCCTTTTTCTCTTTTTGTAAAGGGCTCCCGACAGTCAGACCTTTTTTGTTTCTTTAAATGATGTTTGAAATCGCTCCATTTTCCCCGTGGAGCACTGAAGATCTCCGGCTCAGGGACAGGCGGTCAGGTGCCCTGCCCACACCTCTCCGCCGTTGCCTGCGATGGGGACGGTGAGAGTGACGGTGAAAGAAATAACGTGCATTTCTACAGCACCTTTCACGACCTCACTGACCTCCTCCTGCACTGTCATTTCCATCAGAGGTGTCGGGTGCGGGAGAATCCCAGTGGCACGACCAGTTCTGATATCGGAACTTCACGGAGGGAGAGTTTGGAGGTCTGCGATTAAACCCTTTAATCATCTTAAACACCTCAATTAGAGAGAATCATGGAATCACACAGCACAGAAGGAGGCCATTCGGCCCATTGTGCCGGCCCTTTGAAAGAGCTCTCCAATTAGTCCCACTCCCCCCTGCTCTTTCCCCAGAGCCCTGCACATTTTTCTCCCCTTCCAGTATTTATCCAATTCCCCTTTTGAAAGTTACTATTGAATCTGCTTCCACCGCCCTTTCAGGCAGCGCGTTCCAGATCGCAACAACTCGCCGCGGAAAAACAATTCTCCTCATCTCCCCCTCTGGTTCTTTTGCCGATTATCTTCAATCTGTGTCCTCTGGTTACCGACCCTCCCGCCAGTGGAAACAGTTTCTCCTTATTTACTCTATCAAAGCCCTTCATGATTTTGAACACCTCTATTAAATCTCCCCTTAACCTTCTCTGCTCTAAGGAGAACAACCCCAGCTTCTCCAGCCTCTCCACATAACTGAAGTCCCTCATCCCTGGAACCATTCCAGTAAATCTCCTCTGCACCCTCTCCAAGGCCTTGACATCCTTCCTAAAGTGCGGTGCCCAGAATTGGACACGATACTCCGGCCGAGGCCTAACCAGGGATTTATAAAGATCACTCTTTAACCTTCTGGACTCCTATCAGGGGCGCTGGGGGCGGAGGCCAGGCGGGTAGGTGGCGGAGGTTTGCTTCTAGCACTGTGCGAGGGAGCATAGGCCTGTGAGGGGAGTCATAGTTGGAGCACAATGAGAATCGTGGAAGGAGATGGGCAGGATGGTTTAGTACGAACAGGAGCGGAAAGTTCTGGAAGATCAGTGAGAGCATCGCAATCAAAACAATATTAAAATAACCAGCCGATCTATTTTGAAGTTTCTATTTTTTTGATATCTTGGTATCTACGCTCCCAGTGCACCGGAGACATTTCTGGGTCCTTTTCTGCATTCGGTTTATATTTTTAAAGTATTTATCGTGTCTCCGGAGTTGTTCTGCAGAAAGGGATATGAAGGCCACGATGGGAGCAGCACGATCGATTTTGACACGAAGTGCTTTTCCCACTCCTACAAGCAGTTATCAGGAAAGACTGCAGGCACAGCAGAACCGAGAGAGATCTGTCAGTCACGCTGGCAATGCCGATGGCAGGTGACCAGTGTTGATGGGTCTGCACTCCCTCTGGCTATTTGTAACCAAAGTACAGAATTAGCCCAGAGAGTGGTGAGAATGTGGAACTCGCTACCACAGGGAGTGGTTGAGACGAAGAGCATAGAATTTAAGGGGAAGCTGGATAAACACATGAGGGAGAAAGGAATCGAAGGATATGCTGATAGGGTGAAATGAAGGGAACTAGATGTAATATCTCCAAATTTGCAGACAACACAAAGCTGGGTGGGTGTGTGTGCTGTGAGGAGGATGCCGAGAAACTACAGGATGATTTGGACAGGTTGGGTGATTGGGCAGAAGCATGGCAGATGCAATATAACGTGGATAAATGTGAGGTTATCCACTTTGGTGGCAAAATCAGGAAGACAGATTATTATCTGAATGGCAATAGATTGGGAGAAGGGGAAGTGCAACGAGACCTGGGTGTCCTTGTGCACCAGTCGCTGAAGGTAAGCATGCAGATGCAGCAGGCAGTTAAAAAGGCAAATGGTATGTTGGCCTTCGTAGCGAGAGGGTTTGAGTACAGGAACAAGGATGTCTTGCTGCAGTTATACAGGGCCTTGGTGAGGCCACATCTTGAGTATTGTGTGCAGTTTTGGTCGCCTTATCTGAGGAAGGATGTTCTTGCCATGGAAGGAGTTCAGCGAAGATTCACCAGGCTGATACCTGGGATGGCAGGAATGACGTATGAGGAGAGATTGGGTCGATTAGGCTTGTACTCGCTGGAGTTTAGAAGAATGAGAGGGGATCTCATTGAAACTTATAAAATTCTGACAGGACTGGACAGACTAGATGCAGGAAGGATGTTCCCGATGGTTGGGGAGTCCAGAACCAGGGGTCACAGTCTAAGGATAAGGGGTAGGCCATTTAGGACAGAAATGAGGAGGAATTTCTTCACCCAGAGAGTGGTGAACCTGTGGAATTTTCTACCACAGAAGGCAGTAGAGGCCAATTCATTAAATACATTCAAGAAGGAGTTGGATATATTTCTTAAGGCTAAAGGGATCAAGGGGTATGGGGAGAAGGCAGGGACCGGGTACTGAATTTGGATGATCAGCCATGATCGCATTGAATGGCGGAGCAGGCTCGAGGGGCCGAATGGCCTACTCCTGCTCCTATCTTCTATGTTTCTATGAAGAGGGGTGGGAGGAGGCTCGTGTGGAGCACAAACCTGTCAGGCCGAATGGCCTGTTTCTGTGCTGTAAATACGGTGTAATTAATAAAAAAGCAAACTGAATCTTGCTGTGAGAACTGTGCATAAGATTGTGAACGTAAATCATTTCCCCTTCCTCCCAAAACTGTCTTCTAAAATTAAAATGTTGGATATTGACTCCAGGTATCCAAGTCTTGTCTCCAGGGTGTATTTGTCACACTTCAAAATGTCAGACATGTTATAAAAGAAAGGGTGGACATTTGCTGCTGGTTTTTATGACTTTGATCATTTGGCCTCTCCCCAAGGGGAAGGAGCCAGGGATTTACAAGGCGCCGCCAATCTACAGAAATTCCCCGCAGCAATTAGCCTCTTACTGACCTTTAGATTGTGCCTATTTAGACCGTTTCCCCCAGGCAGTTTCCAGAGCAGTGATTTTAAAGGGACAGTCCTCGTTAAACACAACTGCATCTCAGGGGCTCGGCCTCGCAAGCGTGCTCCGGATGTATACATAATACACACACACCTGGAGTACGAACAGCTCCATTCCCCCCTCATTCCTCTGCTCCGTGAGAGCTGGGATGGGCTCCCAATCACCGCAGCAATCAGCAATTCATCCTCTTATCTTAAAATGAAAGTAACCATCATGTTGAGACAGCTGCACTGTCAAATTGAACCACTTTGGTCTTGTTCCAATTCCCCAACCCAAAAACCAATCTCAAATGTCAAACCAAGTTCAGTCTGTCTTTATTTTTGTTTTTTTTGCTTGTCACACTGAGGACCAGATGCTCGAACGTAGAGTCAAACCTCGCTCGGGGAAGGCAGTCGCCGTTGGGATTTAGTCATCTGCCTGTTGTATAATTTTGAAATCAGCAGTGTGAAATCCATGGGATATCTGTCCGTACTCTGACTGGGCAGGTCTAAGATGAGCCCCAGTTTGCGTTCTTGGCTGATCTCAAGCCAGGCCAGCGGTTGTTGGGTCATTTCAATTGGCACCACATGTGGGAGAAAGGAATCGAGGGTTAGGCTGATGGGGTGAGATGAAGAGGGGTGGGAGGAAGCTCGTGTGGAGCATAAACACCGGCACGGACCAGTTCGGTCGAATGGCCTGTTTCTGGGCTGTACATTTTATGTAATTACCATTTCAGCGTTTAACATCCTCCTTAATAATAAGCATAAAGGGCCTCGGTTTAATGTCTCATGTGAAGGGCTGCACCTCCGTCAGTGCAGCAGCAACAACAACAACTTGCATTTATATAGCGACTTTAACATAGTAAAACATCCCAAGGCTCTTCACAGGAGCGATTATCAAACAAAATTTGACACCGAGCCACAAAAGGAGATATTGGGACAGCTTGGTCAAAGAGGTAGGTTTTAAGGAGCGTCTTAAAGGAGGAAACAGAGGTAGCGAGGCGGAGAGGTTTAGGGAGGGAATTCCAGAGCTCAGGGCCCAGGCGGCTGAAGGCACGGCCGCCAATGGTGGAGCGATGAAAATCAGGAATGCTCAAGAGGCCAGAATTGTAGGAATGCAGAGATCTCGGAGGGCTGTGCGGCTGGAGGAGATTACAGAGATAGGGAGGGGGGCGAGGCCGCGGAAGGATTTGAAAACGAGGATGAAAATTTTAAAATTGAGGCACTGGCCTATTAGGTTGGACGATTGGCTCTGGCGGTTTCTGGAGCAGCCTGCAGCAGTCCATTTAAGGAGCTGAAGGTTAGGCGCCGCAAATTTGTATTTGAAAATTACAAATGGAGTCCAACAACAGGTGACGGTGCCAACACCCTCTGCTGTTTGTTCGAGCGAGAGAGCTGAGCACCCACTTCCAGCCCCGTCTGAAAAATGGCATCAAGTGGAGCTTTGGGGCATCCAAGAGGTGGTCACCCTTTCCCGGACATCTTCGACTGCCAGACGCCTCATAACTGGGATGGACGAGGTTAAAAATTACCCCCAGAGGGTCTCGAGAAAAATTCATCCCAAAACCAACGCCACTGTTATAAATCTCATCATTCATCAAGAAACTACTTGTGAAATAACGCTGGACGGCCAGCTGGTGGCGCCGTTCAAGGAGTATAAATACTCGGGCGTGGGCCCAGCTTTATAGGGACATTTTGTAAGACAGGAACTAGTGAAGTAGAACTAGACCTCCATGTTCTGAAACAAGGTGATTAAAGCCTTGCTTTATACTCAAACCAAGTGCGTAGTGAGTTTTATTACGTCAGCCTCCAAAACAGGTTAACTGATTGCTGTTTGTGGGAGCTTGCTGTGCGCAAATTGGTTGCCGCGTTTCCTACATTACAACAGTGACTACACTTCAAAAAAGTACTTCATTGGCTGTAAAAGTACTTCTTTGGAACGTCCCGAGGTGGTGAAAGGCGCTATAGAAATGCAAGTCCTTTTGATTCTCACCTCTGCGACATAAGGTTGGGGGGGTCGTGCACGTAATCGAATGCAGCGGCCGCTCTCCAGTGCAATACTGAGGGAGAGCTGCTTTGTCAGATGTGCCAAGGTCTGCTCTCCTCGGCTAAAAAAATCCCATGGTGCTATTGAAGAGCAAGGAATTCTCAACCAATACTGTCTAAAAAACAGACGGACTCGTGACTCCTCCGATTGCTGTACGTGGGATCCTGCTGTTGTGGACAACAGCCACTGCACGTCCAAAAGTCATTCACTGCGTGACGCACTTCATTGGCTGTGAAGCACTTTACGATGAACTGAGGGTGCGAAAGGCGCTGTAGAAAGGCAAGTTCCTTCTTAAAGCAAGTTTAGTATCAGATGGTTGCTGTAATGACTTTTAAGGTTGAACACTGAGCGTAATGTTTCACTGACCACACACACACCATCTTTCCGTTTTTTTTAAATTCGTTTATGGGGTGTGCGTCGCTGGAGAGGCCGGCATTTATTGCCCATCCCTAGTTGCTCCTGAGAAGGTGGTGGTGAGCCGCCTTCTTGAACCGCTGCAGTCTGTGTGGTGAAGGTGCTCCCCCAGTGCTGTTAGGGAGGGAGTTCCAGGATTTTGACCCAGCCACGATGAAGGAACGGCGATATACTTCCAAGTCAGGATGGTGTGTGACTTGGAGGGGAACTTGGAGGTGGTGGTGTTCCCATGCGCCTGCTGCCCTTGTCCTTCTAGGTGGTAGAGGTCGTGGGTTTGGGAGGTGCTGCCGAAGAAGCCTTGGCGAGTTGCTGCAGTGCATCTTGTAGATGGTACACACTGCAGGCACGGTGCGCCGGTGGTGGAGGGAGTGAATGTTTAAGGTGGTGGATGGGGTGCCAATCAAGCGGGCTGCTTTGTCCTGGATGGTGTCGAGCTTCTTGAGTGTTGTTGGAGCTGCACTCATCCAGGCAAGTGGAGAGTATTCCATCACACTCCTGACGTGTGCCTTTTGATGGTGGAATACCATCAGTGACTGATTTCTCTCTTGTTTTGCTCTTTCCCGTGCAGCGGGCAGACTCCAGACACAGCGGAGCTGAACTTCCTGAAGAAAGCGCAGTCATTGGAAACGTACGGAGTCGATCCCCACCCATGCAAGGTACAGGCCAATAGTAGGAACAGGTCTCGCACACGGACACGGAGTCCCTGAGTGTTTGTAATCTGCTCACTCCTGGCTGTAGACATTCACACTGTTACTGACCGAAGGCAATTGCTCCCAATCGGATCTTCACATTGCAAATTCTGGTTTGGGCTTATTTGGTGCAATTCAGATTCCATCTGAGCAAGTTCTGTAGGTCAGTGAGCACCTTCCATTCCCTCTCCCTCCTTCTCCTCTCTCCCTCCATCCTCCCCCCCTCTCCATCCTCCCTCCCTCTCCCTCCTTCTCCTCTCTCCCTCCATCCGCCCCTCCCTCTCCATCCTCCCTCCCTCTCCCTCCTTCTCCTCTCTCCCTCCATCCTCCCCTCCCTCTCCATCCTTCTCTCTCCCTCCATCCTCCACTTCCTCTCCCTCCCTCCATCCTCCCCTCCCTCTCCTCCCTCTCTCCTTCTCCTCCCTCTCCTCCCTCTCCCTCTCCCTCTCCTCCTCTCTCTCCCTCCACCCTCTCCTCCCTTTCCTCATGAGTGTCTAGGATGATATGAATGATCAGTGCGTGCTGGATGCTGAACCTGGACTGACTCGTGTGTCCGGCTGAGTATTGCCCTGGGGAATTGGGAGGGATGTGTTTACATTAACCACGCATCGCACAGTGCGATCCTGGTCCCATGGGCGAGGAAATGTGAAGGACACTGAGTCGGGTCTTGGCGCGACAGGTTGTGGTGGGAAAGAGCAGACAACACAAACAATATCTGACCAAAGATCGCGGCGGAAAATCCCCCTGATCTCTGAATGTAAACATTTCTCCCATAGGACGTCTCAGGAAACGCGGCATTCTTAGCCTTCACTCCGTCTGGATTTGTGGTGTTACAGGGAAATAAGAGGATTCACTTTATAAAATGGTGAGTGCACAGTGCCCTGGTATAGTCCAGTCCCTGTACATAAAATACAACACTGTGGTTAATCTAGGCCAAAACACACTTTCCCGTCAGTTGTTCCTGAGCTAACTGGCCACGCCGTCCCCTGGCTCAGACATTTGTATCCAGCCTGGAGTTTCTCCCTCTCTCAGTGACCAGAGACAGTGACATGAATCAGTCATTCATGAAAGAAAGACTTATGAAATAATACTGAGCGGCCTGCGGGTGGCACTGTCCAGGGAGAGTATAAATACTCGGGCACGGGCCCAGCTTGCGCAGGACATTCTTAACAGGAACTAGTGAAGGACACAACTAGACCTCCATGTTGTAAAACAGTTGATTAAAGCTTTGTTTAACTCTTAGACCAAGTGCCTAGTAGTTTTCTTACGTCAGACAGTTCACTCCCTCTTGCCTGGGCCTGTGCATCAACAAAAGCCTTTTCCGATTGAATGAACCCAAGCTGGGTCTTCCACTGACACTGACTGAAAGTAAAGGGGGGTAATCTGTGTCGGTGACTGGAGCGGTTTCCTCAGGGATGTAACTGACCCAGTGGTGCCACAGTAATGTGCAAAGATGTAAAGAGGCGGATGGTTGTCCCGTCTCTCTTTGAGAAGTAACCGTAACACTTTGAACCACTCGGGGCTCCGCCCATTGCATCCTGACTAACGTTTGAAATGGCTGTGCCAATAGAATCGCAGAAACCTACAGCACAGAAGGAGGCCATTCGGCCCATCGTGCCTGTGCTGGCTCTTGGAAAGAGCCGTCGTGCTCAGTCCCACCTCCCCACCCCTCGCTTTTAGTCCGTAACCCTGTAAGTTCCCCATCCTCAAGGACCTGTCCAACTCCCTAGTTTAGACTTCACGTTGACTGGCTTTAGACGTTGAGTCAAATGATGCGAACCTTTGTGAACCGAATCTCACAGTAACATCACTGACATAAATTAAAGCCCAATCCCATATAGGGTGAAGACCCAAAATGTTACAATTAACACTTACGAAAGTTCCCTTCTTACTTTCAGGACTGAAGTCAGCAAGATGAAGTTTGAAGGGAAAACGTTTAATTTATATGCAACTCAGAAAGAGGTGAGTGCTGACACCGTTAAACACAGATCACCAATCTTAAAGCCAACGTGCCTCCACTCGAGGATCTTCATCCAATTTGGCACCAGTCACGGTCAAAATATTTACACTTTCATCTTCCAAGATCTCTACGTTCTGTACTCAATATCTGGCACATTGCAAACAAGAACCAACCAGAATTATATTTGGTATTTTTAAAAAAATGTTCTTGGGAACAGGAGGAGGCCATTGAGCCCCTCGAGCCTGTTCCGCCATTCAATGAGATCATGGCTGATCTTGAGATGTGGGCGTCGCTGGCAAGGCCAGCATTTATTGCCCATCCCTAGTTGCCCTTGAGAAGGTGGTGGTGGGCCGCCTTCTTGAACCGCTGCAGTCCGTGCGCTAAAGGTGCTCCCACCGTGCTGTTAGGAAGGGAGTTCCAGGATTTTGACCCAGTGACAATGAAGGGTCGTAATTAAATAGAACTTACAGCACAGAAACAGGCCATTCGGCCCAACTGGTCCGTGCCGGTGTTTATGCTCCACACGAGCCTCCTCCCACCCCTCTTCATCTCACCCCATCAGCATATCCTTCTATTCCTTTCTCCCTCGTGTGTTTATCCAGCTTCCCCTTAAATACGTCTGGAAATCCCTCCCTAACAGCACTGTGCACTGAATTTATTCAGGTGAGGGTGTGCGAGATTTTGAATTCCCTTCTTGGGTCCTTTTAACCAGTGTTTTTTTAATTATCTCCATGTCAGGAATCAAAGATCATTCTGACATACTTTGCACCAACACCCGAAGCTTGCAAGCATTTGTGGAAGTGTGGAGTGGAGAATCAAGCCTTTTACAAGTGAGTGCCTTTTATTACACAGAGTGTACAGCACAGAAGCAGGCCATTCGGCCCGCTATTTAAGAAAGGAGGGAGAGAGAAGACGGGGAACTACAGGCCTGTTAGCCTCACATCAGTAGTTGGGAAATTGCTGGAATCTATTATAAAGGATGCAATAACTGGGCACTTAGAAACTAATAGTAAGATTGGGCAGAGTCAACATGGATTTATGAAAGGGAAATCCTGTTTGACAAACCTATTGGAGTTCTTTGAGGATGTAACTAGTGGAGTAGACAAAGGGGAACCGGTAGATGTGGCGTATCTGAATTTTCAGAAGGCCTTCGATAAGGTCCCACACGAGGTTGGTGAACAAAATTAGGGCACATGGAATGGGGGGTAATATACTAGCATCATTTGAGAATTGGTTAACAGACAGAAAACAAAGAGTAGGGATAAACGGGTCTTTTTCAGGATGGCAGGCTGTGACTAGTGGGGTACCGCAAGGATCGGTGCTTGGGCCCCAGCTATTCACAATCTATATCAATGATTTGGATGAGGGGACTAAATGTAACATTTCCAAATTTGCTGATGATACAAAGCTAGGTGGCAGTGTCAACTGCGAAGAGGGTGTGAAGAGGCTTCAAGGGGATCTCGACAGGCTCAGTGAGTGGGCGAGAACATGGCAGATGGAATATAATGTGGATAAATGTGAAGTTATCCACTTTGATAGAAAAAATCAGAAAGGCAGAGTATTTCCTAAATGGTGAAAGATTGGGGAATGCAGATGCTCAAAGGGACCTGGGTGTCCTTGTACATGAGTCACTGAAAGTGAATGTGCAGGTGCAGCAAACCATTAGGAAGGCAAATGGTATGCTGGCCTTCATTACAAGAGGATTTGAATACAGGAGTAAAGAAGTCTTACTCCAATTATAGGGCCTTGGTGAGACCACACCTGGAGTACTGTGTACAATTTTGGTCTCCTTACCTAAGGAAGGATATACTTGCCATAGAGGGAGTGCAATGAAGGTTCACCAGATTGATTCCTGGGATGGCGGGACTGTCGTATGAGAAGAGATTGAGTAAACTAGGCCTGTATTCTCTTGAATTCAGAAGAATGAAAGGGGATCTCATTGAAGCATAAAAAATTATTACAGAGCTTGATAGGGTGGATGCTGGGAGAATGTTTCCCGTGGCTGGGGAGTCTAGAACCAGGGGCCACAGCCTCAGGATAAAGGGTCGGCCATTCAGGACTGAGATGAGAAGAAATTTCTTCACACAGAGGGTGGTGAATCTTTGGAATTCTCTACCCCAGAGGGCTGTGGAGGCTCAGTCATTGGGTATATTCAAGACAGATGTCGATAGATTTCTGACTAGTAAAGGCATCAAGGGATATGGCGATAGGGCCGGTGAATGGAGTTGAGGCAGAAGATCAGCCATGATCTCATTGAATGGCGGAGCAGGCTCGAAGGGCCGAATGGCCGACTCCTGCTCCTATTTTTTATGTTCTTATGTTCTTAACTGGTCTGTGTTGGTGTTTATGCTCCACATGAGCCTCCTCCCGCCCTACTTCATCTCACCCTATCAGCATATCCTTCTATTCCTTTCTCCTTCTAGTTTATCTAGCTTCTCTTTAAATGCATCTGTGCTATTTGCCTCAACTACTCCCCGAGTTCCACATTCTAACCACTCTCTGAGTTAATTGTCCTGGGGCTTCTCTTCCCGCTCCCGCATCGTTACCTCTGGTGTCCCCCAAGGATCTATCCTTGGCCCCTCCTATTTCTCATCTACACGTTGCCCCTTGGTGACATCATCCGAAAACACAGCGTCAGTTTCCACATGCACGCTGACGACACCCAGCTCTACCTCACTACCACTTCTCTCGACCCCTCCACGGTGTCTAAATTGTCAGACTGCTTGTCCG
The DNA here is from genome assembly GCF_052327205.1 of Somniosus microcephalus. Taxonomy (NCBI): domain Eukaryota; kingdom Metazoa; phylum Chordata; class Chondrichthyes; order Squaliformes; family Somniosidae; genus Somniosus; species Somniosus microcephalus. Next base: position 4,018,350 of record NC_141013.1, on the reverse strand, counting down.
ACATCCAGTTCTGGATGAGCAGGAATTTCCTCCAATGAACTACTGGGAAGACCGAAGCCATTGTTTTCGGTCCCCGCCACAAACTCCGTTCCCGAGCCACTGACTCCATCCCTCTCCCGAACATCTGTCTGAGGCTGAACCACACTGTTCACAACCTTGGTGTCATATTTGACCCTGAAATGAGCTTCCGACCACATATCCGCAGCATAACAAAGACCGCCTACTTCCACCTCCGTAACATCGCCCGTCTCCGCCCTTGCCTCAGCTCATCCACTGCTGAAACCCTCATCCATGCCTTTGTTACCTCTAGACTTGACTATTCCAACGCACTCCTGGCTGGCCTCCCACATTCTACCCTACGTAAACTTGAGGTCATCTAAAACTCGGCTGCCCGTGTCCTAACTTGCACTAAGTCCCGTTCACCCGTCACTAATTGCTCGCTGACCTACATTGGCTCCTGGTTAAGCAATGCCTCGATTTCAAAATTCTCATCCTTGTTTTCAAATCCCTCCATGGCCTCGCCCCTTCCTATCTCTGTAATCTCCTTCAGCCCCACAACACCCCCCGATCTCTGCGCTCCTCTAATTCTGTGCTCTTGAGTATCCCTGATTATAATCGCTCAACCATTGGTGGCCGTGCCTTCTGTTGCCTGGGCCCTAAGCTCTGGAATTCCCTCCCTAAACCTCTCGGTCTCTCTCCTCCTTCAAACCGACCTCTTTGACCAAGCTTTTGGTCACCTGTCCTAATATCTCCTTCTGTGGCTTGGTGTCAAATTTTGTTTGATAATCGCTCCCGTGAAGCGCCATGGGACGTTTTACTATGTTAAAGGCGCTATATAAATGCAAGTTATTGTTCAAGGGTCTCTATGAGCGGTAGAGCCCATTGGTGGGGATCCCCAGGGGGTCCTTGAGGATGCGGAGTGGCTGCAGTGGATTTGAAGATTTTTTGCTCTTTCTGCCCTTTACCAGGTTGGAAAAATCCAGTCAGGTTCGAACGGTTTCGAGCAGCAATCTGTTCTTCAAAGGAAGTCGGTTTCGATACAGGTAAATAGTCACAGTAAGTAGAGGTTACTGAAAACTAACACTTCAATTAGGAACAATAATGGAAGGAAACTCGGAGAGTAAAGTCACAACAAAAAAAAAAGTTTTTAAAATGTTTTTGGCGTGAATATATGGGGTGGAATGATCAGGAGTGGTTCCCATTCGGGCAGGTTGTTGGGTAGTTTGGAGTCAAGGCTGGTGGACTCTGTTGCTGTGGTCTTAAGGCACTAACGTTACAGGCTTTAGTGTCTGTAGGCTTCACAGCCTCTGTTTCTGGTAGCGATGGAAGGGCGGACAGGAACAGAGAATTTACAATTGGTTTAGGGCAATTCATTCACACAAAAAATGACATCTTCTGATAGCTTTGCAACAAGAGGAATCGCATTGCATCTTTCAGAATGACATTTAATTGCCGTTAGTTATAAATGGCCGTTGGATCTTGCTTAGTTAACTGTAGAGATAAATGAAGGCAATTATTGTGGTACGGTTGATTAGTCTCACACAGATCCCCATCATCTGCAACAATAAAGGTCACGCCTCTTCATTCTGTGCCCTCGGATAATAGCAGAATGATGTGCATCTGTATCTGGAAATGCGTCCAGTGTAACAGGTCAATGATAGAAGGAGTTAGCGTCTCACCCTCACTCCCCATGTACTGACACTCTCTGTGGCTACATTGTTGATGCTTTCAGTGGGAGAGTCGCGAAGGAAGTGATCGAGTCAAGCGCGAAGATTAAAAGGAGCCCCCCGGAAATTCACAGGTAAGGATGATCACTCGAGTGATTCTGAGTTCAACACTTACGAGAGGCACTTACCCCAGCCCAGCCCGACAAACTGCCTGTTGTACCGGTGAACCTGGAGAGAAAGCTGCTTTCATCACCATTTCTACTCACTGTTCGAATGCCCTCTGTAGTTTCAATTTTGTCTTTAATACACTCCGTGCTCTGTTACTGATATATTTGTTTTGTTCTGCGATAGCTGCTCATACCCCCTCCCCTCTGTGACGCCTCATACCCTCTCCCCTCTGTGACACCCCATACTCTCTCCCCTCTGTGACACCCCATACCCTCTCCCCTCTGTGACACCCCATACCCTCTCCCCTCTGTGACACCCCATACCCTCTCCCCTCTGTGACACCCCATACCCTCTCCCCTCTGTGACACCCCATACCCTCTCCCCTCTGTGACACCCCATACCCTCTGTGACACCCCATACCCTCTCCCCTCTGTGACACCCCATACCTTCTCCCCTCTGTGACACCCCATACCCTCTCCCCTCTGTGACACCCCATACCCTCTGTGACACCCCATACCCTCTCCCTTCTGTGACACCCCATACCCTCTCCCTTCTGTGACACCCCATACCCTCTGTGACACCCCATACCCTCTGTGACACCCCATACCCTCTCCCCTCTGTGACACCCCATACCCTCTTCCCTCCGTGATACCCCTTCACCTGCTCCCTCCTCTGTGCTCCCCTTCAGAGAATGGTTACAGCACAGAAGGAGGCCATTCGGCCCGTCGAGCCCGTGCCGGCTCTCTGCAGGAGCACCTCAGCCAGTCCCACTCCCCCGCCCCTTCCCCGTAGCCTTGCAAATTTTTTTCCTTCAGTTACTTATCCAATTCCCTTTTGAAAGCCACGATTGAATCTGCCTCCACCACCCTTTCAGGCTCCTTCTGCACTGAGATCTCGTACATTCTGCCTGCTGCTCACTGTCTCTCTTCTGCACGTCTAACCCACGTCAATTAAAGCTTAACCATCAGTAATTGCTTCACCCACAATTCATCAGCAACTTAAAGCTCCTTCACCAACCTCCACCGTTAGTCAGTTAGTCTGCAGTAACTATCACTAACCTCCACTGTTAGTCACTGTTAGTCTGCAGTAACTATCACTAACCTCCACTGTTAGTCACTGTTAGTCTGCAGTAACAATCACTAACCTCCACCGTTAGTCACTGTTAGTCTGCAGTAACTATCACTAACCTCCACTGTTAGTCACTGTTAGTCTGCAGTAACTATCACCAACCTCCACCGTTAGTCACTGTTAGTCTGCAGTAACTATTACCAACCTCCACCGTTAGTCACTGTTAGTCTGCAGTAACTATCACCAACCTCCACCATTAGTCACTGTTAGTCTGCAGTAACTATCACCAACCTCCACCGTTAGTCACTGTTAGTCTGCAGTAACTATCACTAACCTCCGCTGTTAGTCTGCAGTAACTATCACTAACCTCTGCCGTTAGTCACTGTTAGTCTGCAGTAACTATCACCAACCTCCGCCGTTAGTCACTGTTAGTCTGCAGTAACTATCACCAACCTCCACCGTTAGTCACTGTTAGTCTGCAGTAACTATCACTAACCTCCACCGTTAGTCACTGTTAGTCTGCAGTAACTATCACTAACCTCCGCCGTTAGTCACTGTTAGTCTGCAGTAACTATCACTAACCTCCGCCGTTAGTCAGTTAGTCTGCAGTAACTATCACTAACCTCCACCATTAGTCACTGTTAGTCTGCAGTAACTATCACCCACCTCCACTGTTAGTCTGCAGTAACTATCACCAACCTCCACCGTTAGTCACTGTTAGTCTGCAGTAACTATCACCAACCTCCACCGTTAGTCACTGTTAGTCTGCAGTAACTATCACTAACCTCCACCCTTAGTCACTGTTAGTCTGCAGTAACTATCACTAACCTCCACCGTTAGTCACTGTTAGTCTGCAGTAACTATCACCAACCTCCACCCTTAGTCACTGTTAGTCTGCAGTAACTATCACTAACCTCCACCATTAGTCACTGTTAGTCTGCAGTAACTATCACTAACCTCCACTGTTAGTCTGCAGTAACTATCACTAACCTCCACTGTTAGTCACTGTTAGTCTGCAGTAACAATCACTAACCTCCACCGTTAGTCACTGTTAGTCTGCAGTAACTATCACTAACCTCCACTGTTAGTCACTGTTAGTCTGCAGTAACTATCACCAACCTCCACCGTTAGTCACTGTTAGTCTGCAGTAACTATCACCAACCTCCACCGTTAGTCACTGTTAGTCTGCAGTAACTATCACCAACCTCCACCGTTAGTCACTGTTAGTCTGCAGTAACTATCACCAACCTCCACCGTTAGTCACTGTTAGTCTGCAGTAACTATCACCAACCTCCACTGTTAGTCACTGTTAGTCTGCAGTAACTATCACCAACCTCCACCCTTAGTCACTGTTAGTCTGCAGTAACTATCACTAACCTCCACCGTTAGTCACTGTTAGTCTGCAGTAACTATCACTAACCTCCACTGTTAGTCACTGTTAGTCTGCAGTAACAATCACTAACCTCCACTGTTAGTCACTGTTAGTCTGCAGTAACAATCACTAACCTCCACCGTTAGTCACTGTTAGTCTGCAGTAACAATCACTAACCTCCACTGTTAGTCTGCAGTAACAATCACTAACCTCCACTGTTAGTCACTGTTAGTCTGCAGTAACAATCACTAACCTCCACCGTTAGTCACTGTTAGTCTGCAGTAACTATCACTAACCTCCACCGTTAGTCACTGTTAGTCTGCAGTAACTATCACCAACCTCCACCGTTAGTCACTGTTAGTCTGCAGTAACTATCACCAACCTCCACCGTTAGTCACTGTTAGTCTGCAGTAACTATCACCAACCTCCGCTGTTAGTCTGCAGTAACTATCACTAACCTCTGCCGTTAGTCACTGTTAGTCTGCAGTAACTATCACCAACCTCCGCCGTTAGTCACTGTTAGTCTGCAGTAACTATCACCAACCTCCACCGTTAGTCACTGTTAGTCTGCAGTAACTATCACTAACCTCCACCGTTAGTCACTGTTAGTCTGCAGTAACTATCACTAACCTCCACTGTTAGTCACTGTTAGTCTGCAGTAACTATCACTAACCTCTGCCGTTAGTCACTGTTAGTCTGCAGTAACTATCACTAACCTCCACCGTTAGTCACTGTTAGTCTGCAGTAACTATCACTAACCTCTGCCGTTAGTCACTGTTAGTCTGCAGTAACTATCACTAACCTCCACCGTTAGTCACTGTTAGTCTGCAGTAACTATCACTAACCTCCACCGTTAGTCACTGTTAGTCTGCAGTAACTATCACTAACCTCTGCCGTTAGTCACTGTTAGTCTGCAGTAACTATCACTAACCTCCACCGTTAGTCACTGTTAGTCTGCAGTAACTATCACTAACCTCCACCGTTAGTCACTGTTAGTCTGCAGTAACTATCACCGGCCCAAGAAGCTACCAATTGACTCAGAGTAACTACCATCAAGGTTCCCTGTCAGTTTTTTCCCGTGCACGGGCCCTTTAAGTGGCCGTGCGGCCCATTCAAATCTTCGTGCATTCACGGTTATTCCCATTGAAGAGCCGGTGAGCTGCCTGCGCGGGAGCTCCAGACCACTATAACTGGAACCTTGACTACCATTAACCCCCAATAACTACCATTACCCTGCAGTAACTACCCGTTCAACATTTCCACAGTTAATATTACATTTGTAAACCACTCGCTTACATCGCTGGTTCTAAGCTCACCAACAGGCGACTTAATAGCCCGGGCGTGAGCAGAGGGCGTGAGCTGAGGGCGTGAGCAGAGGGCGTGAGCTGAGGGCGTGAGGAGAGGGCGGGTGCAGAGGGTGTGAGGAGAGGGCGGGTGCAGAGGGTGTGAGCAGAGGGTGTGAGCAGGGGGCGTGAGCAGAGGGCGTGAGCAGAGGGCGTGAGCAGGGGGCGGGTGCAGAGGGCGTGAGCAGAGGGCGTGAGCAGAGGGCGGGAGCAGAGGGCGGGAGCAGAGGGCGTGAGCAGGGGGCGTGAGGAGAGGGCGTGAGCAGGGGGCGTGAGCAGAGGGCGTGAGCAGAGGGCGTGAGCAGAGGGCGTGAGCAGAGGGCGGGAGCAGGGGGCGTGAGCAGGGGGCGTGAGCAGAGGGCGTGAGGAGAGGGCGTGAGCAGAGGGCGTGAGCAGAGGGCGTGAGCAGAGGGCGTGAGCAGAGGGCGTGAGCAGGGGGCGGGTGCAGAGGGCGTGAGCAGGGGGCGGGTGCAGGGGGCGTGAGCAGAGGGCGTGAGCAGAGGGCGTGAGCAGGGGGCGTGAGCAGGGGGCGGGAGGAGAGGGCGGGAGCAGAGGGCGTGAGCAGAGGGCGTGAGCAGAGGGCGTGAGCAGGGGGCGGGAGGAGAGGGCGTGAGCAGAGGGCGTGAGCAGAGGGCGTGAGCAGGGGGCGGGTGCAGAGGGCGTGAGCAGGGGGCGGGTGCAGAGGGCGTGAGCAGAGGGCGGGAGCAGAGGGCGTGAGCAGGGGGCGGGAGGAGAGGGCGGGAGCAGAGGGCGTGAGCAGGGGGCGTGAGCAGAGGGCGTGAGCAGGGGGCGGGAGGAGAGGGCGGGAGCAGAGGGCGTGAGCAGGGGGCGTGAGGAGAGGGCGTGAGCAGAGGGCGTGAGCAGGGGGCGTGAGCAGGGGGCGTGAGCAGGGGGCGTGAGCAGGGGGCGGGTGCAGAGGGTGTGAGCAGAGGGTGTGAGCAGGGGGCGGGAGCAGAGGGCGTGAGCAGAGGGCGTGAGCAGGGGGCGGGTGCAGAGGGCGTGAGGAGAGGGCGTGAGCAGAGGGCGTGAGCAGGGGGCGTGAGGAGAGGGCGGGTGCAGAGGGTGAGAGCAGAGGGTGTGAGCAGGGGGCGGGAGCAGAGGGCGTGAGCAGGGGGCGGGTGCAGAGGGCGTGAGCAGAGGGCGTGAGGAGAGGGCGTGAGCAGAGGGCGTGAGCAGGGGGCGGGTGCAGAGGGCGTGAGCAGAGGGCGTGAGGAGAGGGCGGGTGCAGAGGGTGTGAGCAGAGGGCGTGAGCAGAGGGTGTGAGCAGGGGGCGGGAGCAGGGGGCGGGAGCAGAGGGCGTGAGCAGGGGGCGTGAGCAGGGGGCGGGAGCAGAGGGCGTGAGCAGAGGGCGTGAGCAGGGGGCGGGTGCAGAGGGCGTGAGCAGAGGGCGGGAGCAGAGGGCGTGAGCAGGGGGCGGGTGCAGAGGGCGTGAGCAGAGGGCGTGTGTTGTGAAATATCTAGTTGCAGTTTAAGAGCTCCCAGTGTGTTAGTGACGAGGGGAATGTCGGAGCAGTTACACCCCCCTCCCCCCGCCCCCAACAGCTGAAATGTGACGTTCCACGTTATCAGTCTGGGGTTGGTGTGCCGCTGGTGATTCCAGAGCTTGTAGCAAAAACCAAATGGTCCGAAGCAAAGCTCCAAACCCCTCGGCCATGGACCGATCCTGGTTGTCACAACCTTATGTCCCCAGGGAGCTCGGCACTAACGGGCCGCGGCAAGACCGCACCGCGAAGCGCCAAAGCCCACCTCACCGCCGCCTGTGACTGAGAATCCAGCACTCCCAACCAAACCGCTGGCCCACCTGTCAGAGGGACCGAATTTCCTGGGGTTGGGAGGCCAGTTCTGTCCGGCCTCTGCCCCGTTTCTTGCCAGATGAGAAATTCTAGCAGGAGCGGGGACGGCAACGCTTAGCATTGGATCTTTGGTCCCCCTTCGCCCCGCACTGACACCAGACCAGGAGGTGGGACAAGCAGAATGAGGCCACCCGCCAGACTCCTCCTGAGGTCCCCGTCTACGATGCCGGTGCTCGGATGATATCCCAGTGGGAGTGGGGCCCATCATGATGGTCTCGATCGTAGAGCTTTGATTACCTCCAGGCTCGACTGTTCCAGCACGCTCCTGGCCAGCTTCCCACATTCCACCCTCCGTAAACTTCAGCTCATCCGAAACTCTGCTGCCCCGTGTCCCGCTCACTGTGCTCGATTACCTCCATTGGCTCCTGGTCCAGTCCGAGTGTATTAGTGGAGGAGCGGAGGAGTGGAGGGAAGGAGGGGCGGAGGAGCGGAGGGGCGGAGGAGCAGAGGGGCGGAGGAGCAGAGGGGCGGAGGGGCGGAGGAGCGTAGGGGCGGAGGAGTGGAGGGGCGGAGGGGCGGAGGAGCGGAGGGGCGAAGGAGTGGTGGACCGGAGGAGCGGAGGGACGGAGGGGTGGAGGAGGGGCGGAGGGGCGGAGGAGCGTAGGAGCGGGGGGTGGAGGGGCGGAGGAGCGGAGGGGTGGAGGAGCGGGGGGTGGAGGGGCGGAGGAGCGGAGGGGCGGAGGAGCGGAGGGGTGGAGGAGCGGGGGGTGGAGGGGCGGAGGAGCGGAGGGGCGGAGGAGCGGAGGGGTGGAGGAGCGGGGGGCGGAGGGGCGGGGGGCGGAGGAGTGGAGGGGCAGAGGAGCGGAGGAGTGGAGGGGTAGAGGGGCGGGGGGCGGAGGAGTGGAGGGGCAGAGGAGCGGAGGAGTGGAGGGGCGGAGGAGCGGAGGGGCGGAGGAGCGGAGGGGCGGAGGAGCGGAGGGGCGGAGGAGCGGAGGGGCAGAGGAGTGGAGGGGCGGAGGAGCGGAGGGGCGGAGGAGTGGAGGGGCAGAGGAGTGGAGGGGCGGAGGAGTGGAGGGGCGGAGGGGCGGAGGAGCGGAGGAGTGGAGGGGCGGAGGAGCGGAGGGGCAGAGGAGCGGAGGAGCGGAGGGGCAGAGGAGCGGAGGAGCGGAGGGGCGGAGGAGCGGAGTGCAATGTGATGCCCTCAGTAACGGTGCAGCTGCAAAAGGTGCTTTCACTTCTTGCTCTGCCACTGTTGGTAATTCGATGGAGACACTGCGAGGCTCCAGATAACCTCTGCTCAACACTTGGACGACTCATTCTACAGGAAACTCTTTTTTATCCGGCACCGACGGGACCGGCGTGGTGCCGGTTGATCAAAAAGTCTGGATTACAGAGAGGTATACTTACCAAGGTACGAGAGCCCCGTACACGGCCACAGGTGCAGGAACCCCGGTTACACGGCCACTAATATATAGTAAAACTTACCTGAACCTACTCCTGAATTTTGCCGGTTAAAAGAGAGTTTCCTGTATATCCATCTCACATTGCTAATTCATTCTTATCAATTCATCTGTAGGGTAAAATTAGTTTTCAAGGGCTGGTCACTGAGAGGCAGATACAGAGCAAGCCATGGTCTGATTGAATGGCGGAACAGGCTCGAGGGGCTGAATGGCCTCCTCCCGTCCCTATGTTTCCTATGACAGTGCCGCCCTGTTAGCAGCTGGTGTGGAGCGACATGAAAATCTTCTGGTTTGGCCTTTGCCGCGTCGAGCCTCCGCTCACTGCCTCTCCTGCATGGGCTGGTTGGGGTGGGGGGATGGGCGTCCGCCAAGCCATCTTTTACTGGCCTCTGTCACAATGTGTGCGAGTGTTCCAAAAATACCAGGCAGTTCTGTCAACTTACGCGCAAAAAACCAGTCACAGTGAAACACCTTCAACCTGGGCTTGTGTCCCCCCTCCACAGGTCCGGTCTGGTCCCCAGTCGAAGTTGCCCCTCCATTTCTCACGGCTCGAGACTGAGCAGTGTGCCCAGGACTCGCAGGAGAGCGGTGCATATCTCCATCATGGAAGGTAAGGTCCGTCCCAGCACGGCGGGTTTGGGCCAAACTAGACCGGGTCACCGTGAGCGAACAAATCCCTGGATGAACGCACTGGGCCGGGAGTTTCCGCTGGGGGGGGGGGGGGGGAGGGGAATTGCGGCAGGTTTTGCCCAAGTTCCGCTCAAGCTCATTTGCATAATCCCAAACGTGAAATCCCCCCTGAATTAGCGCCATCGAGCAGCGTAACCGATGGGAATCGATTATTGCCGAACGTGGCCAATGGGGCCTCGGAAATAAGGCAACTTAAACTGAAAATGTGTTCAAGTAACTGCGGCGGCTGAAGAAACAGGCCCGTCGGTGATCACGGGTCTTACGCACCACGGGCAGATCAATTGGCAGAATTTGAACTCATTTAAACTGAATTTAAAGTAATTGGGGGAAGAATTCGATTGCTTTGCGCCTCCAGTTAGCGCCTTAAGTGGGCGCTAATGGAGCGCAAAGCAACTAGCGCCCGGGCGCGGCGATGTTTGCGCCGCTCACGAAATTAACTAGACTTTTTGTGGCGGCGCTAAACACTACCACCACGATCTCCTGCGCCCACAGATCGTGACGTCAGTCAAGTGCGCAACACTCCGGTAGCACCCTGGACCGGATATTGAGTGGCGCCCCCTGCCTTACCTCCTGCTGCTAGTAACGACAGGTTGAGGGGAGTGTTTTGCAGTCGGGAAGGTACTGGGGGAGCGCTATTTAAAGGCGACCGCTTCCTGCCTTTTTTTGGTGGTGACATTTTTGCACCACGCGTTCTGAGAGAGAGAGAGACTTCTGGAGAGATTCAACGCTGTGTGGAGGAGTTTTGGGTACTGAGCAGCACTTTGCAGGTTCATTTTGATTTGCCCTTCCTTGTATCGATTTAGAAGAGACTGTGGGGGCTGCACTCTGAGCTCTTTCCCTGGGCCTCTCCATTGTTCTTTCCAGCAGATTTGATATACAGGTCTCTCCAGGCCGAGATTCAAGGCTGCAATGAGCAGGGTGTGGATGGAGAGCAAGATCGACCCTCCCCTTTAAGAACTGGCCGGCGCCAGTGTGTCTGTGTTCCATTGCTGACTGACATCACATGAGCTTCGCCAGCGCTCTGAGGTAGCGCCTCGCTCCTCGGTGTTAGCGCCTTAAGAGAGGTGTGTAGCGCCTGATTTAGCGCTCCAATCACCTCAAAGTGCCGATAAAAGCCAAGTTTGCAGTCGGAGGCGATAATTAGCAGCAGGCGCTAATCTTTGTGCCCGGCCAATAATTGCGTCCCAAACGGGGCGATACCGAATTTTTATCCCATTGTGTTATCAGCAGGGGGAGCAGTCCTGAGCGAGGCTTGAATTGACCGCTGGTCACTGCCGGTACGAGTGACTGGCGCTGGAGCCATGCGACCACGGGGTGCCCGGGCACCCGAGATTCCGGGCGCGATGCGAGGAACCCCGCCAAATGGGTGCAATCGGCGGTAACTCGCCATGGCGACCAGGGGCGGGGCCTGGTTTTGTGGGCGGGAACTGCTTCGGGCAAATTGACTTTTGAACCAGTGGAAAAGATCGCGGAAAACACGAACGTAAGCGGTTTAAAACTCTTTTGTGCTGGTTCGGCCGATTCCATCCGGATGATGCTGATATAACTCACAGAAACTCGACCCTCCGACCTTTAGATCCATTCTGTGATCCATCAGCTGAATGTGGACGGCGAGGAAATAATATTGGGTCACATTTCTAAATCACTTCCAGAGTTACACAGTAAGTCGGCAGGGTGAAGATGCACCGAGGCTGGCAGTCTGCTCCATAGTCAGAGAGGATCAACATTATTCACAGTTTGTATAAATCAGTGGCCCATTCACTTTCTAAAGCATCTAAACTGTGAATACATCATTAACCCCAGAGACCAGTTGGAGGCTCGTGTTAAACCTTCCGAAAAAATTAAATCTGTTACTGCAACTTATATTGTTTAAAAAAAAATGAGTCTCACATTCTAGGTACTGGTTTAAAGAGAGAGTCTCACCTGGGCACTGGTTTAAAGGGAGAGTCTCACCTGGGCACTGGTTTAAAGGGAGAGACTCGCCTGGGCACTGGTTTAAAGGGAGACTCTCACCTGGGCACTGGTTTAAAGGGAGACTCTCACCTGGGCACTGGTTTAAAGGGAGACTCTCACCTGGGCACTGGTTTAAAGGGAGACTCTCACCTGGGCACTGGTTTAAAGGGAGACTCTCACCTGGGCACTGGTTTAAAGAGAGAGTCTCACCTGGGCACTAGTTTAAAGGGAGAGTCTCACCTGGGCACTGGTTTAAAGGGAGAGTCTCACCTGGGCACTGGTTTAAAGGGAGAGTCTTACCTGGGCACTGGTTTAAAGGGAGAGTCTCACCTGGGCACTGGTTTGAAGAGCGAGTCTCACCTGGGCACTGGTTTAAAGAGCGAGTCTCACCTGGGCACTGGTGTAAAGAGTCTCACCAACTGGGCACCATTCTAAAAATAAACATTAGATAGAGTTGTTTTTATAAGCACCCTTTTATGTGAATACATTTTGTTTGCAAAGTGAGTCTGACCATGAGATTTATACCCAGTTGCTTCTTTCTCTGTTTGTTCAGGGATCCCAACAGTCAGACCCTCCCCTTTGTTTCTTTATATGATGTTTGAAATCCCTCTATTTTTCCCGTAGAGCGGTGACGTTCTCCAGCTCAGGGATTGGCGGATACCCTTCACCCCACCGGTGTCATTGGCCAAGAGCTCATGCCTGTCAAAGAAAGAACTTGCATTTCTCCAGCGCCTTTCATGACCTCAGGATGCCCCAAAGCGCTTTACAGCCAATGAAGTACTTTTGAATTGTAGTCACTGTTGTAATGGAGGAAACGCGGCAGCCAATTTGTGCACAGCAAGATCCCACAAACAGCAATGTGATAATGACCAGATCATCTGTTTTAATGATGTTGGTTGAGGGATAAATATTGGCCCCAGGACACCGGGGAGAACTCCCCTACTCTTCATCGAAATAGTGCAATGGGATATTTTACATCCACCTGAGAGAGCAGAAAGAGTTTAACGTCACCTCCGACAGTGCTGCGCTACCTCAGTACTGCCCCTCCGACAGTGCGGCGCTCCCTCAGTACTGCCCCTCCGACAGTGCTGCGCTACCTCAGTACTGCCCCTCCGACAGTGCGGCGCTCCCTCAGTACTGCCCCTCCGACAGTGCGGCGCTCCCTCAGTACTGCCCCTCCGACAGTGCGGCGCTCCCTCAGTACTGCCCCTCCGACAGTGCGGCGCTCCCTCAGTACTGCCCCTCCGACAGTGCGGCGCTCCCTCAGTACTGCCCCTCCGACAGTGTGGTGCTCCCTCAGTACTGCCCCTCTGACAGTGCAGCGCTCCCTCAGTATTGCCCCTCCGACAGTGCAGCACTCCCTCAGTACTGCCCCTCCGACAGTGCGGCGCTCCCTCAGTACTGCCCCTCTGACAGTGCAGCGCTCCCTCAGTACTGCCCCTCCGACAGTGCGGCGCTCCCTCAGTACTGCCCCTCCGACAGTGCAGCGCTCCCTCAGTACTGCCCCTCCGACAGTGCAGCACTCCCTCAGTATTGCCCCTCCGACAGTGCAGCACTCCCTCAGTACTGCCCCTCCAACAGTGCAGCGCTCCCTCAGTATTGCCCCTCCGACAGTGTGGCGCTCCCTCAGTATTGCCCCTCCGACAGTGTAGCACTCCCTCAGTACTGCCCCTCCGACAGTGCAGCACTCCCTCAGTACTGCCCCTCCGACAGTGCAGCGTTCCCTCAGTATTGCCCCTCCGACAGTGCGGCGCACCCTCAGTACTGCCCCTCCGACAGTGCGGCGCTCCCTCAGTATTGCCCCTCCGACAGTGCAGCACTCCCTCAGTACTGTCCCACCGACAGTGCAGCACTCCCTCAGTACTGCTCCTCCGACAGTGCAGCGCTCCCTCAGTATTGCCCCTCCGACAGTGCGGCGCTCCCTCAGTACTGTCCTTCTGACAGCGCAGCGCTCCCTCAGTACTGACAACGGACACTCCCTCAGTACTGCCCCTCCGACACTCCCTCAGTACTGCCCCTCCGACAGTGTGGCGCTCCCTCAGTACTGCCCCTCCGACAGTGCGGCGCTCCCTCAGTACTGCCCCTCCGACAGTGCGGCGCTCCCTCAGTACTGCCCCTCCGACAGTGCGGCGCTCCCTCAGTACTGCCCCTCCGACAGTGCGGCGCTCCCTCAGTACTGCCCCTCCGACAGTGTGGTGCTCCCTCAGTACTGCCCCTCTGACAGTGCAGCGCTCCCTCAGTATTGCCCCTCCGACAGTGCAGCACTCCCTCAGTACTGCCCCTCCGACAGTGCGGCGCTCCCTCAGTACTGCCCCTCTGACAGTGCAGCGCTCCCTCAGTACTGCCCCTCCGACAGTGCGGCGCTCCCTCAGTACTGCCCCTCCGACAGTGCAGCGCTCCCTCAGTACTGCCCCTCCGACAGTGCAGCACTCCCTCAGTATTGCCCCTCCGACAGTGCAGCACTCCCTCAGTATTGCCCCTCCGACAGTGCAGCACTCCCTCAGTATTGCCCCTCCGACAGTGCAGCGCTCCCTCAGTATTGCCCCTCCGACAGTGCAGCGCTCCCTCAGTATTGCCCCTCCGACAGTGTGGCGCTCCCTCAGTACTGCCCCTCCAACAGTGCGGCGCTCCCTCAGTACTGTCCTTCCGACAGCGCAGCGCTCCCTCAGTACTGACAATGGACACTCCCTCAGTACTGCCCCTCCGACACTCCCTCAGTACTGACCCTCCGACAATGCGGCGCTCCCTCAGTACTGCCCCTCTGATAGTGCGGCGCTCCATCAGTATTGCCCCTCCGACAGTGCAGCACTCCCTCAGTACTGCCCCTCCAACAGTGCGGCGCTCCCTCAGTACTGCCCCTCTGACAGTGCAGCGCTCTCTCAGTACTGCCCCTCTGACAGTGCAGCGCTCCCTCAGTATTGCCCCTCCAACAGTGCAGCACTCCCTCAGTACTGCCCCTCCGACAGTGCGGCGCTCCCTCAGTACTGCCCCTCTGACAGTGCAGCGCTTCCTCAGTACTGCCCCTCCGACAGTGCGGTGCTCCCTCAGTACTGCCCCTCTGACAGTGCAGCGCTCCCTCAGTACTGCCCCTCCGACAGTGCAGCACTCCCTCAGTATTGCCCCTCCGACAGTGCAGCACTCCCTCAGTACTGCCCCTCCGACAGTGCAGCGCTCCCTCAGTATTGCCCCTCCGACAGTGCGGCGCTCCCTCAGTACTGCCCCTCCGACAGTGCGGCGCTCCCTCAGTATTGCCCCTCCGACAGTGCAGCACTCCCTCAGTACTGTCCCACCGACAGTGCAGCACTCCCTCAGTACTGCTCCTCCGACAGTGCAGCGCTCCCTCAGTATTGCCCCTCCGACAGTGCGGCGCTCCCTCAGTACTGTCCTTCCGACAGCGCAGCGCTCCCTCAGTACTGACAACGGACACTCCCTCAGTACTGCCCCTCCGACACTCCCTCAGTACTGCCCCTCCGACAGTGTGGCGCTCCCTCAGTACTGCCCCTCCGACAGTGCGGCGCTCCCTCAGTACTGCCCCTCTGACAGTGCAGCGCTCCCTCAGCACTGCCCCTCTGACAGTGCAGCGCTCCCTCAGTATTGCCCCTCCAACAGTGCAGCACTCCCTCAGTACTGCCCCTCCGACAGTGCGGCGCTCCCTCAGTACTGCCCCTCTGACAGTGCAGCGCTCCCTCAGTACTGCCCCTCTGACAGTGCAGCACTCCCTCAGTATTCCCCCTCTGACAGTGCGGCGCTCCCTCAGTACTGCCGCTCCGACAGTGCGGCGCTCCCTCAGTATTGCCCCTCCGACAGTGCAGCACTCCCTCAGTACTGCCCCTCCGACAGTGCAGCACTCCCTCAGTACTGCCCCTCCGACAGTGCAGCGCTCCCTCAGTATTGCCCCTCCGACAGTGCGGCGCTCCCTCAGTACTGCCCCTCCGACAGTGCGGCGCTCCCTCAGTATTGCCCCTCCGACAGTGTAGCACTCCCTCAGTACTGCCCCTCCGACAGTGCAGCACTCCCTCAGTACTGCCCCTCCGACAGTGCAGCGCTCCCTCAGTATTGCCCCTCCGACAGTGTGGCGCTCCCTCAGTACCGCCCCTCCGACAGTGCGGCGCTCCCTCAGTACTGCCCCTCCGACAGTACGGCACTCCCTCAGTACTGCCCCTCCGACAGTGCGGCGCTCCCTCAGTACTGCCCCTCCGACAGTGCGGCGCTCCCTCAGTATTGCCCCTCCGACATTGCGGCGCTCCCTCAGTACTGCACTGGGAGTGTCGGCCTAGATTATGTCCTCAAGTCTCTGGAGTGGGGACTTGAACCTACAACCTTCTGACTCAGAGGTGAGGGTGCTGCCCACTGAGTCACGGCTGACACCTGTAACCCTGCACTCACTGTTGGTGTGACTGATTAGTTACAAGCTCACGGTCCCCAAACGATCGGCTCGCAGGATCAGTCCATCTCCCGGGAGGCTCCCAGCTGTGGAGACCGGTGTGATCAGGATCCAGCTCGGTCATGTTGTGCTGCACATGTCAGTGTCACTCAGCGGAATCTATTTAAAAACATGTTCACAGACCATTTAACAAGCGAATCACTCCTCTGTGTTAAGAGTGCAGACAGACACGGGCAGGAGCTGAACCCAGGCACCTCAATCTGTAACACGATTAAACTCCAGCTGTGGTTCATCAGAGAAAGGATCTGAATGTGAAAAACCAACTTTCGCGCCAGCATCATTAAACTAAATGATTAAGTCATTTATGTCACTGCTATTTGTGGGATCTTGCTGTGCACAAACTGGCTGCCGGATTTCCCAACATTACAATAGCGCCCACACTATTATGTATTGGCTGTGGCTCTGTGGGCAGCGCTCTCGCCTCGGAGTCAGAAGGTTGTGCGTTCAAGTCCCACTCCAGAGACTTGAGCACATAAAGCTAGACTGACATTCCCAGTGTGGTGCTGAGGGAGTGCTGCACTGTCGGAGGTGCCGTCTTTCGGATGAGACGTTAAACCGAGGCCTCATCTGCTCTCAGGTGGATGTAAAAGATCCCATGGCACTATTTCGAAGAAGAGCAGGGGAGTTCTCCCCGGTGTCCTGGGGCCAATATTTATCCCTCAATCAACATAACTAAAAAACAGATGATCTAGTCATTATCACATTGCTGTTTGTGGGAGCTTGCTGTGCACAAATTGGCTGCCGTGTTTCCTACATTACAACAGTGACTACACTTCAAAAAGTGCTTCATTGGCTGTAAAGCGCTTTGGGACGTCCTGAGGTTGTGAAAGGCGCTATAGAAATGCAAGTTCCTTCTTTATAATGAAGACACACCACCTTGTCTTTCTTTGTGTTCTGGTTACCCCTCTCATTCTCCTCTATGCTTCCATCGCAAGCTTCTGATCCTCCTGTGTGCTCCTTCTCTGCCCCGTATCCTCGCTGAGTCGACATCGAGACTCATCGCTCCGGCTCCCGCTCTGACTCATTCACTCCCAGGAGTTCAAACGCTGCCGAACTCCTCCCCAGTCCTTCCGCCTCCTCTGGCTGTTCCAATCTGCGGCTTCTTAAAGCTCCAGCCCGGTGTTAGCGAACTCCGCGGGTAAGAGCCTGTTTACGGTTTCACTCGAGACACTGAACCTTCCATCAAATGTTCCTGACGTCACCATGCACGGTGAATCCTCCCCAGTCTGTTGCTCCAGTTAACGCTACTACTCTGGTGGGAGCTTGCTGTGCGCAAATTGGTTGCTGTGTTTCCTACATTACAACAGTGACTCCACTTCAGAAAAATCATAAAATAATGCAGCACAGAAGGAGGCCATTCAGCCCCTCGTGCCTGCTCTCTGAAAGAGCGATCCCTCACTGGGCTTCTCAATAAAATAATCTCAAATATTTCATAAACAAAAGCACACTGTCGGTGTGACTTTGCAGCTTTATTAATAAGAACTGAGAGTAAATTGCTCCCACTAGGCTTGTCTCATTTCACCAAAACCTGCTCTGTGAACGTTAATCCCAGCAATTGAATGTTAAAGAGGATTTAAGTACAACTGTGGTATAGACAGGGATTCTACCAGCAGATGAGGAATGAATGCATGAATAAATAAATAAAAACTCTGTAACTGGCACCTTTATGTAAAAAACCCCCCACAAACAGCAGCGACATAGAGGCAGACTAGTGATGCAGTGCTGAGACTGGCTGAGAGTATCTGGGATTGGGCCATTCGTAGCTCCCATTGACGGGGCAGCTGAAATCATGGGCTGTGAGTGTGTGTGTGTGAGAGTGAGAGAGTGTGTGTGTGAGTGTGTGTGTGTGAGAGAGTGTGTGTGTGAGTGAGAGAGTGTGTGTGTGAGTGTGTGAGAGAGTGTGTGTGTGAGAGTGAGAGAGTGTGTGTGTGAGAGTGTGTGTGTGAGTGTGTGTGAGAGAGAGTGTGTGTGTGAGAGAATGAGAGGGAGAGTGTGTGTGTGAGAGAGAGAGTACATGTGTGATCGAGTGTGTGTGAGAGAGAGTGTGAGTGTGTGTGAGAGAGAGTGAGTGTGTGTGTGAGAGAGAGAGAGTGTGTGTGTGAGTGTGTGAGAGAGAGAGAGAGTGTGTGTGCGTGACAGAGAGAGTGTGTGTGAGAGAGAATGAGAGGGAGAGTGTGTGTGTGTGAGAGAGAGAGTACATGTGTGATCGAGTGTGTGTGAGAGAGAGTGTGAGTGTGTGTGAGAGAGAGTGAGTGTGTGTGTGAGAGTGAGTGAGTGTGTGTGAGAGAGAGAGATTATGAGTGTGTGTGTGAGAGAGTGTGTGTGTGTGAGTGAGTGTGTGTGAGAGAGTGTGTGTGTGTGTGTGAGAGAGTGTGTGTGTGAGTGAGTGTGTGTGAGAGAGTGTGTGTGTGTGTGAGTGTGTGTGAGAGAGTGTGTGTGTGTGTGAGTGAGGGTGAGAGAGTGTGTGTGCATGTGAGTGAGGGTGAGAGTGGGTGTGTGTGAGAGAGTAAGTGAGTGTGTGTGAGAGAGAGTGTATGTGAGAGAGAATGAGAGGGAGAGTGAATGTGTGTGAGAGAGTGTGTGTGTGTGTGAGAGTACATGTGTGATCGAGTGTGTGTGAGAGAGAGTGTGAGTGTGTGTGTGTGAGAGAGAGAGAGATTGTGAGTGTGTGTGTGAGACTGTGAGTGTGTGTGAGAGAGTGTGTGTGCGTGTGAGTGAGGGTGAGAGTGTGTGTGTGAGAGAGTGAGTGTGTGTGAGAGAGTGTGTGTGTGAGAGAGTAAGTGAGTGTGTGTGAGAGAGAGTGTATGTGAGTGTGTGTGAGAGAGAGAGAGTGTGTGTATGTGTGAGTGAGGGTGAAAGTCATAGAGTTATACAGCACAGAAAGAGGCCCTTCGGCCCATCGTGTCCGCGCCGGCCATCAAGCCCTGTCTATTTTAATCCCATTTTCCAGCACTTGGTCCGTAGCCTTGTATGCTATGGTGTTTCAAGTGCTCATCTAAATGCTTCTTGAATGTTGTGAGGGTTCACTTTCAGGCAGTGAGTTCCAGATTCCAACCACCCTCTGGGTGAAAAGGTTTTTCCTCAAATCCCCTCTAAACCTCCTGCCCCTTACCTTGAAACTATGCCCCTGGTTATTGACCCCTCTACTAAAGGGAAAAGTTCCTTTCTATCTACCCTATCTATGCCCCTCATAATTTTGTACACCTCAATCAGGTCCCCCCTCAGCCTTCTCTGCTCTAAGGAAAACAACCCCAGCCTGTCCAGTCTTTCTTCATAGCTGAAGCGCTCCAGCCCAGGTAACATCCTGGTGAATCTCCTCTGCACCCTCTCCAATGCAATCACATCCTTCCTGTAGTGTGGCGACCAGAACTGCACACAGTATTCCAGCTGTGGCCTAACTAGCGTTTTGTACAGCTCCATCATAACCTCCCTGCTCTTATATTCTATGCCTCGGCTAATGAAGGCAAGTATCCCATATGCCTTTTTAACCACCTTATCTACCTGTCCTGCTGCCTTCAGGGATTTATGTACATGGACACCAAGGTCCCTCTGATCCTCTGTCCTTCCTAGGGCCTTACCATTCATTCTGTATTCCCTTGCCTTGTTAGTCCTCCCAAAATGCATCACTTCACACTTTTCAGGGTTAAATTCCATTTGCCACTGTTCTGCCCATCTACCCAACCCGTCTATATCGTCCTGTAGCCTGAGGCTTCCCTCCTTGCTATTTACCACTCCACCAATTTTCGTGTCATCTGCGAACTTACTGATCATACCTCCTACATTCATATCTAAATCATTAATGTACACTACAAACAGCAAAGGACCCAGCACCGATCCCTGCGGTACACCACTGGACACAGGCTTCCAGTCACAAAAACAACCTTCGACCATCACCCTCTGCCTCCTGCCACTAAGCCAATTTTGGATCCAATGTGCCAAATTGCCCTGGATCCCATGGGCTCTTACCTTCTTGACCAGTCTCCCATGTGGGACTTTGTCAAAAGCCTTACTGAAGTCCATGTAGACTACACCAACTGCACTACCCTCATCCGCACACCTAGTCACCCCCTCGAAAAATTCAATCAAATTGGTTAGACATGACCTCCCCCTGACAAAGCCATGCTGACTATCCTTGATTAATCCTTGCCTCTCCAAGTGGAGACTAATTCTGTCCCTCAGAATTTTTTCCAATAATTTCCCTACCACTGATGTTAGGCTCACTGGCCTGTAATTCCCTGGTTTATCCCTACTACCCTTCTTGAATAATGGTACTACGTTAGCTGTTCTCCAGTCCTCTGGCACCTCCCCTGTGGCCAGAGAGGTTCTGAAAAATTGTGTCAGAGCCCCTGCAATCTCCTCCTTTGCCTCACAGAGAAGCCTGGGATACATCTCGTCTGGGCCTGGGGTTTTATCCACTTTTAAGCCCGCTAAAACCGCCAGTACCTCCTCCCTCTCAATACTAATTTGTTCAAGTATATCACAATCCCCCTGCCTGATTTCTATGCCTACATCGTCCTTCTCCATAGTGAACACAGATGCAAAATATTCATTTAAAACCTCACCTACATCTTCCAGCTCTACACACAGATTGCCACTTTGGTCCCTAATGGATCCTACTCTTTCCCTGGTTATCCTCTTGCCCTTAATATGCTTATAAAACACTTTGGGATTTTCCTTTATTTTGCCTGCCAGTGTTTTTTCATGCCTCCTCTTCGCTCTCCTAATTTCTTTTTTACGTACCCCCCTGCACTTTCTATACTCCTCTAGGGCTTCCACTGTTTTTAGTCCTTTGTATCTGCCAAAAGCCTCCCTTTTTTTCCTAATCCATTCTTGTATATTCCCTGGGCTTGTTGGTCCCACCCTTGACCTTTACGGGAACATGTTGGCATTGTACTCTCTATTTCCTTTCTGAAAGACTCCCACTGCTCTGATGTGGATTTTCCTACAAGTAGCTGATCAGTCCACTTTGGCCAGATCCTACCTTATCATATTAAAATCGGCCTTCCCCCAATTTAGAACCTTTATTTCCGGTCCATCTTTGTCCTTTTCCATGACTACCTTAAATCTCACCGAATTATGGTCACTGTCACCAAAATGCTCTCCTGCTGACACTTCTACCACTTGCCCGGCTACATTCCCTAGAATTAGGTCCAGTACCGCCCCCTCTCTTGTAGGACTTTCTACATGCTGGCTCAAAAAGCTCTCCTGGATGCACTTTAAGAATTCCGCACCCTCTAAGCCTTTCACACTCTGACTATCCCAGTTAGTATTGGGGAAGTTGAAATCCCCTACTATTACTCCCCTATTATTTCTACATTTCTCTGAGATTTGCCTACATATCTGTTCCTCTATCTCCCCCTGACTGTTTGGGGGCCTGTAGAGAGTGTGTGTATGTGTGAGTGTGTGTGTGAGGGTATGTGTGTGTGTGTGAGAGAGAGAGAGAATGTGTGTGTGTGTGAGAGAGAATATGTGTGTGAGTGTGAGTGAGACTGTGTGCATGTGAGTGAGAGTGTGTGTGTATGAGTGTGAATGTGTGTGAGTGTGAGAGAGTGAGTGTGTGAGAGAGTGAGTGTGTGTGAGAGTGTGTGTGTGAGAGTGTGTGTGTGAGAGAGTGTGTATGTGTGAATGTGTGTCTGTGTATGTGTGAGTGTGTGTGTGTGTGAGAGAGAGTGAGTGAGGGTGTGAGTGTGTGTGAGAGAGTGAGTGTGTGTGAGAGTGTGTGTGTGAGAGTGTGTGTGAGAGAGTGTGTGTGTGAGAGTGTGTGTGTGTGAGTGAGTGTGAGTGAGAGAGTGAGAGGAACAGTGTGAGTGTGAGTGAGTGAGTGTGAGTGTGAGTGTGTGAGAGTGAGTGTGTGTGAGTGAGTGTGAGTGTGTGAGAGAGTGTGTGAGTGAGTGTGTGTGAGTGTGTGTGTGAGTGAGTGTGAGTGTGAGTGTGTGTGAGTGTGAGAGAGTGTGAGTGTGTGTGTGTGAATGTGTGTGTGAGAGAGTGTGTGTGTGAGAGTGTGTGTGTGTGAGTGAGTGTGTGAGTGAGAGGAACAGTGAGTGTGAGTGAGTGAGTGTGTGTGTGAGTGAGTGTGTGAGAGAGTGAGTGTGTGTGAGTGAGTGTGAGAGAGTGTGTGAGAGAGTGAGTGTGTGTGTGAGTGAGTGTGAGTGTGAGTGTGTGTGTGTGTGTGTGAGTGTGTGTGTGTGTGAGTGTGTGTGTGAGTGTGTGTGTGAGTGTGTGTGTGAGTGTGAGTGTGTGTGTGAGTGTGAGTGTGAGTGTGAGGGGTTGCGGGAAGAGTTTGAGGATCGGAGCAGGTTATCAGGAGCAGACTCCAGGTGTGCAGGGTCTGTGGCCTTTATCTGCTGAAATCTGATTGCCTGTGTACAAGAGGAATGTCTGCGAATCATTTATAAATCGTTACAGCAGCAATGGTATAAATAGTCGGTTTGTAAATAGCCCAGGAACCTGATGTCACTGGATCACTGGCCATTTACGTCTCCTTATTGCTGACGGGCTGGTGATTTTACATTCCAGCTCCCCGCCTGCCCAGTGCTGGCCCAGCATGTAACCAAAGAGCTTCACACACTCCGTGCTCGGGATCCGCCACTTGGAGAGTCTTTTCATTTACAATAATAATAATTGGTTTTTGCCGGGGAGTCGACATGGTTAAATGTTTGATTAAGATTAAAACTAAAGTCAACGTCCACCTTCGGATGATAAACCACTGCTACCGGGACGTCAAGGTGCGGATTCTCAGCCTCGGACCGCGGATCATCAGCAAAGCCCTCGGCGCGCTGCCGCTCTTCCCCGCCTTGACGGGGGGAAGCCCGCAGGAGAGGCAGTTCTCCAACGCGTCTGCTATCTTAAGAGGTAATAACGAGTCCTGCCGCTCTGTGGAAGCTGCCTGGCTTTTGAGACGTAACATTTCTGTCCTTCGGGGGGGACGAGAGGGACCGGTCACCTGTGCTCGGTCCGGCCCACTGGTGACCACAGCCCCGCACGGCTGACCCCACCCCAGGGACTCGAGCACAAAGCCCGGGCCAGCTCTCCGCCTGCCGGCACTGAGGGAGCGCTGATCAAACGGGCCGCGTTGTCCCGGACGGTGTCGCCCTTCTTGTTGCTGTGCGCAGCGTCTTGGGACGTTCTATTACCTTAAAGGCGCTATATCAATGCAAGTGGTTGTTGTTGCAGCAGCATCATGAATACATCAGGGCATCTGCCGGCGGTCGGTGTTTCTGCTGAGATTGTGAAGCCGTTCAAACAGAACGAGAAATAATGGCAGGAGGGAATCTTTACAACGCATAGTAACCGGAGAGATTCCTGCATCCAGTGTCAGCAGAATCGAGAGTTGGGTTTCTGGCTGAGAAAGGAATTGAGGAGCTGGAGGGGGGGCCGGGGGGGGATTGAGGAGCTGGAGGGGGGACCGGGGGGGGGGGGGGGGATTGAGGAGCTGGAGGGGGGCCGGGGGGGATTGAGGAGCTGGAGGGGGGGCCGGGGGGGGATTGAGGAGCTGGAGGGGGAGCCGGGGGGGGGGGGGATTGAGGAGCTGGAGGGGGGCCGGGGGGGATTGAGGAGCTGGAGGGGGGGCCGGGGGGGGATTGAGGAGCTGGAGGGGGAGCCGGGGGGGATTGAGGAGCTGGAGGGGGGCCGGGGGGGATTGAGGAGCTGGAGGGGGGCCGGGGGTGGGATTGAGGAGTTCGAGGGGCGGTCGGGGGGGGGGGGGTTTCTTGCTGGTCGGATGGAGCGCAGTGATGTGCCTCCAGTCCTGTATGTTCCTATTGTGTCAGAACTTAAAGCCAACCTGTGAAGAGCTGCTCCTCCAGACAAACTGACTGGGCATCTTCACCCCCAGGCGATGATCTGGCAGAGTCAGAATGGGATGAAAATTGGGCGGGTTCTGTAACGGGCAAGTGATCATTCTGCCAGATTACCGCCCAGGCGACAGAAATCTACCCCAATATATATCTTGTTGCTGTATCATAGAATCTTACAACACAGAAGGAGGCCATTCGGCCCATCGTGCCTGTGCTGGCTCTTTGAACCAGCTCTCCAATTAGTCCCGCTCCCCCTGCTCTTTCCCCATAGCCCTGCAATTTTTCCCCTCCCAGTATTTATCCAATTCCCTTTTGAAAGTTACTATTGAATCTGCTTCCACCGCCCTTTCAGGCAGCACGTTCCAGATCACAACAACTCGCTGCATAAAGAAAAATTCTCATCTCTCCCTGGCTTTTTTGCTAAATATCTTCCATCTGTGTCCCTCTGGTTACCGACCCTTTTGCCACTGGAAACAGTTTCTCCTTATTTACTCTATCAGGACCATTCATAATTTTGAACACCTCTATTAAATCTCCCCTTAACCTTCTCTGCTCTAAGGAGAACAATCCCAGCTTCTCCAGTCTCTCCACATAACTGAAGTCCCTCATCCCTGGAACCATTCTGGTAAATCTCCTCTGCATCCTCTCCAAGGCCTTGACATCCTTCCTAAAGTGCGTGGCCCAGAATTGAATCGCAGGAACTATCAGTCTAAGTTATTATGATGGCTGTAGTGTCAGTTATAAATCTCCTAGCACTGGACTGTGTTCTTATGTCTGTGGATCATCACTCAAACTCCTCATGTCTTCCCTCTTCGAGCCACTGGGTCTCTCAGGCACCTTTACAGACACGTTGGTCTAACGGTTGGCTTGGAGCACAATGGGCTTGCTGCACAAGAGGACTAAGGATTGTGATTGGACGCTTTTCGTCAGCACTCAACATGAACCATTTAGCTGGTCATGGCTACGGGAATGGATAATAAATTGTTCGGCAAAGAGTGAGTGTCGACACATTTTATGAGGACAACGTGGGGTGGAATGTAATGGATACGAGCAGAGCTTAGAGGGGAGGAGTCACTGGCAGGGCTAGGAGAGCAAGATCGGAACTGAGATGATGATCATGATAGAATTACAATGTTGTTGAGCAGCTAGTTGTGAGGGTCAGTGGAGTTGAAGGATGGTGGAAGAATGTATGAGGTCACCGCTGTTTATTTTCCTTCCCTTACCGTTCCCCTTCGCCTCTTTCGGCGTCACACGCCATTCCCCAGTTAACCAACCTCCATCTAGACCTCTGCCTCTCTGGAACTGACTGCTGGAAGCGGTTCCAGGGGAATCATCGCCTTATTTATCATCCCCTCCCTCAGGAACTCCTCCATACACCCAACAAACACCAGAAAACTTGCCCTGTGTGCGGGGAAGACACAGCCACAGCCTACCGTTAATTCAATGTGCCAATAAATGGAAAGCAAGCTCTTAGATACACCAGCTCTATAGTTATGAAATACTATGAAAGGGATTTAAGGTTATAATTGCCGTTCCTTCATCGTCACTGGGTCAAAATCCTGGAACTCCCTCCCTCCCACTGTGGGAGCTCCTTCACCACACGGACTGCAGCGGTTCAAGAAGGTCGCTCACCACCACCTTCTCGAGGGCAATTAGGGATGGGCAATAAATGCTGGCCTTGCCAGCGACGCCCACATCCCATGAATGAATTTAAATACATAGGCATTCACTGTACAGAGCACCATTGCTCTCGTCCTGTTGGGACCGTGAGAATCTAACAGAATACAGTGGATTAGAGTTAAATAATGTTGAGTGTCGAATTTTTCAATTGTTGGTTACAGAGATAGGTCAGAGATTGTTCTTGTTGACATGTTACCCCCGGTTATTAATCTTCCTCAGGAAACGAAATGAATTAAGTGTGGCTCATTAGAACGAAGGGGCTTTATGGGTTGAATTAGGGTTTGACAGAATCCTTCACAGAGCAAATCTACGACTGATGTGTAGGTCGGCAATTAGTAGAGTAAATACC
This sequence comes from Somniosus microcephalus, assembly GCF_052327205.1. Taxonomy (NCBI): domain Eukaryota; kingdom Metazoa; phylum Chordata; class Chondrichthyes; order Squaliformes; family Somniosidae; genus Somniosus; species Somniosus microcephalus. The sequence continues at coordinate 3,992,567 of NC_141013.1, read as the reverse complement.
GAGCGTCCCCACATCTCTCTCCATCTGGTGTCTGGTGATGTTCCCTCGATGGAGAGTCGTTGAGGCCATGCCGCGACCTCCTGAGATGCGCTCTCTGGTAGCACCAGTTCGCAGGATGACAGGACCCCTTTAAGCAACAACTTATATTTATACCGCGCCTTTAATGTAGTAAAACGTCCCAAGGTGCTTCACAAGAGCGATTAACAAACAAAATTTGACACCGAGCCACATAAGGAGATATTAGGACAGGTGCTTGGTCAAAGAGGTCGGTTTTAAGGAGCGTCTTAAAGGAGGAGAGAGAGGCGGAGAGGTTTAGGGAGGGAACTCCAGAGCTCAGGGCCCAGGCGGCTGAAGGTGTTGTATCCATGTGTTAATGGAGACACGGAATGCAGGAGTTGGTTTCACAGGTGTTTGCTGAACAAAGTCTGGAGGTGAACTAACAGATACAAGACACTATACAGGCTTATATAGCCCGAGTGGCCATTATCGGCATTACAGTACACAGGGGGCTCTTAAAGGCACATACACCACAATTCCTCCCCTTTTAGACAACCAGTACATAACATTTTAAGTAATCATTAATTAACATGTTGCAAGAACAATAATCTACACATTTGCTGCAGTTAATCAATTATAAGTCAGTCTCTCTGGAGGCTTCCTGACTCGGTCCGGATAACGCCTCGGTGGTGTAGTAGTTTTTGGTGGTGTAGTAGGTTCTTTTGGCAAGGTCGATTCGGCTTGAATGCCAGTGTCGGGTTCATCTGGTTCCAGTATCACCGGATCGGAGGTAGATACTATGGGTATCTCTGCTTCATCATTAGGCGTATAGAGTTGTGTAGGTTGTCCCTTTTCGGATGACTCTATGATCTGGTCAGCATGGCGCCTTATTATGCTTTCTCCAATGTCCACGGTATACATCAGCGGTCCTAGTCGTGTGCAAATAGTTCCAGGCTGCCTTTTCTCGGTACAGTAGTCCCGGGCCAAAACTTGTTGACCTATCTGGAAGGTTCTAGTTGGCCTTTCATTCATGCCTTGAAATTGCCGGTTCTCCACGTCCCTTCTGATGTTTGGCTTGATCAAATCCAGCCGGCTTCTTAGGCTTCTATTGAAGAACATCATGGCAGGCGTTTGGTTTGTAACCACATGTGTTGCATTCCTGTATGCAAACAAGAAGTTATCTACCTTATGCTGTAGATTTATGTCTTCATTACCCATGGCCTTTATGGCCTTCTTGAAGGTCTGGACAAACCTTTCAGCCAATCCATTGGTGGCGGGATGGTATGGGGCGGACGTGTAGTGCTTAACCCCATTGTTTTTTAAGAACTTCCTGAATTCTTCGGACACAAATTGCGGTCCATTATCAGAACAGATCTGTTCAGGCAGCCCATTCCTGGCAAATATGGTCCTTAATACTGTGATGGTTTTTTCCGTGGTGGTGGAGGACATCTTTATTACCTCCGTTCACTTGGAGTGTGCATCAACCACGATTAAGAACATTGAGTCCATAAATGGACCAGCAAAGTCGATGTGTACTCTTTGCCATGGAGATGAGGGCCATTCCGATGGATGTAGAGGGGCTTGTGGTGGGGCGTTTTGGACCTTCTGGCATCCTAGGCAGCTCTTGGTCATTTCTTCGATGTCTCCATCAATACCTGGCCACCACACAAACGCTCTGGCTAGGTTCTTCATTTTCACTCCACCCAGATGCCCCTCGTGAAGCTCCTTTAGCACTTTCTGCTGGAGTTTGGGTGGAATCACCATTCTGGATCCACACATCAAGGTTCCTCGGCACACTGACAGCTGTTCTCTTCTTTGCGAGAATGCTGGCAACAGTGGTTCGCCATGTGCTGGCCATCCCTTCACCGTTAAATCGTAGACTCGTGAGAGAGTCGGGTCATTTCTCATTTCCTTTTCAATGGCAGAATTTGTTACTGGTAGACATTCCACTATGGTTGAGTGGAACATCTCCACTGGGTCCACTGTAGGTGCCTCTTCTACCGTTGGCAACAGTAGGCGCGATAAACTGTCAGCATTCCCATGCTGTTTTGATCCTTTGTATTCTATGTCATATTGGTGTGCCCCTAGGAAAAGGGACCACCTCTGTAGCCTTTGCGCTGTCATAATGGGAACACACTTTTTAGGGTTGAATATGGAGACGAGGGGTTGATGGTCAGTCAACAAGGTAAATTTTTGTCCGTGTAGGTAATGGTTGAATTTCTTCACTCCCCATACCAGGCTGAGTGCTTCCCTGTCGATCTGGGCATAGTTACGCTCAGCTGAGTTCAATGAGCGTAACGCAAAAGCTATCGGCCGCTCCGAGCCATCAGGGAATCTATGCGATAATACCGCTCCTACGCCGTAAGGGGTTACATCGCACGCCAGTCTGATTGGCAGTGATGGGTTGTAATGAGCCAAAACTTCCTTGGACGTGATCAAGCCTTTGCATTTATGGAAGGCACGTTTACAGTCTTCGCTCCATTTCCAAATTACTCCCGTTTGTAGCAGTTCGTTAAGAGGGTGCAGAAGAGTTGACAAGTTCGGTAAAAATTTATGATAGTAATTTATCAATCCCAGGAACGACCTTAATTGTGAGACATTTTCAGGTGCTGGGGCTTTTATGACCACTTCAATTTTTTCAGGTGACTTATGCAACCCTTCCTCGTTAATTATGTGGCCACAATATGATATTTGTTTCTGGAAAAATTCGCACTTGGGGCGATTTGCTTGTAGGCCCCGTTCTCTCAGCCTAGTGAGCACCTGCTTCAAATTGGCAAGGTGCTCGTTGTCGTTTTCTCCTGTTACAAGGATGTCATCTAGGTAGCATTGAGTCCCCGGAATCCCTTGGAGGACTTGCTCCATAGCTCTTTGCCAGATAGCTGGAGCTGATGCTACTCCGAAAACCAGTCGATTGTACTGGTACAGGCCTTTGTGTGTATTTATTGTGAGATACTTTTTAGAGGCCTCTTCAACCTCCATCTGTAGATATGCCTGTGCCAAGTCAATTTTGGTGAAACGTTTCCCTCCGGATAGTGAGGCGAAAATATCTTCTATCCTCGGAAGAGGATACTGTACCGTGTGAAGGACCGGGTTTACGGTCACCTTGAAGTCCCCACAGATGCGAATTTTTCTCTGTTCTTCAGATTTATCATTATTCAACGTTTTCTTCATGACCGGGACGATGGGTGTTGCCCACTCGCTCCAATCTATCTTGGATAATACGCCTGCCTTTTCCAAATTCTCCAGCTCTGCTTCGACTGCTGGACGAATTGCGTATGGCACCGGCCTTGCCTTAAAAAACTTGGGAATTGCCGCATCTTCCACTTTTATTGAGGCGGTGACGCCTTTCAAGGTTCCTAGTTCCTGTTGAAATACTTCCTTGGCGTTGGCCAAGATGTCTTTTAATCGTTCAGGTATGACGTCATCATCATTTTTTTTCTTACTGGTCACCGTCAGTGCCTGAATGGAGTGCCAGTCTAAACGTATCTTCCTGATCCATTCACGTCCCAACAGCGGTGGACCACCATCTTGCAGAACGTATAAATACAACTTCTGTATTTCCTTGCCGTTGTATACAACAGGCACCCTTATTTTCCCTTTGGGGTATACTTTCTGCCCCATATATGTTTTCAAGATAATGGATGTGTCTTTCAAAGGTATATGCGGAAATAGTCGCTCGTAATCCCGTCGACTTATGACGGTCAGAGCTGATCCTGTATCTAGCTCCATTTTAACTGGGGACCCCGCTATCGTGAGGGTAACCCAAATGGTCTGGTAATCTTCTTTGGCAATTACATTATGTAATTTGAGACAGCTTAGTCTCTTGTTTCCGGAGTCGCTATCGCTCTTCTGGTCTTCGGAGCTACTGTCCGTCATCATTTGTACCTTTCTGTACTTTTCCTTATTAATTTTTTTCCTGTCCGTGGATTTTTTGTTTCCAGATCGGCATACACGTGCAATGTGTCCAATCTTTCCACATTGCCTGCATGCTTTGTCCTTGAACCAGCAGTCCCTCTGGTCATGGGTGGATCTGCCGCAGCGATAACATCTCTCGAAACCCTGTGTCATTTCATGGGTGCCGAAGTCCTGTGGCTTTTGCTGTATCTCTGCAGCTCCTCTTGCGGCTGCTTCGTATGATACAGCCACACTGAAAGCCTTGTCCAGTGTCAAATCTTTCTCAGAAAGTAGCCTTTTCTGTGTTCCTTCACTTAGGAGACCGCAGACGAATTTGTCTCGAAGAGAATCTGCCAGTCCTGCCCTGAATTGGCAGTGCTTTGACAGCTTCCTTAATTCGGTGAGGTAATCAGCATTACTTTCATTCTTGTGCTGATTCCTCCTGAAGAATTTGAATCGTTCCGCTATCAGCAGCGGTGTTGGGTTTAAGTGCTCCTGTAGGGTATCAACAATCTCCTTAAAATTCTTGTCCTTCGGTTTGGCTGGAGTGATTAAGTTTCGTAACAGCCCGTATGTCCTTGCGCCCATTAGATTTAGAAGTACTGATGCCTTTTTATCATCCTCTATTTCATTTGCTGTGCGATATACCTCCACTCTTTCCACATATGTGGTCCAATCCTCTATATCGCTATCGAAAGCAGTAATATTGCCAGTCTTAGGCATCCTGGAAAAAAATGGCGCCTCCCGCGCTTTCCTTTCTTCCCCACAGAAAAAAAATGGCGCCTCCCGCGCTTTCCCGCCGCTGACAACGCTGTTCTCCGCGGTTTTTATTTACATAGGTATTTTTAATAGGTGGAGACTCGTTCCCGCCGGACTCTCTGGGACTTTCCCCTCCCTCTGCTTGGTCCGAACGCCGACCTGCTTTGCAGCGCCGGCCGTCTCCCGAGTGCTCCACCCTCTGTCTCTGTTTGCCTCCGCCTTCGCTGCTCGGCCCCGCTGCAGAGCCAGCCGATGGAGCCCCAGCCCGCCGCCCAGGAAGGATTATTGCAGTACCTGCCACCAGCTCAGCTAGCTGGTGAAACCACAGTTTTTTTTTCTTTCTTGTTTTTCTTCGACTTTCGTCTGAGGAATCGATCTCCTTGAGGTGCTGCCGAATTGCAGGTAAGTCCGTTTCCAATTCGTCGCCACTGTTGTAACCGTGTGTTAATGGAGACACGGAATGCAGGAGTTGGTTTCACAGGTGTTTACTGAACAAAGTCTGGAGGTGAACTAACAGATACAAGACACTATACAGGCTTATATAGCCCGAGTGGCCATTACCGGCATTACAGTACACAGGGGGCTCTTAAAGGCACATACACCACAGAAGGCATGGCCACCAGTGACAGAGCGATGGAAATCGGGGATGTGCAAGAGGCCAGAATTGGAGGAGCACAGAGATCTCGGAGGGTTGTGGGGCTGGAGGAGGTTACAGAGCTGGGGAGGGGCGAGGAGGCCGTGGAGGGATTTGAAAACAAGGATGAGAAACAGAAAAGCAGGAGTTCAGCAGCTCTGACTGCAGATGGTGCAGGACCGCTCCTCGTCTATTAATACATTCCTGCGTGACGCACACTTGTAGGGGGCAGTATTGAGATAGAGTCACTTGGGCACCAGGTGGCTGTGGGTGGGGAATTGCTGCACTGTTTGTGGTTTAGGAAGTACCTGAGTCAGCTCTGTGCCGTGCGAGGTCCATCCATTGCTGTCAAGTGTCTGGCACTTCCTGGCTTGCTTTAACACTGAGCATTTGGTGGAAAGGCTCGAACTACGGTCCCAAGGACAGTGGTGTCAGGCCTTGCAGAAAGCGTTGGCAGTATTACTCGCTGGATTACCACGGATCGGAAAATGCCCCAACCTTTATTTAAATACTTTGGGATATGGGAGCTTCTTTCTTATTCAGTTTCTTTCTCCCTTCCTGTTCCAAGTGACCTGGGCTACTACAGACACCAGCACTTCTCCAAGTGGCCATTCTTCACAAGTGAGCCTAGACTGGGAGAATCCGCCGGCTATTTGACCGTGTTGGGCTTCAGAGCTGAGCCCGAGCTTGTGTTTTAGGTGTCAGTCGTGTCTCAGTGGGCAGCGCTCCCGCCTCTGAGTCAGAAGGTTGTGGGTTCAAGTCCCACTCCAGAGACTTGAGCACAAAAATCTAGGCTGACACTTCAGTGCAGTACTGAGGGAGTGCTGCACTGTCAGAGGTGCCGTCTTTAGGATGAGACGTTAAACCGAGGCCCCATCTGCTCTCTCAGGTGGACGTAAAAGATCCCACGGCACTGTTTCGAAGAAGAGCAGGGGAGTTCTCCCCGGTGTCCTGGCCAATATTTATCCCTCAATCAACACCACTAAAAAAACAGATTAGCTGGTCATTTATCACATTGCTGTTTGTGGGAGCTTGTTGTGTGCAAATTGGCTGCCGCGTTTCCTGCATTACAACAGTGACTACACTTCAAAAAGGCTGTAAAGCACTTTGGGACATCCTGAGGATGTGAAAGGTGCTATAGAAATGCAAGTCTTTAAAAGTCCCAAAACGCTTTGCAGCCAATGAAATACTTTTTTTGAAGTGGAGTCACTGTTGTAATCTGGGAAATGCGGCAGCCAATTTGCGCACAGCAAGATCCCACAAACAGCAATGTGATAATGACCAAATAATCTGTTTTTTGGTGATGTTGATAAATTGAGTAAGTTCAGAAGCCGTCCCTGCTAAGTAGTGACTAACTTTGAGGACTTTCCCAGCTCCTGCGGGACGAGAGCTTGTCACTGGGCAGCACACCAATGGGAAGCTTCATTTGAAGGGTCTCGCAAGTTGGCAATCTCGAGGATGGACAGGTCACAGTGGTTGTCGGAAGGACTCCTCTTCTGAGGTCAGAGGTTAAAGTGCCTTGCTGGGCAGGGTAGAGAGAGCCTCATCCTTCATCTTATGTGTGCTGTACCTGCCCTGGGAGTGGTCAGTTCAAAAATCGAGGGGAGGGGGGAGTTAGTTCTGTGTCTCGGGATTTGTATGAACACAATAACCAAATTAAATGCAGAGTTGGAAGGCGGGATTACTGTGGTAATCCTGGGAAGGGACAGTTACCAGTTCACAAGACGTACTGCACGCGGGCGGGTCGTCGTGTCTGGACCTTATACGGTTCTTTCACAAAGTAAACTGACTTCAATAGAAACTACAACAACAATAACGGCAGCGGAATCTCGGGCAGAATCCCAGGAATCGGCTGATCATTGACTCCATGGCTTCTCCCCAGAGGGCTCTGAGGTAAAAGCCTCTCAGCCTTTAGCCAGCAAGAGCCCGGCTTCAGTTCCCAGTTGGTGCTGAATCGCTTCAGCTCAGACTTAGGAGGTGCACCGCAGACACCAGACGTGGGAGCACTCCGCAGACACCAGACGTGGGAGCACTCCGCAGACACCAGACGTGGGAGCACTCCACAGACACCAGACGTGGGGGCACTCCGCAGACACCAGACATGGGGGCACTCTGCAGACACCAGACGTGGGAGCACTCCGCAGACACCAGACGTGGGAGCACTCCGCAGACACCAGATGTGGGCGCACTCCGCAGACACCAGACATGGGGGCACTCTGCAGACACCAGACATGGGGGCACTCCGCAGATACCAGACGTGGGAGCACTCCGCAGACACCAGACATGGGGGCACTCCGCAGACGCCAGACATGGGGGCACTCTGCAGACACCAGACATGGGAGCACTCCGCAGACACCAGACATGGGGGTACTCTACATACACCAGACATGGGAGCACTCCGCAGACACCAGACATGGGGGCACTCCACATACACCAGACATGGGAGCACTCCGCAGACACCAGACGTGGGAGCACTCCGCAGACACCAGACATGGGAGCACTCCGCAGACACCAGACATGGGGGCACTCTGCAGACACCAGACATGGGCGCACTCCGCAGATACCAGACGTGGGAGCACTCCACAGACACCAGACATGGGGGCACTCCGCAGACACCAGACATGGGGGCACTCTGCAGACACCAGACATGGGAGCACTCCGCAGACACCAGACATGGGGCACTCTACATACACCAGACATGGGAGCACTCCGCAGACACCAGACATGGGGGCACTCTACATGCACCAGACATGGGAGCACTCTGCAGACACCAGACATGGGAGCACTCCACAGACACCAGACATGGGAGCACTCCACAGACACCAGACGTGGGGGCACTCTACATACACCAGACATGGGAGCACTCCGCAGACACCAGACATGGGGGCACTCTGCAGACACCAGACATGAGGGCGTTCTACAGACACCAGACATGGGAGCACTCTGCAGACACCAGACATGGGGGCGTTCTACAGACACCAGACATGGGGACGTTCTACAGACACCAGACATGGGGGCACTCTACAGACACCAGACATGGGTGCATTCTACAGACACCAGACATGGAGCACTCCACAGACACCAGACATGGGGGCGTTCTACAGACACCAGACGTGGGGGGCGCTCTGATCTAGGACGGCTGGAGGTTTGCAATCGTCAACAATAAAAAGCAAACCATCTCAGTGCCCTTGTGGAAACTCGCCATGCCAGATTGTGTTTCAGCTGCCCTGACACTATGGCTGGCCTGTGTCCATTGGCCATGGAGAGAGAGAGAGGAGAATCTCCCAGCAGGGTAAAAATATCAGGAATTAATCAGGCTAGAGGGGGATAACTGTACCCCTTATTCTCACGGATGGCAGTGAGCAGGGAGGGATTTATTTAGGGAATATCATAAAGGATTTATTCACTGTCCCTCACAGATTTTGGTTGAGTGAGGAATGTTATACAGGGTTTGTTTAAAAAGAAAATGTTTTAGAGATTGAGACACAATCCTCCAGTTTATAAGGATAAGGTATATGCTACCCACTGCTTCTCTCGGTGTTCTGTAGTAAGATCACGTTCTATTTTCTAGTCTCTTAGCTCTCCGACACGCCAGTAACCTTGTTGGGAGCTTTGATTGCTCACACCGTGCCTTGAGCCGGGATATTTCAGTCCCGCTGACGAGACACAAATTACTTCCCGTGCAGCAGATGGCAACAGAATGAAGGATCATGAAAGCTGGGCCTCTGCGTTAACCCTTACAGTCCCGGCTCAGTTTAAAACCTCTAGAACAAGCTGAGGTGCCCATAACAGGGACATGGGAACAGGGGGAGGCCGTTCAGCACCTCAAGCTTGCTGCGCCATTCAGTTAGATCGTGGCCGATCTGTATCTTAACGCCATCTACCTGGCTGGGTTCTGTAACTCTTAGTACCCTTACCCAGCAAAAATCTATCAATCTCAGTTTTGACATTTTCAATTGACCCCCAACCTCAACAGCTTTAGGGAGGGAATTCCAGAGCTCGGGGCCCAGGCAGCTGAAGACACAGCCGCCAATGGTGGAGCAATGAAAATCGGGGGATGCTCAAGAGGCCAGAACTAGAGGAGCGCAGAGATCTCGGAGGGTTGTAGGACTGGGGGAGATTACAGAGATAGGGAGGGGGGGCGAGGCCAAGGAGGGAATTTGAAAACAAGGATGAGAATGTTAAAATCGAGGCGCTGCCGGACCAGGAGCCAATGTAGGTCAGCGAGCCCAGGGGGTAATGGGTGAACGGGACTGGGTGTGAGTTAGGACACGGGGCAGTGAGCACAGGGGGTGATGGGTGAACGGGACTGGGTGTGAGTTAGGACACGGGGCAGTGAGCACAGGGGGTGATGGGTGAATGGGACTGGGTGTGAGTTAGGACACGGGGCAGTGAGCACAGGGGGTGATGGGTGAACGGGACTGGGTGCGAGTTAGGACACGGGGCAGTGAGCACGGGGTGATGGGTGAACGGGACTGGGTGTGAGTTAGGACACGGGGCAGTGAGCACAGGGGGTGATGGGTGAACGGGACTGGGTGTGAGTTAGGACACGGGGCAGTGAGCACAGGGGGTGATGGGTGAACGGGACTGGGTGTGAGTTAGGACACGGGGCAGTGAGCACAGGGGGTGATGGGTGAACGGGACTCGGTGTGAGTTAGGACACGGGGCAGTGAGCACAGGGGTGATGGGTGAACGGGACTGGGTGCGAGTTAGGACACAGGGCAGTGAGCACAGGGGGTGATGGGTGAACGGGACTGGGTGCGAGTTAGGACACGGGGCAGTGAGCACAGGGGATGATGGGTGAACGGGACTGGGTGTGAGTTAGGACACGGGGCAGTGAGCACGGGGTGATGGGTGAACGGGACTGGGTGTGAGTTAGGACACAGGGCAGTGAGCACAGGGGGTGATGGGTGAACGGGACTGGGTGTGAGTTAGGACACGGGGCAGTGAGCACAGGGGGTGATGGGTGAACGGGACTGGGTGCGAGTTAGGACACGGGGCAGTGAGCACAGGGGGTGATGGGTGAACGGGACTCGGTGCGAGTTAGGACACGGGGCAGTGAGCACAGGGGGTGATGGGTGAACGGGACTGGGTGTGAGTTAGGACACGGGGCAGTGAGCACAGGGGGTGATGGGTGAACAGGACTTGGTGCGAGTTAGGACACGGGGCAGTGAGCACAGGGGGTGATGGGTGAACGGGACTCGGTGTGAGTTAGGACACGGGGCAGTGAGCACAGGGGGTGATGGGTGAACGGGACTGGGTGTGGGTTAGGACACGGGGCAGTGAGCCCAGGGGGTGATGGGTGAACGGGACTGGGTGTGGGTTAGGACACGGGGCAGTGAGCCCAGGGGGTGATGGGTGAATGGGACTTGGTGCGAGTTAGGACACGGGGCAGTGAGCACAGGGGGTGATGGGTGAACGGGACTCGGTGCGAGTTAGGACACGGGGCAGTGAGCACAGGGGGTGATGGGTGAACGGGACTGGGTGTGAGTTAGGACACGGGGCAGTGAGCACAGGGGGTGATGGGTGAACGGGACTGGGTGAGAGTTAGGACACGGGGCAGTGAGCACAGGGGGTGATGGGTGAACGGGACTTGGTGCGAGTTAGGACACGGGGCAGTGAGCACAGGGGGTGATGGGTGAACGGGACTGGGTGGGAGTTAGGACACGGGGCAGTGAGCACAGGGGGTGATGGGTGAACGGGACTGGGTGCGAGTTAGGACATGGGGCAGTGAGCACAGGGGGTGATGGGTGAACGGGACTGGGTGCGAGTTAGGACACGGGGCAGTGAGCACAGGGGCGATGGGTGAACGGGACTGGGTGTGGGTTAGGACACGGGGCAGTGAGAACAGGGGGTGATGGGTGAACGGGACTGGGTGTGAGTTAGGACACGGGGCAGTGTGCACAAGGGGTGATGGGTGAACGGGACTGGGTGTGAGTTAGGACACGGGGCAGTGAGCACGGGGAGTGATGGGTGAACGGGACTGGGTGTGAGTTAGGACACGGGGCAGTGAGCACAGGGGGTGATGGGTGAACGGGACTCGGTGTGAGTTAGGACACGGGGCAGTGAGCACAGGGGGTGATGGGTGAACGGGACTTGGTGCGAGTTAGGACACGGGGCAGTGAGCACAGGGGGTGATAGGTGAACGGACTTGGTGCGAGTTAGGACACGGGGCAGTGAGCACAGGGGGTGATGGGTGAACGGGACTGGGTGCGAGTTAGGACACGGGGCAGTGAGCACAGGGGGTGATGGGTGAACAGGACTGGGTGTGAGTTAGGACACGGGGCAGTGAGCACAGGGGGTGATGGGTGAACGGGACTGGGTGCGAGTTAGGACACGGGGCAGTGAGCACAGGGGGTGATGGGTGAACGGGACTGGGTGTGAGTTAGGACACGGGGCAGTGAGCACAGGGGGTGATGGGTGAACGGGACTGGGTGTGAGTTAGGACACGGGGCAGTGAGCACAGGGGGTGATAGGTGAATGGGACTGGGTGTGAGTTAGGACACGGGGCAGTGAGCACAGGGGGTGATGGGTGAACGGGACTGGGTGTGAGTTAGGACACGGGGCAGTGAGCACGGGGTGATGGGTGAACGGGACTTGGTGTGAGTTAGGACACGGGGCAGTGAGCACAGGGGGTGATGGGTGAACGGGACTGGGTGTGAGTTAGGACACGGGGCAGTGAGCACAGGGGGTGATGGGTGAACGGGACTGGGTGCGAGTTAGGACACGGGGCAGTAAGCACAGGGGGTGATGGGTGAACGGGACTCGGTGCGAGTTAGGACATGGGGCAGTGAGCACAGGGGGTGATGGGTGAACGGGACTCGGTGCGAGTTAGGACACGGGGCAGTGAGCACAGGGGGTGATGGGTGAACGGGACTCGGTGCGAGTTAGGACACGGGGCAGTGAGCACAGGGGGTGATGGGTGAACGGGACTTGGTGCGAGTTAGGACACGGGGCAGTGAGCACGGGGTGATGGGTGAACGGGACTGGGTGCGAGTTAGGACACGGGGCAGTGAGCACAGGGGGTGATGGGTGAACGGGACTTGGTGCGAGTTAGGACACGGTGCAGTGAGCACAGGGGGTGATGGGTGAACGGGACTGGGTGTGAGTTAGGACACGGGGCAGTGAGCACAGGGGGTGATGGGTGAACGGGACTGGGTGTGAGTTAGGACACGGGGCAGTGAGCACAGGGGGTGAGGGGTGAACGGGACTGGGTGTGAGTTAGGACACGGGGCAGTGAGCACAGGGGGTGAGAGGTGAACGGGACTGGGTGAGAGTTAGGACACGGGGCAGTGAGCACAGGGGGTGAGAGGTGAACGGGACTTGGTGCGAGTTAGGACACGGGGCAGTGAGCACAGGGGGTGAGGGGTGAACGGGACTGGGTGTGAGTTAGGACACGGGGCAGTGAGCACAGGGGGTGAGAGGTGAACGGGACTGGGTGAGAGTTAGGACACGGGGCAGTGAGCACAGGGGGTGAGGGGTGAACGGGACTTGGTGCGAGTTAGGACACGGGGCAGTGAGCACAGGGGGTGATGGGTGAACGGGACTGGGTGAGAGTTAGGACACGGGGCAGTGAGCACAGGGGGTGAGAGGTGAACGGGACTTGGTGCGAGTTAGGACACGGGGCAGTGAGCACAGGGGGTGATGGGTGAACGGGGCTGGGTGTGAGTTAGGACACGGGGCAGTGAGCACAGGGGGTGATGGGTGAATGGGACTGGGTGCGAGTTTGGACACGGGGCAGTGAGCACAGGGGGTGATGGGTGAACGGGACTTGGTGCGAGTTAGGACACGGGGCTGTGAGCACAGGGGGTGATGGGTGAACGGTGTGAGTTAGGACACGGGGCAGTGAGCACAGGGGGTGATGAGTGAACGGCGTGAGTTAGGACACGGGGGCAGCAGAGTTTTGGATGAGCTCAAGTTTACGAAGGGTTTATGGTGGAAGGCCGGCCAGTAACAGACAACGTAGCAGATTACAGTAGTTTACAGAACTTTATCTCCACCTCCATGATACTAAAACAACAACAACGCAGCCTTTCACCAGTTCTCTCGGGAATACTAAATCTGGGGTTTTGTCAGACCCACTCTGTCCTACTTTGATGGCTCAGAAGAACTGCCGAGAAGGAGCAAGACTGGCTCAGATCTACTTTCTGTCCCTTTGATGTTCAATTAGGATCAAAGGTTGCATCAGTCTACCAAACATCCAAGGATTTAAAACTGTGTCAGCCAATGACGCGGGGCGGGATTACGGCAGGACTCGCAGCAATCAGTCTACAGAGTCTATTTAAAAAGAGTCTGTACAGAACTCATGACCGAAACTACAGCAAAGTCTCCTGATAAAAGCAGGATTATTTATCCAGCAAAATGCAGTGAGTGGAGGATAGTTACATAATACAAATTCTCTGTGTAAAATCAATCCCCGTCACTCACAGCAGTGCGGTGTCCCAGCGGGATTGACGGGGGAATTACCCAATCACCTCCATTCTGGCCGGGAATAGGGGTGTCACTATAGCCTTTAAACACGGGAATGCTTGCGAGCTGGGGGTTGATCCCCAGTGTCACGATTGAAGTTAAAAACTAACATACAGGAACGTCAAAGGGGGAGAAGTTCAGTTGGTGAGCGCCTCTCGTTAGCACCTCTGGGGGGCGATAATGGGGCGCTAATGACTTACTGCCCGGGCACGGCAATGTTACCGCCGCTTGCGGAATTCACCTAGCGGTTTGTGGCGGCGATGACCTCCTAGCGGCACGCTCTCCTGCGCCCGGAGATCGTGGCGTCATCCGGCTGCCCAGCGCCCCATTAGCGCCCCCGGACCCGAAATTCGGTTACGAAAACACCGACAGGAGGCGTTGTTTGGTAGGCCGAGCGCTTCGGGGGCGCTAATTAAAGGTAAGGCCGCTGGTCTTCAGTGGAAACGGGTTTTCCTTCCTTTCGGGTGCATTTTGAAAGTTTTGAAATGGCACGATTGATCAGCCCTGCACTCTGTTAGAGAGCTAGGGGCTCTGCGATTGATCAGCCCCACGCTCTGTTAGAGAGCTAGGGGCTCCGCGATTGATCAGCCCCGCACTCTGTTAGAGAGCTAGGGGCTCTGCGATTGATCAGCCCCGCGCTCTGTTAGAGAGCTAGGGGCTCTGCGATTGATCAGCCCCGCGCTCTGTTAGAGAGCTAGGGGCTCTGCGATTGATCAGCCCCGCACTCTGTTAGAGAGCATGGGGCTCCGCGATTGATCAGCCCTGCACTCTGTTAGAGAGCATGGGGCTCCGCGATTGATCAGCCCCGCGCTCTGTTAGAGAGCATGGGGCTCTGTGATTGATCAGCCCCGCGCTCTGTTAGAGAGCTAGGGGCTCCGCGATTGATCAGCCCTGCACTCTGTTAGAGAGCTAGGGGCTCCGCGATTGATCAGCCCCGCGCTCTGTTAGAGAGCTAGGGGCTCCGCGATTGATCAGCCCCGCGCTCTGTTAGAGAGCATGGGGCTCTGTGATTGATCAGCCCCGCACTCTGTTAGAGAGCATGGGGCTCCGCGATTGATCAGCCCCGCACTCTGTTAGAGAGCATGGGGCTCTGTGATTGATCAGCCCCGCGCTCTGTTAGAGAGCTAGGGGCTCCGCGATTGATCAGCCCTGCACTCTGTTAGAGAGCTAGGGGCTCCGCGATTGATCAGCCCCGCACTCTGTTAGAGAGCTAGGGGCTCCGCGATTGATCAGCCCCGCACTCTGTTAGAGAGCTGGGGGCTCCGCGATTGATCAGCCCCGCACTCTGTTAGAGAGCATGGGGCTCCGCGATTGATCAGCCCCGCACTCTGTTAGAGAGCATGGGGCTCTGTGATTGATCAGCCCCGCACTCTGTTAGAGAGCTAGGGGCTCCGCGATTGATCAGCCCCGCACTCTGTTAGAGAGCTAGGGGCTCCGCGATTGATCAGCCCCGCACTCTGTTAGAGAGCTAGGGGCTCCGCGATTGATCAGCCCCGCACTCTGTTAGAGAGCATGGGGCTCTGTGATTGATCAGCCCCGCACTCTGTTAGAGAGCTAGGGGCTCTGCGATTGATCAGCCCCGCGCTCTGTTAGAGAGCTAGGGGCTCCGCGATTGATCAGCCCTGCGCTCTGTTAGAGAGCATGGGGCTCTGTGATTGATCAGCCCCGCACTCTGTTAGAGAGCATGGGGCTCTGTGATTGATCAGCCCCGCACTCTGTCAGAGAGCATGGGGCTCTGTGATTGATCAGCCCTGCGCTCTGTTAGAGAGCATGGAGCTCTGTGATTGATCAGCCCCGCACTCTGTTAGAGAGCTCGGGGCTCCGCGATTGATCAGCCCTGCGCTCTGTTAGAGAGCATGGGGGTCCGCGATTGATCAGCCCTGCGCTCTGTGAGAGAGCTAGGGGCTCCGCGATTGATCAGCCCCGCACTCTGTTAGAGAGCATGGGGCTCTGTGATTGATCAGCCCCGCACTCTGTTAGAGAGCATGGGGCTCTGTGATTGATCAGCCCCGCACTCTGTTAGAGAGCATGGGGCTCTGTGATTGATCAGCCCCGCACTCTGTTAGAGAGCTCGGGGCTCCGCGATTGATCAGCCCTGCGCTCTGTTAGAGAGCTAGGGGCTCTGCGATTGATCAGCCCTGCGCTCTGTTAGAGAGCTCGGGGCTCCGCGATTGATCAGCCCTGCGCTCTGTTAGAGAGCATGGGGCTCCGCGATTGATCAGCCCTGCACTCTGTTAGAGAGCATGGGGCTCTGTGATTGATCAGCCCCGCACTCTGTTAGAGAGCATGGGGCTCCGCGATTGATCAGCCCCGCACTCTGTTAGAGAGCTAGGGGCTCTGCGATTGATCAGCCCTGCGCTCTGTTAGAGAGCTAGGGGCTCCGCGATTGATCAGCCCCGCACTCTGTTAGAGAGCTAGGGGCTCCGCGATTGATCAGCCCTGCGCTCTGTTAGAGAGCTAGGGGCTCTGTGATTGATCAGCCCCGCACTCTGTTAGAGAGCTAGGGGCTCTGTGATTGATCAGCCCCGCACTCTGTTAGAGAGCATGGGGCTCCGCGATTGATCATCCCTGCACTCTGTTAGAGAGCTAGGGGCTCCGCGATTGATCAGCCCCGCACTCTGTTAGAGAGCTAGGGGCTCTGTGATTGATCAGCCCCGCACTCTGTTAGAGAGCTCGGGGCTCCGCGATTGATCAGCCCTGCGCTCTGTTAGAGAGCATGGGGCTCCGCGATTGATCAGCCCTGCGCTCTGTTAGAGAGCTAGGGGCTCCGCGATTGATCAGCCCCGCACTCTGTTAGAGAGCATGGGGCTCTGTGATTGATCAGCCCCGCACTCTGTTAGAGAGCTCGGGGCTCCGCGATTGATCAGCCCTGCGCTCTGTTAGAGAGCTAGGGGCTCTGCGATTGATCAGCCCTGCGCTCTGTTAGAGAGCATGGGGCTCCGCGATTGATCAGCCCTGCACTCTGTTAGAGAGCATGGGGCTCTGTGATTGATCAGCCCCGCACTCTGTTAGAGAGCTAGGGGCTCCGCGATTGATCAGTCCCGCACTCTGTTAGAGAGCTAGGGGCTCTGCGATTGATCAGCCCTGCGCTCTGTTAGAGAGCTAGGGGCTCCGCGATTGATCAGCCCCGCACTCTGTTAGAGAGCTAGGGGCTCCGCGATTGATCAGCCCCACGCTCTGTTAGAGAGCTAGGGGCTCCGCGATTGATCAGCCCCGCACTCTGTTAGAGAGCATGGGGCTCCGCGATTGATCAGCCCCGCGCTCTGTTAGAGAGCTAGGGGCTCCGCGATTGATCAGCCCCGCGCTCTGTTAGAGAGCTAGGGGCTCCGCGATTGATCAGCCCCGCACTCTGTTAGAGAGCATGGGGCTCCGCGATTGATCAGCCCCGCACTCTGTTAGAGAGCTAGGGGCTCCGCGATTGATCAGCCCTGCGCTCTGTTAGAGAGCTAGGGGCTCCGTGATTGATCAGCCCCGCGCTCTGTTAGAGAGCATGGGGCTCCGCGATTGATCAGCCCCGCACTCTGTTAGAGAGCTAGGGGCTCCGCGATTGATCAGCCCCGCACTCTGTTAGAGAGCTAGGGGCTCTGCGATTGATCAGCCCCGCACTCTGTTAGAGAGCTAGGGGCTCCGCGGTTGATCAGCCCCGCATTCTGTTAGAGAGCAAGGGGCTCCGCGATTGATCAGCCCCGCACTCTGTTAGAGAGCTAGGGGCTCCGCGATTGATCAGCCCCGTGCTCTGTTAGAGAGCAAGGGGCTCCGCGATTGATCAGCCCCGCACTCTGTTAGAGAGCTAGGGGCTCCGCGATTGATCAGCCCCGCACTCTGTTAGAGAGCATGGGGCTCCGCGATTGATCAGCCCCGCACTCTGTTAGAGAGCTAGGGGCTCTGTGATTGATCAGCCCTGCGCTCTGTTAGAGAGCTAGGGGCTCCGCGATTGATCAGCCCCGCACTCTGTTAGAGAGCTAGGGGCTCCGCGATTGATCAGCCCCGCGCTCTGTTAGAGAGCATGGGGCTCTGTGATTGATCAGCCCCGCACTCTGTTAGAGAGCATGGGGCTCCGCGATTGATCAGCCCCGCACTCTGTTAGAGAGCATGGGGCTCTGTGATTGATCAGCCCCGCACTCTGTTAGAGAGGATGGGGCTCCACGATTGATCAGCCCTGCACTCTGTTAGAGAGCATGGGGCTCTGTGATTGATCAGCCCCGCACTCTGTTAGAGAGCTCGGGGCTCCGCGATTGATCAGCCCTGCGCTCTGTTAGAGAGCTAGGGGCTCTGCGATTGATCAGCCCCGCGCTCTGTTAGAGAGCTAGGGGCTCTGCGATTGATCAGCCCCGCGCTCTGTTAGAGAGCTAGGGGCTCTGCGATTGATCAGCCCCGCGCTCTGTTAGAGAGCTAGGGGCTCCGCGATTGATCAGCCCCGCACTCTGTTAGAGAGCATGGGGCTCCGCGATTGATCAGCCCCGCACTCTGTTAGAGAGCTAGGGGCTCCGCGATTGATCAGCCCCGCACTCTGTTAGAGAGCTAGGGGCTCTGCGATTGATCAGCCCCGCACTCTGTTAGAGAGCTAGGGGCTCCGCGATTGATCAGCCCTGCGCTCTGTTAGAGAGCTAGGGGCTCTGCGATTGATCAGCCCCGCGCTCTGTTAGAGAGCTAGGGGCTCCGCGATTGATCAGCCCTGCGCTCTGTTAGAGAGCATGGGGCTCCGCGATTGATCAGCCCCGCACTCTGTTAGAGAGCATGGGGCTCTGCGATTGATCAGCCCCGCACTCTGTTAGAGAGCATGGGGCTCCGCGATTGATCAGCCCCGCACTCTGTTAGAGAGCTAGGGGCTCTGTGATTGATCAGCCCCGCACTCTGTTAGAGAGCTCGGGGCTCCGCGATTAATCAGCCCCGCACTCTGTTAGAGAGCTAGGGGCTCTGTGATTGATCAGCCCCGCACTCTGTTAGAGAGCTCGGGGCTCCGCGATTGATCAGCCCTGCGCTCTGTTAGAGAGCATGGGGCTCCGCGATTGATCAGCCCTGCGCTCTGTTAGAGAGCTAGGGGCTCCGCGATTGATCAGCCCCGCACTCTGTTAGAGAGCATGGGGCTCTGTGATTGATCAGCCCCGCACTCTGTTAGAGAGCTCGGGGCTCCGCGATTGATCAGCCCTGCGCTCTGTTAGAGAGCTAGGGGCTCTGCGATTGATCAGCCCTGCGCTCTGTTAGAGAGCATGGGGCTCCTCGATTGATCAGCCCTGCACTCTGTTAGAGAGCATGGGGCTCTGCGATTGATCAGCCCCGCACTCTGTTAGAGAGCTAGGGGCTCCGCGATTGATCAGCCCCGCACTCTGTTAGAGAGCATGGGGCTCCGCGATTGATCAGCCCCGCACTCTGTTAGAGAGCTAGGGGCTCTGCGATTGATCAGCCCTGCGCTCTGTTAGAGAGCTAGGGGCTCCGCGATTGATCAGCCCCGCACTCTGTTAGAGAGCTAGGGGCTCCGCGATTGATCAGCCCCGCGCTCTGTTAGAGAGCTAGGGGCTCCGCGATTGATCAGCCCCGCACTCTGTTAGAGAGCATGGGGCTCCGCGATTGATCAGCCCCGCGCTCTGTTAGAGAGCTAGGGGCTCCGCGATTGATCAGCCCCGCGCTCTGTTAGAGAGCATGGGGCTCCGCGATTGATCAGCCCCGCGCTCTGTTAGAGAGCTAGGGGCTCCGCGATTGATCAGCCCCGCGCTCTGTTAGAGAGCATGGGGCTCCGCGATTGATCAGCCCCGCGCTCTGTTAGAGAGCTAGGGGCTCCGCGATTGATCAGCCCTGCGCTCTGTTAGAGAGCTAGGGGCTCCGCGATTGATCAGCCCCGCTCTCTGTTAAGCATGGGGCTCCGCGATTGATCAGCCCCGCACTCTGTTAGAGAGCTAGGGGCTCTGTGATTGATCAGCCCTGCGCTCTGTTAGAGAGCTAGGGGCTCCGCGATTGATCAGCCCCGCACTCTGTTAGAGAGCTAGGGGCTCCGCGATTGATCAGCCCCGCGCTCTGTTAGAGAGCATGGGGCTCTGTGATTGATCAGCCCCGCACTCTGTTAGAGAGCATGGGGCTCTGTGATTGATCAGCCCCGCACTCTGTTAGAGAGCATGGGGCTCAGTGATTGATCAGCCCCGCACTCTGTTAGAGAGCATGGGGCTCTGTGATTGATCAGCCCCGCACTCTGTTAGAGAGCATGGGGC
Source organism: Somniosus microcephalus (assembly GCF_052327205.1). NCBI lineage: Eukaryota > Metazoa > Chordata > Chondrichthyes > Squaliformes > Somniosidae > Somniosus > Somniosus microcephalus. The sequence continues at coordinate 3,972,611 of NC_141013.1, read as the reverse complement.
TCCACGATTGATCAGCCCCGCACTCTGTTAGTGAGCTAGGGGCTCCGCGATTGATCAGCCCCGCGCTCTGTTAGAGAGCATGGGGCTCCGCGATTGATCAGCCCCGCACTCTGTTAGAGAGCTAGGTGCTCCGCGATTGATCAGCCCCGCACTCTGTTAGAGAGCATGGGGCTCCGCGATTGATCAGCCCCGCACTCTGTTAGAGAGCTCGGGGCTCTGCGATTGATCAGCCCCGCGCTCTGTTAGAGAGCTAGGGGCTCCGCGATTGATCAGCCCCGCACTCTGTTAGAGAGCTAGGGGCTCCGCGATTGATCAGCCCCGTGCTCTGTTAGAGAGCAAGGGGCTCCGCGATTGCTCAGCCCCGCACTCTGTTAGAGAGCTAGGGGCTCCGCGATTGATCAGCCCCGTGCTCTGTTAGAGAGCATGGGGCTCCGCGATTGATCAGCCCCGCACTCTGTTAGAGAGCTAGGGGCTCTGTGATTGATCAGCCCCGCACTCTGTTAGAGAGCATGGGGCTCTGTGATTGATCAGCCCCGCACTCTGTTAGAGAGCTAGGGGCTCTGTGATTGATCAGCCCCGCACTCTGTTAGAGAGCTAGGGGCTCTGTGATTGATCAGCCCCGCACTCTGTTAGAGAGCATGGGGCTCTGTGATTGATCAGCCCCGCACTCTGTTAGAGAGCTAGGGGCTCCGCGATTGATCAGCCCCGCACTCTGTTAGAGAGCTGGGGGCTGATCGTCGAGGATCCCGGCTGCCCTCGGTGACGAGGGAGATCATTGCAATGCAGAGCCTGCAGCGACGGCCTGTCCCTTTAAGGGAGGGAAGGAGCGCTCGGATCCCGGCAGCGCTGCACGGCCCCGTGGGCAGTGCTGCACCCCTACTGCCCTTCCTGCGTGGTTTACTGCTCCACTTCCTTCCTGGAGCGTGTGGTAAACCACTGTCATACCTGTCTGTGTCTGTATGTGTATTCCACTAGGTACAGGTCTGGACATGCCTCGGCTGACTCCTCCCACTATTCCAGGTATATAAGTGACGACCTCCCAGTCCCTTAGTATTCTGGACGGGTCGACCACTCGAGACAAGACCTTCATTCTTTAGTTAATAAAAGCCTGATTGTTACTCGCTTAACCTCAGTCTTTTGAGTAATTGATGGCGCATCAGAGCGCGAACACTGAATTTACCAAAAGCTGAGAATGATTCGCGCCTGGTTTCAAAATGTAGCGCCCGAAACGGGGCGATACCGAGTTTCTCGCCCAAAGATGCTTTTAACGGAAGGAGGTTTAATCTCGTAATGTTGGGGAGAAGTGGTTTTCTCAGCTTCCTTCCAATACACAATGATTTGTGTGGGGCCCAGCACTTTATCTTAATCTGATAAATCTTAGGGCAAAGGCACCAAGTCTGCGCTGAGAGTTTTCTGCCTATTTTGCCATCAAAACATACGAATAATGCCTTTGAAATGACCTTTACCTTCTCAAAGAGCAGCGAGTATCTCTACAGTCCAGGGAAAGCAAGTCAACACTAACCAACAATTAAAATGCTCAGTCACAGCTTGCATGGATATTACAATTTCATAAACCCTTATGATTTGAATTATTCATCACGGATTACTGGATCATAGAAGCCAACACATCAGAGCCTGATATCCATGTGGGTGATTGGGCAGTGATCAGGTGCAGGAACCATGGCCTGGAGACACTGCAGTCAATAATAGCTTAGTGCCGCACCAGCTGAGATCAGATCAGACTGCTCCACGCAGTCCGGGGATCGAATGAGGGATGTGTGTGTGTGTGTGAACAGCTGTAAGGAAGGTCTCCACAGTCCCTGTCACTCCAGCTGACAGCAGTTCAAAATGAAAACCTGCTTGTTGCAAAGCTGATTATCAGTAGTGTGTGTTGTGGATAATGTGCAGCACGACATATCGTAGGTGGACCTTGTGTAGTTATAGTGTGGAGTGGACATTTTAAATAGAGATAATTCTGGCCTCTTGAGCATCCCCCGATTTCCATCGCTCCACCATTGGCAGCCGTGCCTTCAGCTGCCTGGGCCCCAAGCTCTGGAATTCCCTCCCGAAACCTCTCCACCTCTCTCATCCTTATCTGAGGAAGGATGTTCTTGCCATGGAGGGAGTGCAGCCAAGATTCACCAGGCTGATACCTGGGATGGCAGGAATGGCGTATGAGGAGAGATTGGGTCGATTGGGCTTATACTCGCTGGAGTTTAGAAGAATGAGAGGGGATCTCATTGAAACTTATAAAATTCTAACAGGACTAGACAGACTAGATGCAGGAAGGATGTTCCCGATGGCGGGGGGAGTCCAGAACCAGGGGTCACAGTCTAAGGATAAGGGGTAAGCCATTTAGGACTGAGATGAGGAGGAATTTCTTCACCCAGAGAGTGGTGAACCTGTGGAATTCTCTGCCACAGAGGGCGGTGGAGGCCAATTCACTAAATATATTCAAGAAAGAGTTGGATATATTTCTTAAGGCTAAAGGGATCAAGGGATATGGGGAGAAAGCAGGGACAGGGTACTGAATTTGGATGATCAGCCATGATTGCATTGAATGGCGGAGCAGGCTCGAGGGGCCGAATGGCCTACTCCTGCTCCTATCTTCTATGTTTCTATGTTACTGGGCAAGTGCTTGTTACTTACATCTCACACTCTGGAATGTTACTACCTCTGGGTCGTAGAATTCTGGAACTCCCGCCCTGAAAAGGCTGTGGCACCTGAGGGACCGTTGGAGCTTTCAAGGCTCGGATCGATATATTTCTGTTGGGTAAGGGTATCAGGGGATATGACGCAAAGGCAGGTAAATGGAGTCGAGGTGCAGGACGGCCGTGCCTTCAGCTGCCTGGGCCCCGAGCTCTGGAATTCCCTCCCTAAACCTCTCCGCCTCTCTCTCCTCCTTTAAGACGCTCCTTAAAACCCACCTCTTTGACCAAGCTTTTGTTCACCTGTCCTAATATCTCCTTTTGTGACTCGGTGTCAAATTTTGTTTGATAATCGCTCCTGTGAAGCGCCTTGGGACGTTTTGCTATGTTAAAGGCGCTATATAAATGCAAGTTATTCAGTCTATTTAATTCTCTATATTTTATATCCCTAATTGACAGAACTTCTATTACCCAATGGTTTGAAGTGTTTGACTGGTACCAGTCCAGTTGATCCTCAATACTTGTACTCTGTCATTGTGTCCTGCTGCACCTCACCCACCCAATTCTCGGTGCTCATTACGCCCACTGAAAATGGAAGAATTGAAAAGTTGCATTAAACGTCTTGTATGCCGCCCGCACATCCTGTAACTGTCACACTTTCCCCCCAAAGCACTATTAAAAAGCGACGTGCCCCTCGAACTCAGCCTGAGCAACAGGATCTGCTTGTGGGTGTACGTAGACTGATTTATATCGGAGAATATCTTAGTCAGGATGGAGCCGCTATAATTAGCCTCAGCACCACTCAGTTTGGAGGGTCTTGTTTGTTGTCCAACATAATTCATCCTCGGGATGTGGGCGTCACTGGCGAGGCTGGCATTTATTGCCCGTCCCTCGTTGCCCAATAGTGTCTCACTGGGCAATTTTAGAGGGCGGTTAAAAGTCAACCATGTTGGTGTGGGACTGGAGTCACGTGTAGGCCCAGACCGGGTGAGGACGGCAGGTTTCCTTCCCTAAAGGGACATCAGTGAACCCGTTGGGTTTTTGCGACAATCCGACAGTTTCACGGTCACTGTTACTGAAACCAGCTTTTTATTTCCCAGATTGTTTAAACTGAGTTGCAAATTCTCAACCTGCCCATGGTGGGATTTATAACTCATGTTCTCTGGATTATTAGTTCCACAAGATAACCACTCTACACCATAAAGAAAAGACCACAGCTTCCTACTGACCCAACCAATGTGTTTCTCTTTAAAACACATGTCCAGTTTGACTGTGTCAAGTTGTGAGCAACTCATCTCTACAAACCTCCCTTGGCAAACTATTCCAGGGAAGACATACTCTCACGAAGCTCGACACCATCCAGGACAAAGCAGCCCACTTGATTGGCACCCCATCCACCACCTTAAACATTCACTCCCTCCACCACCGGCGCACCGTGGCTGCAGTGTGTACCATCTACAAGATGCACTGCAGCAACTCGCCAAGGCTTCTTCGGCAGCACCTCCCAAACCCGCGACCTCTTCCACCTAGAAGGTCAAGGGCAGCAGGCGCATGGGAACGCCACCACCTCCAAGTTCCCCTCCAAGTCACACACCATCCTGACTTGGAAGTATATCGGCTGTTCCTTCATCGTCGCTGGGTCAAAATCCTGGAACTCCCTCCCTAACAGCACTGTGGGAGCACCTTCACCACACGGACTGCAGCGGTTCAAGAAGGCGGCTCACCACCACCTTCTCAAGGGCAATTAGGGATGGGCAATAAATGCTGGCCTTGCCAGCAACGCCCACGCCCCATAAACAAATAAAAAAAACAAATTCTGTAACCGGGAGAAGCTCACTGAACCCAACAAGGTCAAAGGGAGTGTGTGTGCGAGTGATTGACGGGGAAGGGGTTTTATTGCCATCTGCGGTTCATTGTGATGCGCTGTATTATAAAGTGAGTAAATCTCTGTCAGGGAGTTGCACGGAGATGTTTGTAGCGTCAGAGTTCCGCTCAATCATCCGAATCTCTCTACTGAATGACTGCCTTGGAACATGTCCGCCATCTGTTATTCTCAGTGAATATTCCCCTTTCTGTCCATTGCCCTCGACATATGTGCCCTTGTGCAACACGTTAACCAAGTTACATCCAGGCAGCACGGCCAGTGACTGGGGATCTGATCATCTTCAGGGAGCTTTTCACCAGCACCAGGGAAAGCACCATTGGTTTAAAGCTGTGTCTCTCCACTGGGGTAAGGGGAGGGAGCGCAGTGTCGGTGGGAGAGGAGCGCAGTGTCGATGGGACAGGAGCGCGGTGTCGATGGGACAGGAGGGCGGTGTCGATGGGACAGGAGGGCGGTGTCGATGGAACAGGAGGGCGGTGTCGGTGGGACAGGAGGGCGGTGTCGGTGGGACGGGAGGGCGGTGTCGGTGGGACGGGAGGGCGGTGTCGATGGGACGGGAGGGCGGTGTCGGTGGGACGGGAGGGCGGTGTCGGTGGGACGGGAGGGCGGTGTCGGTGGGACGGGAGGGCGGTGTCGGTGGGACGGGAGGGCGGTGTCGATGAGACAGGAGGGCGGTGTCGATGGGACGGGAGGGCGGTGTCGGTGGGACGGGAGGGCGGTGTCGGTGGGACGGGAGGGCGGTGTCGGTGGGACGGGAGGGCGGTGTCGGTGGGACGGGAGGGTGGTGTCGGTGGGACAGGAGGGCGGTGTTCTCGGAGCTCTCCGGATCAGAGATGTTTGTTGGTGGAGTAGAATTGTTGAAATGTGTTTTTGAAAGGGAGACACGCAAGATCGAACATTCTGAAATTCACGTTCTCGGCTTTCTTCGAGAAGCAGAAGGTTGCGATGGTTCCAGGACTCTGCTCGTTTCAAATGTAAAATATGTATCGCTGTGTGGGAGAGTTGAAAAGCAATCACAATTAAACAGGTCAAGTACTCCCTCTACAGATCTTATAGCTTAACTGCATGACCGTGCCAGCACACACATCATACACACACACTCACATTCACTCACACACATATATACACACTCTCACATATATACACACTCTCACACTCACACACACCCTCACACACACACACACTCACACTCTCACACACACACACTCACTCACACTCTCACACACACACACACACTCACACTCTCTCACACACACACACGCATACTCACACACACTCACTCACACTCACTCTCACACACACACACACTCACACTCTCACACAGACACTCACTCACACACACACACACACACACATACTCACACACACTCACTCACACTCACTCTCGCACACTCACACTCACACACACTCACACACATATTCACACACACACACACACTCACTCTCACACATATACACACTCTCACACACACACACTCACACTCACACTCTCTCACACACACTCACACTCACACACACACACATACACACACACACTCACTCTCACACATACTCACACACACACACACACTCACATATTCACACACACACATACACACTCACTCTCACACATACTCACTCACACACACTCACATATTCACACACACACACACTCACACACACTCTCACGCACTCTCACACACACTCTCACACATATACACACACACACTCTCACACACTCACTCACACACACTCTGTCACACACACACACTCTCACACATATACACACACATTTGGCTGTAAAGCGCTTTGAGACGTCTGGTGGTTGTGAAAGGCGCTATATAAATGCAAGTCTTTCTTTCACACACACACATACTCACACACACATTAAAACTGAGATTAGGCAGTATTTCACAGCTGGGGAACAGCAGTCACATGGCCAATCAGGTCCGTTACTAGAATTCAGGAGTCTACAGCATAAACCTGGCAACAAAAGCCCTTTCCGCGATACCCTGCCTAGTGCTGGAAATCTGAAGTTAATACAGAGGATGTTGAAGAGCCCACATTAACCTTTTCCTTTTCAGATGCTGACTGACCTGCTGCAGTCATTTGAAAATTCCAGACATTCCAGGATTCATTTATTAGCCCACGCTAAGACATCTCAGCTGAAAACATCTTTCACATGAGACATTAAACCGAGGTCCTGTCTGCTCTCTCAGGTGGATGTAAAAGATCCCACGGGCACTATTTCGAAGAAGAGCAGGGGAGTTCTCCCCGGTGTCCTGGGGCCAATATTTATCCCTCAATCAACATCACTAAAACAGATGATCTGGTCTCACATTGCGGTTTGTGGTGCGTTGCTGGTGCAGAATGACTGCATTCACTTACATAACAAGTCTGCACACTTCAGAACTCATTCAATCTGAAGCACTTTCAGACACTTAGATGTGTTCAGTTGCAATGTAAGTGCCAGTATTTAAATCACATTTACCCCAGCTCTAGTGACTTACAGCTAGAATTCTGGGCCTTTTCATTTGTCCCTGGGTTCTCTAACCCACGAACATTGACCTGTGAGACAAACATGAAGTGATTTGAGTTGAGCTAATCCAGTTACAAGTTGTGCTGGAAGGCGTGTAAGACAAGAGCACGCTTGGTCACAGGAAGAGGCCATTCTGCCCATCGTGTCCGTACCAGCCGAAAAAGAGCGATCCAGCCTAATCCCACTTTCTAGCTCTTGGTCCGTAGCCCTGCAGGTTATGGCACTTCAAGTCCAGATCCAAGTATTTTTTAAATGTGACGAGGGTTTCTGCCTCTCCCACCCTTTCAGGCAGCAAGTTCCAGACCCCCACCATCCTCTGGGTGAAAACAGTTCTCCTCAACTCCCCTCTAATCCTTCTACCAATTACTTTAAATCTACGTCCCCTGGTTATTGACCTCTCTGCTAAGGGAAATTGATCCTTCCAATCCACTCTATCTAGGCCCCTCATAATTTTATACACCTCAATTAAATCTCCCCTCAGCCTCCTCTGTTCCAAAGAAAACAACCCCAGCCTCTCCAGTCTTTCCTGAAACGGATTCCCGTGTGTGGTCTGTGTCACAGAGTGTCCCATTGCCCGGCCGCCCAGCTCGTTGTCTTTCTTGCATCTCAGTCCCCAATTCTCTCTGTTGCAGGCTTGGAATCGCTCCGAGACAGCGCCCACTCCACGCCAGTGCGATCCACCTCGCATACGGACGCCTTCGGCACCCGCATGGGCAAGACCTTCGCCGGTGAGGGCAGCGAGCGGACATCCGTGATCGCAGACGAGCTGTACAGCCCGGCCGACAGCGTCCTGCCCACCCCGGTGTCCGAGCCCGGCCTGGACCCCATGGTCCCCCGGCAGAACCACGGCAGCACCGGCAACGAGGAGAAGGAGCTGGAGCTGGGCGTCTCGCCAGAGCCCGAGGAGCCGGGCAGAGGGGCGAGTGCCTCACCTGCAGGTGTTAGTGACAGTGCCCAGAGGGAACAGGTGAATACATTTGTTTTAAGTGTGGTCCGTTTGCTGCTTGTGACAGTTGGGCTGCTCTTTGTCTTGCTCCTCCTCCTCATAGGTCTTACAGAGTCAGATATAGACGTTGCTTTTTTACGTGATATACGGCAGACGCCGGAGTTTGAACAGTTCCATTATGAATACTTTTGTCCCCTCAGGCGATGGTTTGCCTGCAAGGTGCGGTACCTGCTAAGCCTTCTCATTGACACCTGACACCGCTCCAGCTGAGCTATCGGCCCAGGGGCTTTGAGAAGACAACATGACGCCAAGTTTGGGCTCCCCTTCTCCCCATCCGGCACATAAATCCACCTTTACTGGATGAATTCAACTACTGCTGGGACACTCTCTGAATCATCGAGATTTCAAGAAGGGATTTTAAACAAAGAGGGAAATCCACATTCAACCCCCTGCCCTTTCCCCCGCCACCCATCAGCACTATGAAGCTGGGAGACTGTTGTGCTATATAAAGTCTGTTAGAATAAGTGGTTAACTATTAGTAGCCCCAGGAACTGAGTAACAAAGTGTGGAGTTTTGTTCTTGTGATGTTAAAGAGGTGTCCTGTCTCCAGACTTTAATAAAAGTACAGGGACTATCCCGTGATATTAATACTAGTAACAGCCATCAGCCTCCATGTTTAAATATATCGAGTATCCTGGTTGTAGTGACGAGGGATTTTCCCTCAGAATTGTAAGACTTTCAATGCTTGTTAATCATTTCCTTGTAATATTTTAACAATTTGACAAAAAAAAAGTTATTTTGTTTATTGAATGCTGTACAGCTTCATGGGACATCCCTAAAAATCCCTGGATGGATTCCCTCCTGGAAGGTTTTTCCACACAGACTACAGCAATATATATATATGCAAACGAAAAAGAGGCTGATAATGGAAGCATTGTTTGAGGACGTGAGACTGTTGAACCGGTTTTTAAGATTGGAATAAAGAGCAGGCAGGGAGCAATGGCGAGTGAGTTTATTGTGTGCTTGTTCACCGAGATGTTATTTAAGAGGACGCGGCTGGACGACAGTGGAAGCAGCAGAAATAACAACAGAAAATGCTGGAAAAACTCAGCAGGCCCGGCAACATCCGTGGAGAGAGATATAGAGTCAACGTTTCAGGTCGAAACCCTTCGTCAGAACTGAGAGAAAACACAGGAAATGAAACAGATTAAAAGGCCAGTTTGGGGGCTGGGAAATGGGGATAAAGAACAAGAGAAGTGAAGAGACATTAAGAGGTATTCAAAACCAGACGAGATGATGATCGGACTAGTGGAGACAAAAGACGGCTCTAGATGAGGTGTGAAATGCGCTGGCAGAATGGGAGACAGCTGCCATGTGGGAGAGAAAAAAAGGGGGGAGGGGCACAAAACAAAGGTGTGGATAAAAAATATATATAAAAATGTAATAGGGACCGAGGTTATGATCTGAAATTGTTGAACTCGATGTTGAGTCCGGAAGGCTATAAAGTGCCTAATCGGAAGATGAGTTGCTGTTCCTCGAGCTTACGCTGAGCTTCCGTGGAACAGTGCAAGAGGCCGAGTACAGTGAGGTCCGAGTGGGAATGGGGCGGTGAATGTTGACTCTATTTCTCTCTCCACGGATGCAGAGCAGTGAGATGGGAGTAGTGGTGTGAATATCACTGAGTTTTTCCAGCATTTTCTGTCGTTATTTCGGATTTCCAGCATCAGCAGCGTACTAGTGGAAGTAGCAGTCCGGCAACACACCGACATCACGAGTGCCTTGGATCGGTTAAGTGTGAGGATTCAGCGAGCTCAGACTGTGTGTGGCGGGGATGGGGGTTCATTCATACAACGACGTCGGGGAACCCCCCTCTCAGCAAGCCAGCTTTCTCAGGAGAGTCGTGGCTCACTCCCTTGCTCACTCTCCCTTGGTTAAACGGACAACCAACTCCGACAAAGAGAAGGGCGCTGGCAAAAAAAATTACGAGCGTGAATGGCCCCATTACTTAAAGGCCTAAAGAGATGAGTGTCAGTTAAAAGGAGCACTTGCCTCGTGCAGACAGACACGCACACCTGTGGTCAGGTAAGGAGGGTCCTCTGGACTGCGGTGTTCCTTTCATTTACAACACTCTGTACAGATCATTCATGAACCGACCAGGTGTCATGGATTCTGGACCTGCCGCCATCTTTTATTACTTTTCCAAAAATGAAGTAGCAATGAAAGCATTTGTGTCAAAGGGAAACAAAGCAGATTTCTTGGTTTATAAACTTGTCCCTTTGTAGCCCCAGGTCCAGACAGATGGTACAAGTATCTTCTCACTTTCTGCTAAATTGCTTGGAGAAATGAATGTACAGTCACATTGCACACAAATCCTCAACACACACACCTCCTCACAATTCAGCATAAGTTTGCAACACTCATTCAGGCATCATTCTCTCATTCTGATTCACAAGGATGATACCAGAACTGAGAGGTTACACCTATCAGGAAAGATTGAACAGGCTGGGGCTCTTTTCTCTAGAAAAGAGAAAGCTGAGAGGTGACCTGATAGAAGTCTTCAAGATTATGAAGGGGTTTGATAGGGTAGACGTAGAGAATTTGGGTCCACTTGTGGAGGAGACCAGAACTAGGGGCCATCAATATAAAATAATCACTAATAAATCCAGTAGGGAATTCAGGAGAAACTTCTTTACCCAGAGAGTGGTGAGAATGTAGAACTCGCTACCACAGGGAGTGGTTGAGGCGAATAGCAGAGATGTATAGAAACATAGAAGATAGGAGCAGGAGTAGGCCATTCGGCCCCTCGAGCCTGCTCCGCCATTCAATGCGATCATGGATGATCATCCAAATTCAGTACCCTGTCCCTGCCTTCTCTCCATACCCCTTGATCCCTTTAGCCTTGAGAAATATATCCAACTCCTTCTTGAATATATTTAATGAATTGGCCTCTACTGCCTTCTGTGGTAGAGAATTCCACAGGTTCACCACTCTCTGGGTGAAGAAATTCCTCCTCATTTCTGTTCTAAATGGCCTACCCCTTATCCTTAGACTGTGACCCCTGGTTCAGGACTCCCCGACCATCGGGAACATCCTTCCAGCATCTAGTCTGCCTAGTCCTGTTAGAATTTTATAAGTTTCGATGAGATCCCCTCTCATTCTTCTAAACTCCAGCGAGTACAAGCCCAATCGATCTCCTCATACGTCATTCCTGCCATCCCAGGTATCAGCCTGGTGAATCTTCGCTGAACTCCTTCCATGGCAAGAACATCCTTCCTCAGATAAGGCAACCAAAACTGCACACAATACTCAAGATATGGTCTCACCAAGGCCCTGTACAACTGCAGCAAGACATCCTTGTTCCTGTACTCAAACCCTCTCGCTACGAAGGCCAACATACCATTTGCCTTCTTAACCGCCTGCTGTACCTGCATGCTTACCTTCAGCGACTGGTGCACAAGGACACCCAGGTCTCGTTGCACTTCCCCTTCTCCCAATCTATTGCCATTCAGATAATAATCTGCCTTCCTGTTTTTGCTACCAAAGTGGATAACCTCACATTTATCCACGTTATACTGCATCTGCTATGCTTCTGCCCAATCACCCAACCTGTCCAAATCATCCTGGAGTTTCTCAGCATCCTCCTCACAGCACACACATCCACCCAGCTTTGTGTCGTCTGCAAATTTGGAGATATTACATCTAGTTCCCTTGTCTAGATCATTAATATATAGTGAATAGCTGGGGTCCAAGGACTGATCCCTGCGGTACCCCACTCGTCACTGCCTGCCACTCGGAAAAAGACCCGTTTATTCCAACTCTTTGCTTTCTGTCCGCCAACCAGTTCTCTATCCAAGTCAGTACCTTGCCCCCAATCCCATGTGCCTTAACTTTACACGCTAATCTCTTATGTGGGACCTTATCGAAAGCCTTCTGAAAATCCAAATACACATCCACTGGTTCTCCCTTAGCTATTTTACCAGTTACATCCTCAAAAAATTCCAGATTAGTCAAGCACGATTTACCCTTTGTAAATCCTTGTTGACTTTGTCCGATCCTTGTATTTAAGGGGAAGCTAGATAAGTATATGAGGGAGAAAGGAATAGAAGGATATGCTGATAGGGTGAGATGAAGTAGGGGTGGGAGGAGGCTCGTGTGGAGCATAAACACCAGCATGGACCAGTTGGGCCGAATGGCCTGTTTCTGTGCTGTAAATACTATGTAAATCTCAAGAATGGTTCCTGTGCATCACGGGTAACGAGTCACGGGACTGGGCGGTGGAGAGAGATCGTCGCTCGTTATCTGCAGAACAAAGCCATGCGTCTTCATCACAGCACATGGTGTAAAAACATTCATTTTCTAGCACTTTCATCTTTGCAGAGAATTAAATACTCAAAACAGTAAACATATGAAGAGTAAATGTATGAAATTTAACCCGATGAAGTGTTTGCACGCTCTGATTTAATAGGTGGTGATTGGAGGTACAGCCCCCTCTCCCTCTGTGTCTTAAAGGTATCTCTATATTAAAAGTCTTGCTTGTGTGGGGAGGGGAATGCTTCCATAAACCTTACTTCCTGTTGTCATGATGTTTGATTACACTCCCGTTCAAAAGATGGAACTGGATCAATTGTAGGGGGTCGCCAGTCCTCCAGGATTGGCCTGGAGTCTCCAGGAATTGACGATTAATCTCCAGGACACGGCGGCGGGGGAAAGAAGGCTGTTTGATTAACGGCAAGATTCATCCAATCAGGTAACAAAGAGTCTGTTCGCTTTCCAATTGGCCGTGGGGAAGGGGGGGGAGCGAGCCTGGAGGATGGAGCAATGGCGGGAGTGTGGGGGGCGGGGCGGCGGGAGGTCACACTATAACAGCTCCAGGAATACGGCCAGAGTTGGCGACCCTAATGAGCTGTCAGAATGTGGGTGCATGCTCTGCAGCGAGTTGCTGAAGTCTCTCTCTCCCAACTTTGTAGGTTTAAAAGCTTTCTGTTCATCCACTGACTGTGGCTAACACTATGGGAAATTTACTTGTGTTCAGTTTGATTTGGAAATGTTTGCAAGTAAGCAAAGACCAAACAAAATCTGGGAAATGGAAACATTTCTTATAACATTTGTTGTGAATTGTTTTAGAAGAAAATTCTTTCCCCAAAGCACCAAATCTGTTGGGATATGGTTTCCACAGGCTGCTACCCACCCTCCAATAACCCATCAAACTGGCTAATACAAGAACACAACTAGGAGCAGGAGTCGGCCATTCGGCCCCTCGAGCCTGCTCCACCATTCAATATCATGGCTGATCTTCTACCTCAACTCCACTTTCCCACCCGATCCCCATATCCCTTGATTCCCCCAAGAGTCCAAAAATCTATCGATCTCAGCCTTGAATATACCCAATGACTGAGCCTCCACAGCCCTCTGGGGTAGAGAATTCCAAAGATTCACCACCCTCTGAGTGAAGAAATTCCTCCTCTTCTCAGTCCTAAATGGTCGACTCCTTATTCTGAGACTATGACCCTTAGTTCTAGACTCTCCAGCCAGGAGAAACAGCCTCTGGTATTCATGTGTAAACCTTGACAGTGTCAATGGGATCTCAGGGAGCACTGTGTCTTTAACTTAGGGGTGCTGAGGCTAGCGGTACTGTCTTAACCCGCTGAGACGGGGGATGGAACCCGCGACCTGCGTGGTCCTCAGCTACTCACTGAATAAGCTCAACCGTCGGGGAAGAGACTAATCTGGTAGCTGAGTGCGGAATCAAGATGGTATCTCCAAAATGACAATTGGCAAGTGTCAATCCGGCAGAAGGAAATGAATTGTTCCCCTGTCACTGTCTGGATTACATGATGTCACAGTTAAGCTTACGATGCTTTAAAATATTCCTTTAAAGTCACCAGGGCAAGAGTCCCATTCTCGAACATTCTGAGCCCTTTGAGATGGGCCGTTTGCAGTTCATGGTCTGCATTTACAATGCTACAGCTGCCACTAACGGCAGTGCGAACAAAACACGGCTGAGCCACACGGTAAGTGGACCAATGCCTCTTTTTTAATATCACTTCGGATTAGGTGATTTTAGCAAAGTTCCCAGAGAATCCAAGAATGATACAGCACAGAAGGCCATTCGGCCCATTGTGCCGGCTCTTTGAAAGAGCTCTCCAATTAGACCCACTCCCTCTGCTTTCCCCATAGCCTGGCAAATGATTCCCCTTTTGTGGCTGCTACGTGTCTCAACACTTGCAAAGCCACTGCGAATGTCTCACATGTCAGAAGCACAGCACCCAATGAAGCAGTTCAAGATACTAGAATGATACCAGAACTGAGAGGTTATACCCGTCAGGAAATGGTGAACAGGCTGGGGCTCTTAGGGGTGACCTGATAGAGGTCTTTAAAATTATGAAAGGCTTTGATAGGGTAGACATAAAGAAAATGTTTCCACTTGTGAGGGAGACCAGAACTAGGGGCCATAAATATAAGATAGTCACTAATAAATCCAACAGGGAATTCAGGAGAAACTTCTTTACCCAGAGAGTGGGGAGAATGTGGAACTCGCTACCACAGGGAGTGGTTGAGACGAATAGTATCGATGCATTTAAGGGGAAGCTGGATAAACACGAGGGAGAAAGGAATAGAAGGATCTGCCGATAGGGTTTGAGGAAGAGGGTGGGAGGAGGCTCGTGTGGAGCATAAACACCGGCACGGACCAGTTGGGCCGAATGGCCTGTTTCTGTGCTGTGAATACTTTGTAATACTATTCTCTTAAACCAAGCCCCACCTTATATTTTCCTTTGCAACATTTCCTTTTATAGTTAGAGGTGTAGACTGCACTGTGGCAGGTGACACAGGGCACCTTTAAACTTCTGCAGACACTCTTCCAGAGTTTATCGTTACAGCTACTACCCAGCTTTAACCAGGACACGTAAATTAAGAAAAGTGTTCCCAAACACTCAATATGAAGCCTCGGCCCAGCTACACTGTGCACGTCTAATATAATCTAAATACTTAAACACATCACAATTTTGAAAAGATTCATTCTTTCAAGGGCGGGGGAAATAGGCCCGCTCAATGTCCCTTGTCTTCTATGGACTAAATGGTGCCATTTTAAAGGGGGTGCAGGAACAGAGAGACCTGGCGGTGTATGTACACAAATCTTTGAAGGTGGCAGGACAAGTTGAGAAGGCCGTTAAAAAATCTTACGGGCGCCTTGGCTTTATGAGAGGAATAGAGTACAAAAGCAAGGAAGTTATGCTAAAACCTTTGGAAAACACTTGGTTAGGCCTCAGCACGAGTATTGTGTTCAATTCTGGGCACCGCACTTTAGGAAGGATGTCAAGGCCTTGGAGAGGGTGCAGAGATTTACTACAGGAAACTTTCAATTAACCGGCCCCTAAATAACCAGAACGCTCTATCCACCAGCAAAATTCAGGAGTCGGTTCAGGTAACTTTTTTTTTTTTACTTTTATTACTCCATTTGTTGCTGTGCAAGGGTGTAGCTGAAGCTGTTGCTAAGCTACAGAGACGCTTGCAACTTGTGCCGATAATTTTGAAGCTGTTGTGTTTGTTGCTTTACACGGAGCTCTGAGCTCCGTATCTTTTACTATAGCGTTCGGTTATCTGGAATTGTTGACGAACCGGCACCACGTCGGTCCCGTCCGTCCCGGATACCAGAAAGTTTCCTGTAGAATGGAGCCAGGGATGAGGAACTTCAGGTATGTGGAGAGACTGGAGAAGCTGGGTTTGTTCTCCTTAGAGCAGAGAATGGTTAAGGGGAGATTTAATAGAGGTGTTCAAAATCATGAGTGGTTTTGATAGAGTAAATAGGGAGAAACTGTTTCCAGTGGCAGAAGGGTCGGTAACCAGAGGGACACAGATTTAAGGAGATTGGCAAAAGAACCAGAGGCGACATGAGGAAACATTTTTTACACAGCGAGTTGTTGTGATCTGGAACGTGCTGCCTGAAAGGGTGGCGGAAGCAGATTCAATAATAACTTTCAAAAGAGAATTGGATAAATACTTGAAGGGAAAACAAATTAACAGGGCTACAGGAATTGAGCACGGGAGTGGGACTAACTGGATCGCTCTATCAAAGAGCCGGCACAGACGCAATGGGCCGAATGGCCTGTGCTGTATAATTCTATGATTCGGTTAGCTAGGTTCAAATGTAACCCAGGCTGATTTTCTTGATCAACATGCAATACAGTAAGTTAGGAACCACGTGTGGATGGGAGCAGGAAGTTACAAAGGGACATAGGCAGACTACGTGAGTGGGCAAAACAGTGGCCAACGGAGTTCAATGTGGGGCAGTGTGAGGTCATTCACTTTGGATCCGAGAAAGATAAATCGGAATATTTTCTTAACGGTGAGAGATTGGGAGCTGTGGAGGAGTAAAGGGATTTAGGTGTCCAAGTACACACATCACTAAAAGCTAGTGCACAGGTACAAAAAGGATAATGGAAGCTTGGACTTTATCTCAAGGGGATTGGAATCAAAAGTGAGGAAGTGAGGCTTCTGTTGGTCAAACTCCATCTGGAGTTCTCCTTTCAGTTCTGGGCACTGCAACTCAGCAAGGAGATATAGGCCTTGGAGGGGGCATAGCGCAGATTCACCAGAACTTGAAGGGTTAAATTAGGAGGACAGGTTGCATAAACTTGGTTTGTATTCCCTTGAGTTTAGAAGGTTGAGGGGTGATCTGATTGCGGTGTTGACTATGATTAGCGGATTCGATAGAGTAGATACAGAGACACTATTTCCTCTAGTGGGGGAATCTAGAACAGGGGGGCACAATCTTAAAAATTAGAGCTAAGCAATTTCAGAGTGAAATCAGGAAGCACTTTTTCCACACAAAGGGTAGCGAAAATCTGGAACTCCCCCCCAAAAGGCTGTGGATACTGGGGGGGGGGGGGGTCAATTGGAGCGTTCAGGATGGAGGTGGATTGATTTTTGTTGGTCAAGGGTATCAAAGGATGTGAAACAAAGGCGGGTAAATGGAGGTACAGATCAGCCATGATCTAATTGAATGGTGGAACAGGCTGGAGGGGCTGAATGGCCTCCTCCTGTGTTTTTAATAATTAATTATGACTCGTCTAGAGAGAGTAGCCCATGAACTGATTCTCCTTGACTTAAGCAGAACTGTCTGCCCGCTACTAGACTGGCAAGGTCACCAGAATGGACACAGCAGACCGAGCTCAGGGCATACCGAGCATGAATATACATATTTATTTAAAAAAATAACTGCAGCAATTTGAAATAACTATAGATGGAGTTGATTTGTAAACAGCGAGATCATTTGGTGAGGTCATGCCAAAACAGTATCCATTTTAAATATTGCAGTGCTCCAAACCAGTGCAAGTGTTTGTGTGTTTAAGTCTCATGAAAATAGTTAAATAAATTGTTGCATGAAGCCATTTACATTTAATAAAAATCAACTATTGCAGGTAAAAGTACCTGTGCAACACAAATGATTGTAGTGTGACTTTCTGATATTGTGGGAAGACAGGTTACTCATGTTGAACGATAGTAAAACACTGCGGATGCTGGAAATCTGAAATAACAACAGAAAATGCTGGAAAAACTCAGCAGGCCAGGCAGCATCCGTGGAGAGAGAAACAGAGTTAACGTTTCAGGTCGAAACCCTTCGTCAGGACTGAAAAAACACAGGAAATGAAACCGATTAAAAGGCCAGTTTGGGGGTTGGGAAATGGGGATGAAAGAACAAAAGAGAAGAAGTGAAGAGACATTAAGGAGGTATTCAAAACCAGACGAGATGATGATCGGACTAGTGGAGAGACAAAAGACGGCTCTAGATTAGGTGTGAAACGCGCTGGCAGAATGAGAGACAGCTGCCATGTGGGAGAGAGAAAAAGGGGGAAGGGCACAAGACAAAGGTGTGGATAAAAATATATAAAAATGTAATGGGGCCGAGGTTATGATCTGAAATTGTTGAACTTGATAGAGTCCGGAAGGCTGTAAAGTGCCTAATCGGAAGATGAGGTGCTGTTCCTCGAGTTTACGCTGGGTTTCCGTGGAACAATGCAAGAGCCCGAGGACAGTGAGGTCTGAGTGGGAATGGGGCGGAGAATTAAAATGACAGGCGACCGGAAGCTCGGGGTCACCCTTACGGACTGAACGGAGGTGTTCCGCAAAGCGGTTACTCATGTTGAAAATTGGTTCACCATAGTTTTTTGCTCATTCTCAGGTTGTGGGCCTCGCTGGCAATATATTGTCCATAGCCTAGTTGCCCCGAGTGGCTTGTGAGGCCATTTCACAGGGCGGTTAAGAGGCAACCACGTTGGTGTGGGACTGGAGTCACCTATAGGCCCAGACCGGGTAAGGACGGCAGGTTTCCTACCCTGAAAGGGACATCAGTGAACCAGACGGGTTTTTACGACAATCTGACAGCTTCATGGTCACTTTTACAGATAACAGCTTATTTCCATATTTAAAAAAAACTGAATTCAAATTCGTAGACTGCCCATGGTGGGATTGAATTCATGTTCTCTGGATTATTAGTTCAGTAACATAAGCACTGCCCTACCGTACCTTACTCTGAAGGTTACCTTAAAAAACAGGCATTCAGTAATGCACACAAACTGCAGGATTTTAAAAAAGGAAATTTTATTTGAACCATATTTTTAAACTTCTTCCATATTTTGTTATTGGAAGTGTAGCATGAATATATTAAACAGCTCACTCACCTATGCACTAAGAATTCTTGAGGTCTTTGCCCTCAAATATAAAATATTGCTACGTCCTAGAGCTTTAGAATTTGAACATTCCCCACAGGGGGGAAAAAAAAGTAACTTTTAACCCTCTTTAGAAAAAATTAAGCAGTGCATTCTGATCAGTGGGATCTGCGGTGAGAATATGGCCTACAATCTGCTCGTACCGAACTTCCAGACCCCCAGTAACCACTCTCCACCTGCTGATCGCTGCCATTTTATGTGCACGTGCAAATCTGGTCCCACAAATCGGTGGCTAAGCTATTGCAAAAGGTTGCCAAGTGTGATAAATACAGTCAGCATAGTTAGGAGAGAGAGGAGTGGTGCCCCATCAACAGAAGATACAGGAGGGGAAATTGAAACATAATGGGCAACAGTAAAACTTAATTCCGAGTAATTATGGAACCTTTACTGAAAAAAATTGCATTAGGCAGACAGAAGAAAACTGACGTTCCTGTTATTTTTGACCTTGCAACCAAGATACAATGGAAAATATCAGCATACTGATGGGGTGGAAGGAAGATCAAATTGACACACATTTTTCAGCAGTTCTTTTTTCTGAGGCAGTGGGAGGGAAGGAAAGAAATGTTTATCTCCATCACTTCCACAAAAAAATGGTTTATAATTTTCTTAATTCCAACTTCCACAGCAAGAAAGCCCTCCAGCTTTCATAGGTCTCCAGAAGAAACAAAACCCCCTCGAGTGTAGTAGTGGATCTGTCTGGAGTGGCTTGCAGCAAGTGAACAGTGTCCCTGCTGTGGCCACGCACCAATCCTGACATTTCAATGTAATTAAAAGTTCCGCAGGAATCAGGCTCCTCTCCGATTGGTGTGGGAGCACTGAGTGCAAATGACAGCCACCAGATAAAACATACTGAACCAGCAGACAGGTCTGGGTCGCCGACAGGCAGACTACACAAGATCGGGAGCATTGGGAACTGCAGCCCAGTCTGTCGGTCTGACCCAGATTCCCAATCCAATGTTCTATAATCACTGGGAATGACATTCTAATGTGGCCTAATATTTTTCTACTTTCATTATAGCCACTGTCCTCTCACGATGAACAGTTTAAATGTCTCCTCTCAGGTAAGAGAGACTAAGGTGATTCCTGCCAACTCAATGGTGATTTTAGAGAGGAGGCAATACTAGAGTAAAAGTGCTTAATTATTCCATCTGCTTATTCCGATTCTCCTAGGCTAGAGACCAGTCATTGATTTGTTAGGATTCCTAGTTTGGAATTTAGCCTGTTCCTCCCATTTTGTACACGTCATTTGATCGACTCTGCTGTTGCACTTAAGATGTTTTTGTATCGGTTGTAATTTATAAATGAACAGGGCAAACAAAATTCACACCTCCCAAAGGATTACTCCCCTTTACAACCTATGGAGCATAACCTGGCAAGACGCCTACTCTACCGTTACAACGACTGCAAGAGCTGGCTCTCAAATACTGCGGGGAATTTCACTAACTATCCACTTAGCGCGAGTAGTCCCTGAAGACATGAAGGCGTCCGCTGGAGTTTCCACCAACCAAGACATTCCTCGTCGGGTGCATGACATTAATGGAGCACACGGACACCAGCCATTCCGCGTCCCTGAATTCATGCACTTTGGAGCCCGTACTGTGGAACACAGCAATCTGCCTCGGCTTGACCATACTACCCACTACGAAACAATCTTCCTTTTTAGGGTCCCACACAGCTTGGAATTTAGTCAGCCAGCGTCCGGTGAAATTGTTATGGCTGTTTAAAACAAAAACAAGAAAAAAAGTTAACAATCTAGTTACATAGCACAGAAACAGGCCATTCAACCCAACTGGTCCGTGCCGGTGTTTATGCTCCACACGAGCCTCTTCGCATTCCTCTTCATCTCACCCCATCAACACATCCTTCTATTCCTTTCTCCCTCGTGCTTATCTAGCTTCCCCTTAACTGCATCTATGCTATTAGCAGATACAATCAAAACACAATGGCACCGAGCGGGATTGAGAAGGAACGAGGCAAAGTGTACACAGTTAGAACATGATCCCTTCACCTGTGGAACCTGGGTTTTGTGCTATGTTCGGTTTTCCGCAGGTGGGATTCTGAGAGAATACTCTTCTCCTGTCACTATTTTGGAAGTTGGACAGATGGGGGCTGGATTTTTCCAACCTCGGCGGGTCCGTGGCATGTGGGGACCCCATATCTGTCTCGATCCCGGCCTCCAACATGATTTTCCATTGATTGAGTTAGTTAAGCCCGCCCTGCGAGGTTCCCGGCCAATTAATAGGAAGCGGATTTGATGACGTTTCATCAGCCGGTTTCCTTAAAGGGGCCATGTTCACATTCATTTTGACAGTTGTGCTGTCAGTGTTCTACAGCATTGAGGTGCTGCAAACACTGACAAGCACTGCACAAAGGTGCACAGCTGCACCCAGGCTTTCCCATGACTCTCTCCATACACTAATGAAGTCACAGCACGCAGGGAGGTTCTCTGCCCTTTCCATAGGTGGAAGCCACCTCCCCAGGAGACTAACGCAGCCTGGTTGCACACTGCACAGGAGGGCACAAGCAGGGATGTGGTCAGGAGGACCAGGCTGCAGTGGCGCAAACCTTTCAATGATCACAATAGATCACGAAATGTTACTGCAAAGCCACACTTAACCTCATCCTGCTGTGCCACTCATCACATCCCCATTACTGTGTCTTCCCTACCCCACTCCTGCATATCCTTACACCAACTTACACCTCCATCCATCCCTCTCTATCTACGTTATCACTTCCCCTTCTCACTAGACACCCCTCACACTCATCCTTGTCCAATCATTCAAACTAACAACACACAAGGGTAGGTACTTGTGTGCTTTAATCAATGTTCGTGTAAAGTTTCTGTTAATGTGTTGTCAAGCAGTGAAATCTTTATTTTCAACATACTGCCATCTTGGACAGATTTGTGTGCACCTTTGGAAGTGTCTCAGTGAATTCCAGTGAATGGTGAGACTTAACGTTTCCCCCCTGCCAATGGTGAAGAGTGTGAAAGGAATGGCTTGGGCATTATAGGCATGCTTTATGGTGTTGGTGTGGGGTGGTGCCAACCTGGTGCATCATGTGACAGCCAGGGTTAACTGAAGTCAATCTGGACATGGTGAGGCCATCGCTGGTGTCCCGGGCAGCAATGTGCACGGGTGATGATGCCCTGTTTCCTGTGCAATATCAGTTGATTGCGGAGAAGATTGGTGTGGATGTTGGTGTGCCCGGCGATGCTGGCGTTGGGATTCTGAGGACCAAGGTGAGATTTTTTCAGGGGCACCGAAGCTGATGGAATAGATGGCAGGTGAGGTTTTGATGACAGAAGCGATCTATCAATGGTGAGAGAGGTTGTTCCAATGAGGTGACACTGGATAGAGAGTTTGCTCCAAACACTTGCTAGCTGCATAAAGCTCAATCTGTCTTCCAAATGCAGGAAGCAACAGTTTCTAACCTTGGAAAGTGAAGACCCATGAAATTGGAGCTTTCATAGAACATTTGCAGCTGTCAGGTTAGTAAATCAGTCCATGCTGACACAACACCCGACCTACTTACCTGACGTGATCCCCGTGCGCTGGGAAACCCGTGGAAAAGCTGGTAAAATGGTAAGTACATGGGAAAATCCTGCTTAACTACCTTTTAACTATCTAAATTGGCTGACCCGCCGCTTCACAGAAATCCCACAGTGCAGATAGAGACAATTTCGGACCATCGAGCCTGCACCGACACATATCCCACCCGATCCCCGTAACCCCTACACCAACACATATCCCACCCTATCCACGTAACCCCACATATTTAATCCCCCTAACACTAAGGGTCAATTTATCATAGCCAATCAACCTAATCCGCACATCTTTGGACTGTGGGAGGAAACCGGAGCACCCGGAGGACACCCACGCAAACACGGGGAGAATGTGCAAACTCCACACAGACAGTCGCCCGAGGCCTGAGGTCGGGTCTGTTCAGGGATGACAAACCCGACACTTGGGAAGCTGCCGAGAAGGCAGGTTTACAGCGGGATACCAAAGTGAACTAAAGTAAACCATATTACACCAAAATACAGGAGTTTCAGCAACGTGAATGGATTCCAGAAGGACCTCATTCCAACTTCACCATCTGATAGCAAAACATCACAAGTTAATCTGTTATTTCTAAAATCTTTCACTTACATTATTGACGTCACAAGAGGAATCTTGGGAATTGTGGCACTGGTATCAAATACTCTGCAACAAATTATTAAAAGACAGTTAAAAAGATTTGACCTAGTTTGAACACTGCTGCATAAATATCAAAACTAATAAAACCCAAAGGCATTTTTCATAGAAATTATCCCACTTTCTTATTCTAAACAAACAGATCAATGCTTTCCCTTAGAATGACGGGCTCGAGGTAAATTAATCTATCAAATCAGAACAGTCCAATTCTCCTGTTAATGGGAGGAGATGAAGTAGGGTGGGAGGAGGCGCGTGTGGAGCATAAACACCGGCACGGACCAGTTGTGCCAATTGGCCTGTTTCTGTGTTGTTAATTCCATGTAATTCTATCCTCATCACTCTTACTGTAAAGAATCACATAAAACAAAACCCATTCCCAGTCAGCCGGTCCACAAAAGTCATAAACCACTGTTCCAAGTAAAACCGTTCACCGGTTAGTCATGTTTCAATATTCTAGCACGGAATATTGCCTACTGTCAAGACAAGGTGTGACCACAGAATCTCTACTATATAACCTCCAATCCCCATCCTGCAGTCCCGTCCTCTCAAGGCAATGCTACGAGTCTGTAGCACATGCCCCGAAACAGCCCAAGAGGATGGCAGGAAATGGAAATGTCACACTTGTGACTGGTGTATTAGGGGGGGGGGGGAATGCTCTCATGGCAGACTGGAGTGACAGAATGTAGAGAACTTCACCACTGCAGCTGATTAATTCTAGAACTGATCTGGGAGGCCTTGATAATGAGAGGAATCACACAATCAAAAATGCAAACTTTAGCCATTGCAATTTTTAAAAAAGTTCTCTTAATTGTACAATTTAACTTTTGCACATCAGATATGCTCACTCTGAAGCTGATTGGCTTACCTGATCCTATCATCCATGCAGGTGGTCACCACTCGATTACCAGTAACTGGTGAAAAGTAGGCGGAGCTTACTCTCTTGCTGTGCTCATCCAGGTGTGCTACAGCCTTTTTGGTTGAAGCTTTTAGATTCCGAACATCATAAATAGTTGCACACCTGGCAAAAAAAAAGGGTCAGGTTCTTCCTTTCAACCAGTAACTAATTTATTTAACGCATTGGTGTCGAATTTCCAAGTGGCGTTAGGAACATAGGAACAGAAGGAGCCCATTCAGCCCCTCGAGCCTGTTCCACCATTCAATTACAGGAAACTCTTTGGTATCCGGCGCCGACGGGACCGGGATGGTGCCGGTTGATTAAAAATTCCGAATGACGGAGAGGATTATCTACCGAGGCTATTTTTAACAAAGAGTCAGACTCCTGTTACAGAGGTGTTCGGACTTCTGACAGCGCCAAGAAGCCAAGTAGTGGCAGTTTGGAGAACTACCCCCACTGACTAACTCGGCCACTGCGGGAGACTCGGACTCGGCAACATTGCCGGTTATTGAGGTGTTGTTTTCAGAGTGAGAATTTTGCCGGTTAATAGAGAATGCCGGATATTTAGGTGCCGTTTAAACGAGAGTTTCCTGTAGATAGCGGCTGATCTGTATCTTAACTCCATCCACCCGCCTTGGTTCCGTATCCCTTACCCAACAAAAATCTCTCAATCTCCGTTTTGAATTTTTCATTTGACCCCCAGCCTCAACAGCTTTTTGGGGGGGGAAGAGTGTTTCAGATTTCCACTACTCTCTGTGTGAAAAAGTGCTTCCTGACATCACCCCTGAACGGCCTGGCTCTAGGATTCTTGTACAAACACTTAGTACACTCATACAACATTCCTGGCTGTGCTATTTTCATGCCTGTGCACGCTCATTTAAAATAAACTGGTTAATAGCGCACAGAAATGATGCGTGACCTTCAGTATAAACCCCACTTTGTGGGCAAGTGGCGAAGATGCACAATACTTTCACACAAATGAGAGAAGCACATTTGAAAAGAGGTTCCCGCTATATAAAGTGTTCTTTTGAGAATGATATAAAAGCTTTTTATATTAAAGTGAATGCCAGGTTATAGGAAGAACATTTAATATAGTTCCTCTATTAGAGGGAGCCAAGCAGTGTATGCTATATAGCGGAGGTTGTGGTCTAGTGGTGTGCAGAGAAAAAAGTGAGCTTACCGGGCTCCAGCAGTTACAAAATATTGCCGATGCACCGGGTGAACACTGACTGTCCGGAGAGTGTTTATACCGAGATACACATCCAGTTCTCCTGAAGTGCTGCAGAAAGTTGCACAAGAAAATAGAAACTACATTCAGTTCAGTGATGTGTACATGTTGCCTTTATCAGCAACAGAAATGAGTGTTAACAGCTCCTAGAAACATAGAAGATAGGAGTCGTCGGCCATTCGGCCCCTCGAGCCTGCGCCGCCATTCAATGAGATCATGGCTGATCATCCAAACTCAGTACCCTGTCCCTGCCTTCTCCCCATATCCCTTGATCCCTTTAGCCTTAAGAAATATATCCAACTCCTTCTTGAATATATTTAATGAATTGGCCTCAACTGCCTTCTGTGGTAGAGAATTCCACAGGTTCCCCACTCTCTGGGTGAAGAAATTCCTCCTCATCTCTGTCCTAAATGGCTTACCCCTTATCCAGGGGACTGTGACCCCTAGTTCTGGACTCCACGACCATCAGGAACATCCTTCCTGCATCTAGTCTGTCCAGTCCTGTCAGAATTTTATAAGTTTCAATGAGATCCCCTCTCATTCTTCTAAACTCCAGTGAGTATAAGCCCAATCGACCCAATCTCTCCTCATACGTCATTCCTGCCATCCCAGGTATCAGCCTGGTGAATCTTCGCTGCACTCCTTCCATGGCAAGAACATCCTTCCTCAGATAAGGCGACCAAAACGGCACACAATACTCAAGATGTGGTCTCACCAAGGCCCTGTACAAGCTCCTGCACTAGTCCCGATTCTTCATCTGGACTTAACTACGGTTTAGCAACACCTCGGATTAAGGAAAAAACATCTGCCATCGGGGAAGGGGCCCAAATGCTACGTGTGTCAGGCTAAGGATCTGCTAGTTTCAGAGTTACAATCAGCACCAAGTATTCTGGAAACAAAAGAAAAATTTCTCCTAGGCAAATGGAACATTTACAATCACCGTCAGTATTCACTCCAGGTCACTTTACAACAATCTTTCAGTAAAAAGCTTACATAGGAATTAAAATTTGAGGCAGGAAATGTGCGTCCTATGTCACCATTTTTATGTTATCTTTAAACATTGTTCTGTAAACACTTCTAATGAAAAAAACCATTAAACAGGAAGCATTTCACCAACATGGTTTGCTGATGAACCGAATCACTCAAAATAAAATCAGAAAAAAGTTTTACCTGATGTTTTTTTCCAGTTAGCTGAAATTTCATATGTCCACAATAAGATATTAAACAAAAAGAAAATATTCAAAATGACATATTTCACAACATGATTAAATTTACCCACTGACTATTTCTGTGTGTCTTTACCTTTATTCAAGTTTTTACATTAAAGCTTCAGCCTCTCCCCAAAGTCTGGGCATGGACCCGGCAGCGGCTGCAGCAGTGCTGGCGCTAGCGGGAGACAAACCCTGCGATTTGAGCATGTGCAGTGCGCACTTTAATATATACATAGATGTATGTATAGGTGCCTCTCCACAGTGACACCAATCCGAAGGAACACCCCCCCCCCCCCCCCCGCTGAAACATGTCGAAGAAAGCCCACTCAGTATAGATTTTCAGAGTATTGCAAAAAACAACTTGCATTTATTTAGCACCTTTCATATCCAAAGTGCTTCATAGCCAATTATTTTAAAGTGCAGTCAATTTGCACACAGCAAGGACCCCAAACAGCAACGAGATAAATGACCAGCTAATTTGTTCTGCTGGTTGGTTGAGGGCCGAATGTTGTCCAGGGCACTAGGTCCACGTCCCCTTCGAATAATGCCGTGGAATCTCTCACATCCACCTGAACAGCCAGCCAGGGTCTTTTCCCGTGTCAACCTACACCTTCAGTAACTCTGCTCACACTGCCGCATGTGTCGCTGCACCCTACCCAACACCATTCTGAGAGCACCATCTATCGCCACAAGGACTGGAACAGTTCAAGAAGGTAAACCATCCACATCTCAGGGCAACTAGCGATAGGAAATCAAAGTGGCCTTGCCAGCATCGGCCACGTACCGAGAGCAAATAAAATAAAACCTGAAGAGTCATCGCCTTCGGCTATCAAGAAAGGTAAAGATTATTGACAAAGTGCAATGAAGAGTGACTAAAAGTAGTAATTGAGTAAAGGGTTCAAACTGTTTACCTAAGGGTTTATAAAAAGCGAGACATGTCTTTATTAACGGATGCTCACCGTGGGGTCCTCCTGTCCACTATTGCCACATCTCCATCCCAGTGACTGACAATCAAGGTGGAACCATCCTCGGCCAAGAAGTCAAAAGAAGAGGCATTCCACGTGTCGGACACATACACCTAGGAACAGGTTAAGCGCAAGAGACGTTGTTGAATGTAACTGGACACTAGGAAATGTAGAGCACCAAAACAAGTCAGAAAGATGCACCGATTTCCTCAGATGCAGTTTTAACTGGAGGAGTTTCTTTAACAGGGTGGGCGGTAAACAAAGTCCAGACTTCTTTGAGCAATGAGGAAAAAGCAACTCAGAAGTCACAGGTTAGAACTGAACGAGCAATTCCAAAGGAAAGATGACCCCAGACCTTTCCTTGTGGAGACAGCATCGACAGGAGAAAGGAGGGGCTGGTGTGTAGCGATGGCTCGTATGTGCTGTACAGTCTGCTAATAATTCTAAATCACTCCATTTGAATTACTGGATAATTCAATTTTTTTTAAAACACAAAAATAATTTTAATTAACAGTAGACTGTATCCTGAAAGTACAGGGATTTAAACTCCTATAGGACATTTTCCTTGCATTTCTCCCCCTCCAGAACGATTTGTCACTTCTAAAATATATAAAAGAATGCTATGAAAGAATGAGGAAGAAGCACGACTGCATGGGAGCTTCCCCCTTCAGTGCTGATGGCTTTAACTCCACCTCTTCCAGTCAGTTTCAAGTTTCCTCCTTGAAAATCGTGCTTCTGACCAACGTTCCCTTTCATTTTTAAAGCGGCTGCGCTGCCCATTCAAAATTCCGCGTACGAGTGGTTTTTCTATTTAAAAGCCGGCGAGCCGGAGCTCTAGAGCGCAGCCCCTTAATTTAAAGGGAACATTGCTTCTGACCAACAGGGCTGCTCAGTTATCAAGCTCTCAGAGACTGACTGCCGTACACCGCACGATATTTCATTTCACTGGAAGTGACACTCCAGCAAGTGGTACTTGAGTTCCCAGTGTGACTGCAGCTGGAGAATTCCTACTTCCCTGTGTGATATTCTTTCCTCTGTGCTGAAGGTGGCCAGAACAGCAGGGGCTCAAACAAACTTCATACAGAGGAGCCGCGCAGCACATTTCTTGTATCAAAAAGCCACACCAACACATCCCAAGCTTCCTGTTAAAGTAAAGCCCAAAGCTCGTCAATAAGAAGTGAGAGAGTTCAAAGATCTTTAGTGCATTTTACCTCGTCAAAGACAGCAGCAGCTACATTTCCACAGCGAATACTCCCATCGGTGCTCAGTGACAGTAGCTCAGCAGAGTTAGAAGGGGAAAAGTGCAAACAGTTAACACTGCCGCAGTGAGGCTTGAACTGACTGACAGCAAGCACATCGTCAGCCTGAGAACTCTGCAAAAAAAAAAGCAAAGGGGTTCAATCAAAATTGGATCACAAAGAAAAAAGACTTGCATTTCTATAGCGCCTTTCACGACCTCAGAATGTCCCAAAGCACTTTACAGCTAATGAAGTACTTTTGAAGTGTAGTCACTGTTGTAACATAGGAAACGCGGCTGACAATTTGCACACAGCAAGCTCCCACAAACAGCAATGTGATATTGGCCAGATGTATGTAAAAGATCCTGTGGCTTTATTCAAAGAGGAGCAGGGGCATTCTCCCCAGTGTCCTGGGCCAATATTCATCCCTCAATCAACATCACTAAAGCAGATGATCTGGTCATTATCACATTGGTGCCTGTGGGAGCTTGCTGTGCATAAATTGGCTGCCGCCTTTCCTACATTACAACAGTGACTACACTTCAAAATTACATTCGCTGTAAAGCGTTTTAGGACGTGCTGAGGTCGTGAAAGGCACTATATTAATGCAAGGGCCTTTCTTTCTTATATCCCGAATGGTAAAAAATAAGTGCTTACTGACCAGATCCCAAAGTCCAACATATCCATAAGTGCTTCCTGCAGCAACCAGGAATCTGTGCGGAGACGGATGAAAAGCTAGCGAGCAGATTCGGTTTGGTGTTACTTTTGCAACAAAGCCTTCTTGGATGGTCATCCTATTCAAACTGGACTTGTACCTAGTCAGAGGAACAAGGGTGAGGGAAGGGTTTATCAAAAATAAACATTTAAAAATTGGAAATAGCTTTTATGTAAAATCAATTTTAAACTTGAGAAACTTACTTTTTCAATTCAACTGGTTTCTTTTCTTCAATGCGTGTCTCCCCCTTTAGTGACAGAGTAGCAAGTGTTAAGCTAGTGACAAACCAGGGTCCTTTTTTTCTTTATATAGTTCAGTTTAGCTTGTCAGCATTCTCTACTTCATTTTAAATGAAACACCAGAATTAAGCTTTTAATGTTAACATTTTTTTGGGGTGGGGAGAGGCATAAAGAAAGACAATATTGGGCAACGGTTAAGATGCTGAGAAAATACTGGCTAATAAGCCCCAGTGATATTCGTCATCTTTTACCTCATGGTTGTACAAGTTATACTCTGTTTCATATTAATAAAATATATTAAGCGCCAATTTACACACCTGGTTTTACACAAATTTTGGAAAGTGCTT
This sequence comes from Somniosus microcephalus, assembly GCF_052327205.1. Lineage (NCBI taxonomy): Eukaryota > Metazoa > Chordata > Chondrichthyes > Squaliformes > Somniosidae > Somniosus > Somniosus microcephalus. Next base: position 3,942,856 of record NC_141013.1, on the reverse strand, counting down.
TTGTTCAAGTATTTACCCAGCAGAACACAATATAAAGCAGGTTTTTCTTAAAAGGATGAGCATCATTATCTTTTATAATATATAAAGACTACTGGCCAAGTTTTAAATTCCTGCTCAAGGATCAGTCTGTCCATACACTGAGCCTGAATCCACTGAAACGTTTGGGTGACAGCCAAGTTAAAATAAGACTTAAAAACTGGATAGAGTTAACTAAACCAGGACATCTGGCTAGTGAACCAAACCAGGGCATCTGGCTAGTGAACCAAACCAGGACATCTGGCTAGTGAACCAAACCAGGACATCTGGCTAGTGAACCAAACCAGGGCATCTGGCTAGTGAACCAAACCAGGGCATCTGGCTAGTGAACCAAATCAGGGCATCTGGCTAGTGAACCAAACCAGGACATCTGGCTAGTGAACCAAACCAGGACATCTGGCTAGTGAACCAAACCAGGACATCTGGCTAGTGAACCAAACCAGGACATCTGGCTAGTGAACCAAACCAGGACATCTGGCTAGTGAACCAAACCAGGACATCTGGCTAGTGAACCAAACCAGGACATCTGGCTAGTGAACCAAACCAGGACATCTGGCTAGTGAACCAAACCAGGACATCTGGCTAGTGAACCAAACCAGGACATCTGGCTAGTGAACCAAACCAGGACAATTGGCTAGATAACTGCACCCCAAACTAGTTAAATCAGTGTCCCAGTTCAACTATAAACAGAATACCTGGCTAATTTCCAGCCACATGTTCATCAGGCTCTCAGTTACTTTGCTGCCCTCTTCAGCATTTGCAACCATTTTCAGAGGTCCAGAAATCTGTGGAAAAAGAGCGAGAGAATAATATAACTTACATAGAATATACAGCACAGAAACAGGCCATTCGTGTTTATGCTCTACGCGAGACTCCTCCCATCCTTCCTCATCTATCTCTAGCAGCATAACCCTCTATTCCCTTCTCCCTCGTATGCTTATCTAGCCGCCCCTTAAATGCATCTATACCATTGACTTCAACAACTCCCTGTGGTAGCGAGTTCCACAGTCTCACCATTCAAGTTATAGTGTGCCATTTTCCTTCCTTTGTCTACATGTACTAGTTTTAGACAGCTGGTTATGCAATTAAAAAAACCTCAAGCATTACTACATCCTTGAAATTCAATAAGCATAGATTGGACAGTCAAATGATGCTACTACTGTACATAAATCACAACAGACAATTTAAAAACCTGCCCCCCCCCACCCCTGGAGCAGACTCCACTGTGATGGTGAAAATATTAGCTCATTTTTTTGCATTCCAAATAACATTACTTTTGGAGTGCGGAAAATGTTGGAACTATGTAGCAGGTCATCCAATATTTGGAAAGAAAGAGGCTAGCAGCCTGGATAGAGAAGTTACTGGTTCCGATGATTCTCTGTACCTGAAACATTAACCTAGATTTTAAGGTTTCTAGGTAACATATCTGCTAAAAATACAAGATGGGGATTGAAAGTTCATCTCTCAGGCTTCCAATCCAGCTGACAGAGAACATTTCCTTTCCAGGTAAAAGTAAGGATCCCACTTGAAAGAAAATTAATTCAGTTTCGAACAGACTTGAGCGGCCAGCATAAAAAAGTACACACACGCACGCACACACATACACAGTCGGAAATGGAAACATCACACCGTAGGGTATTGTACCAGGGTTCTTGTTAAAATGCACTGGTGGGACAGAGCAGCGTGATTGCTATCCCACATCTACCGGGTGCCTGTTGCTTGTATGGGGTGCAAAGTATCCCTCAGCACTAACCCCCCTCCCCCCCAAAACTTGACACGCACAAAAGAACGACCAACTTGATACAAATCCTGGATTTAGAGATAGGAGAACAGTGAGACCCACCCTCTCTTCAGACTTCACTTGTATTTCTATGGGTGCTTCAGGGATTGGAGAGCCAGTAGGGTCCAACCGCAGCAGGCGCATGGACCGACGAACCACAGCTTGCTCTCCCGTGCTTTTAAGCTTCTCTCTAAAAGACAAAAAAAGTAACAAAAACTTGTAATTAAGCTACACAAGATAAAAATACAGTTAAAAGCCGGTAAAACAATGATTAACTTTTCTTATGAAATTTCACCTGCCACGGTTTGCTCACTTACGCATTTGTCCAATCCATTTTATATTTCCTGAATTGCCTCCAAAGCATCAATTGCCCCTCCTAGCTTGGCATCACCTGCAATTTCACCAATTTGCACGGAGTTTCTGAATCCCAAGTCATCAATTTAAATTAGAAACAGTAACGGCCCCAATACTGATCTCTGGGGCACCTTCTCACCACTCCCCTACCCACAATAACTCCTTTAACAAGCACCTCTTTTATTCATTCCTGAGATTTACCATGAACCCCCACAGCTGTGAACCTTTTGTTTTCCTTATGAATCACAGAAGTTCCTTCACCGTTTTTTCTACATTAAAGGCACTATATAAATGCGAGCTGATGCTGTCATTCGTGCAGAGTTTTGCCGTCGCTGTTTTGAAGTCCAGGTACACCACGTCATTGGGCTTTCCAGTCTCCTTGGGATGTCACGCTCTTCAGAGACTCGAGGAAAATCGGTCAGTCTGAACTCAAGACGGAGATCGATAGATTTTGACACTATGGGAATCCAGGGATATGGGGAAAGTGCAGGAAAGTGAAGATGAGGTAGAAGATCAGCCATGATCTTACTGAATGGCGGAGCAGGCTCAAGGGGCCGAATGGCCGACTCCTGCTCCTATTTCTTATGTTCTTATTGTGTTGATGCTGACTGCCTTTTACAAGGTTATTACTGCACAGATAATCAGGTGTTGTACAATTCAAAAATACTTAATACTAAACTTTGCACAAATTGCAGCATATTTAAAAGCTTACTTTTTGGGTATATTCTGTCTCTTTCTTGGCACCTTTTTACCGATATCCCGGAGCATTTTCGCAGTCTGTAACACAAGAGCAGCAAGTTCCTTTGTGGATCAGCAGATTGTATTTTGTATTAATATCCGATATACTTAAAACGGTTTGAGCTTTGTCAAAGACAGGCCGCGTGAGAGTAAGGAATGGACCAAGGATCGCTACACACTCCCAGTCAGATCTCTGAACGGAGCAGTATGGATATTTTGAAGTAAGGATAGCAACACTTGTTTTAGCCTAGTGCACCCTAACGCATCTGGTCTCAGCTCAGTCCAGAGTAAGCTGGAGCGACATAAGAACATAAGAAATAGGAGCAGGAATAGGCCACGCGGCCCCTCGAGCCTGCTCCACCAGTCAATGAGATCATGGCTGATCTTCTACCTCAACTCGACTTTCCAGCCCAATCTCCTTATCTCTTGATTCCCCTAGTGTTCAAATATCTCTCGATCTCCACCTTGAATATACTCAATGACTCGGCCTCCACAGCCCTCCGAGGCAGAGAATTCCAAAGATTCACAACCCTCGGAGTGAAGAAATTCCTCCTCATCTCAGTCTTAAATGGCAGACCCCTTATCCTGAGACTGTGCCCCCTAGTTCTCGACTCTCCAGCCAGGGATAACAACCTCTCAGCATCTACCCTGTCAATGCCCCTCAGAATCTTATATGTTTCAATGAGATCACCTCTCATTCTTCTAAACTCCATAGGGTACATAAGAACATAAGAAGTAGAAGCAGGAGTAGGCCATACGGCCCCTCGGGCCTGCTCCGCCATTCAATAGGATCATGGCGGATCCGAATCTAGACTCACGTCCACTTCCCTGCCCTCTCCCCGTAACCCCTAATTCCCTTATCTGCTAGGAAACTATCTATCTCCATTTTAAATTTATTTAATGTTGCAGCTTCCACAGCTCTCTGGGGTAGCAAATTCCATAGATTTACTACCCTGAGTGAAGAAGTTTCTCCTCATCTCAGTTTTGAAAGGGCAGCCCCTTATTCTTAGACTATGCCCCCTAGTTCTGTCTCACCCATCAGTGGAAACATCCTCACCGCATCCACCCGATCAAGCCCCCTCACAATCTTCTATGTTTCGATAAGATCGCCTCTCATTCTTCTGAACTCCAATGAGCAGAGTCCCAACCTACTCAACCTTTCCTCATACGTCAACCCCCTCATCTCCGGAATCAACCGAGTGAACCTTCTCTGAACCGCCTCGAGAGCAAGTATATCTTTTCTTAAATATGGAAACCAAAACTGCACGCAGTATTCCAGGTGTGGCCTCACCAATACCCTGTATAACTGCAGCAAGACTTCCCTGTTTTTATACTCCACCCCCCTTGCAATAAAAGCCAAGATTCCATTGGCCTTCCTGATCACCTGCATACTAACTTTTTGTGTTTCATGCACCAGGACCCCCAGATCCCTTTGTACTGTAGCACTTTGCAGTTTCTCTCCATTTAGATAATTAGGGTATAGGCTCAATTTATCCTCATAGGACAACCCCCTCATCCCAGGAATCAATCTAGTGAACCTTTGCTGCACCGCCTCCAAGGCAAATGTATCCTTCCTCAGATAAGGAGACCAAAACTGTGCCCAGTACTCCAGGTGTGGTCTCACCAAGGCCCTGTACAACTGCAGCAAGACATCCTTACTCTTATACTCCAACCCCCTTGCAATAAAGGCCAACATGCCATTTGCCTTCCTAATTGCTTGCTGCACCTGCAGGCTAACTCTCGGTGTTTCCTGTACGAGGACACCTAAATCTTTCTGAAGACAGATTCAGCAGCATCATCCTGTCCTCTGATTTTACCTTGTGGTGCCTGTAGAAGAGCCAGGCTACACATTGGCCTTACTGCACAACTCTGTCCACCACAGCTTGCTCTCCCGTAGGTCAGAGATTTGAAGCATACAGTTGTTAAATATGCGGAGTTGTTATGCACTAGAACATGGAATCATAGAATGATACAGCACAGGAAGCTATTCGGCCCATCGTGCCTGTGCCGGCTCTTTGAAAGAACCATCCAATTAGACCCACTCCCCCCGCTCATTCCCCAGAGCCCTGCAAATGTTTCCTTTTCAAGTATTTATCCAATTCCCTTTTGAAAGTTACTATTGAATCTGCTTCCACCGCCCTTTCAGTCAGCTCTTTCCAGATCACAACAACTCGCTGCGTAAATAAAAATGTTTCCTCATCTCCCCTGTGGTTCTTTTGCCAATTACCTTCAATCTGTGTTCTCTGGTTATTGACCCTGCTACCACTGGAAACAGTTTCTCCATCAAATCTCCTCTTAACCTTCACTGCTCTAAGGAGAACAATCCCAGATCTGCCCAAACCATCGCTACAGATTTCCACACGGCAAGCCCTAGAAAGCCTTTGGTCACCTAAGCACGGTTATGATTAATAGGAACAAATTTCAAATGTCTGCAATGCCAGGTGACCCACCTCTCAGAAAACAACAAATGTTTTGAGTTCAACTCACTTAAATCACAACCAGAAACAACTCAGCTCCCCCAACCATGTGCTAGACTGCAATATAATGGGAGTGTCTGAAATAATCAACGATCAACCTAATAAAAACATAAGAGCAGGAGTAGGCCATACGGCCCCTCGAGCCTGCTCCGCCATTCAATAAGACCATGGCTGATCATCGACCTCAACTCCACTTTCCCGCCCGATCTCCATATCCCTCGATTCCCCTAGAGTCCAAAAATCTATCTATCTCAGCCTTGAATATCCTCAAAGACTCAGCATTCACAGCCCTTTGGGGCAGAGAATTCCAAAGATTCACAACCCTCTGAGTGAAGAAATTCTCTCATATCTCAGTCTTAAATGGCCGACCCCTTATCCTGAGACTATGCCCCCTAGTTCTAGACACTCCAGCCAGGGGAAACAACCTCTCAGCATCTACCCTGTCAATCCCCTTCAGAATCTTGCATGTTTCAATGCGATCACCTCTCATTCTTCTAAACTCCAGAGAGTATCGGCCCAATCTACTCAATCTCTCATCGTAGGACAACCCTCTCATCCCAGGAATCAATCTAGTGAACCTTCGTTGCACTGCCTCCAAGGCAAGTATATCCTTCCTTGGATAAGGAGACCAAAACTGTGCACAGTACTCCAGGTGTGGTCTCACCAAGGCCCTGTACAATTGGAGCAAGACTTCCTTACTCTTATACTCCAACCCCCTTGCAATAAAGGCCAACATGCCATTTGCCTTCCTTATTACTTGCTGTACCTGCATGCTAGCTTTCTGTGTTTCTTGCACGAGGACACCCAAATCTCTCTGAACACCAACATTTGAAAGTTTCTCACCATTTAAAAAAATATTGTTTTTCTATTCTTCCTACCAAAGTGAATAACCTCACATTTCCCTACATTATACTCCATCTGCCACCTTACTGCCCACTCACTCAGTCTATCTATATCCCTTTGCAGGCTCTGTGTTCTCCTCACAGCTTACTGTCCCACCTAGCTTTGTATCATCAGCAAACTTGGATACATTACACTCGGTCCCTTCATCTAGGTCATTAATATAGATTGTAAATAGCTGAAGCCCCAACACTGATCCTTGCGGCACCCCACTAGTTACAGCCTGCCAACCTGAAAAAGATCCGTTTATCCCGACTCTCTGTTCTCTCTCCATTAACCAGTCCTCTATCGATGCTTCTATATTACCCCCAACCCCATGAGCCCTTATCTTATGTAATAATCTTTTATGTGGCACCTTATGCTCTAACCCCAAGTTTACAGATTCAGAATATTAAAATCTGGCAATTTATTGTTGAAAATAAATCAAAACTGAAAATCCTGAACTTTATACACAGTACAGAGGATACCTCAAAAAGTGTTGCTGGTGGAACTCTGACCTGTAGACTCGATGATAAATGATTACACAGACATTGAGCAGGTTGGCTATAGACAAGCAAAGTCAGTTCCGATGTGATCTGCACACCGAACACAATCCTGGTCCTTCTTACCTCCAGCATGTTTAAAGATGCAAAGAACTGGGCGTTTTCCTGAATGTTATTCAGCCGCTTCCTCTCGTACACCGACAGCTCCTCAGATTGGCCATGAAACTAAAAAATAAATTAGAATTGAAGGGTGCGAGGTCCTCCAGTGAATAGATTCCCACATCACTCACTACCCACACTCACATCCCTGATCACTGAATAAAACCCAGCTGCTTCCTCTCATAGCAGCTCACTGTAAATACTATATAATACTGTGTCACTCTCCAGGCCCTTCTCATCTCCTCCACTCAGAAACCCTAAATCTTCTACCTCCCCCGCAGGCTAGGCTTAAACCCGCCCCCCCTCCACAAACCACCTCCACTCACTCATCAGACCACTCGCTCCCCGAGACAGTGGATCTCCTGTAAAAAGTGCTCAAGGTGCATCAGGTATGTGATTTGAAAGAGTGAACGTTATGATGAACAGGAAGCCTGAGTGATGCTCTGCACTCAACTCCTGAAAACCTGCCAGCAGCAAGTGGCAAACACGTGACTGGTTGATGTTTATCTGGAATCCAAGTGGTCGGGCGGGAATCCACAATACATCATACAGGTGCAAGATGTTTTAATGAATCTTTTATGCTGCAGTCGAACTGTTAAACTGACTGTTCAAGAAGGCGTGCTGGAAAGGCTGGCCAAGTTGGAAAAGCATTATGCAAACTGGAAGGCAACGAATGGGGGCTTGAGAGACTGTGGGAAAACCGCAGTGGAGTTTCCACCAGGCTTCAGCGCCATTCGCCCCAAATTGGCCAAACCAGCGCAAAAATTCCGTCCAGCGCAAGTCGCGTTTCCGCGATCTTTTGTGCTCGTTTAATAACCATCGTGCTGGAAGCCATCCCGCCCTCTCCCCCGGATCGAATTAATCACCGTGGCGAGTTACCGCTAATTGCCCTCATTTGTGGGTCTTCGAGGAAGCTGCAAAAATTACGCTTTTTTTTTAATATATAGGCGCAAGGGCACAAATAGACACGTTTTAAAAGCTTTTAAATATTATTCTTTTTCATTTACTAAGAAACTGATTACTGTACACCAGTGTAACTAGCAAACAGTTCTGTATAGTTTTTTGTAGTCATTTTAAACCAGGTTACTGACAGGTGGCGGACGAGACTCCGATTAAAAAGGCTTACTTTTTGTGATAAACCCATTTTCAGCTGTATTGATCAAACTGCACCAAGTTACCACTTTTAAATACATCATCATGGAATATATTTAATGCAATTTTTTAAAATGACTTTCTAAGACGCTGCCCAATTGCGCTGGTTCATGGCAGATTTTACGTTCGGCGATATGCAAATGAATTTGAGCGGAAACTTGAGAAAAAAACACTTCTCAAAACTAGCGCCAATTTACACCTGGATTGTCGACTGCGTCCAAAGCAGAAACTCTTGTGCCCGGTGCTGTTTAGTAGCAGCATTCGGTGTAACCATGGGAGAGGGAATGGAAAATTACTGGAAAGTTTGTTTTTGTCAGCAAGAATGATATAAAGGCAGCCGTTCTAAAGTGAAAGACAAGACAGACTAGAGAACAGCACGCAGGATGGCGATGGAGAATTAACCCTTCAGTCTCCCGCTGAAGAATTGGCCATTCGGAGTCTTGAGTTATACTTCTAATTAAGGTTGTATGAATACTCTATTTGTAAAACTCAAATTTTAATGTTAATAAAACCAAAATTAGTTAGAAAAGTTTAAAGCCTTGGTTGATTTTACCTCTGATTACCCACAAAGAATCTAACAACACAGAAGGAGGCCATTCAGCCAGTCGTGCCTGTGCCAGCTCTTTGAAAGAGCTCTCCACTTAGTCCCACACCCCTGCTCTTTCCCCACAGCCCTGCAAATCAGTCACCTTCAAGTTTAGGTCAGCCATGGCTCAATGGGTCGCTCTCTCTCTCACCTCTGAGTCAGAAGGTTGTGGGTTCAAGTCCCACTCCAGAGACTTGAGAACAAAAATCCAGGCTGACACTCCCAGTGCGGTACTGAGGGAGCGCCGCACCGTCGGAGGGGCGGTGCCGAGGGAGCGCCGCACCGTCGGAGGGGCGGTGCTGAGGGAGCGCCGCACCATCGGAGGGGCGGTCTTGCGGATGAGACGTTAAACCGAGGCCCCGCCTGCCCTCTCAGGTGGACGTAAAAGATCCCATGGCACTATTTTAAAAAAGAGCAGGGGGCGTTCTCCCTGGTGTCCTGGCCAATAGTTATCCCTCAACCAACATCACTAAAGTAGATTTTCTGGTCATTATCACATTGCTGTTTGTGGGAGCTTGCTGTACACAAATTGGCTGCCGCGTTTCCTACATTACAGCAGTGACTACACTTCAAAAAGTACTGTAAAGCGCTTTGGGACGTCCGGTGGTTGTGAAAGGCGCTATATAAATGCAAGTCTTTCTTTTTAGTGATTTACATATATAATAAAGTACAGAGGGAGTTAAAGCAAAACCCAACGGGGGGGGGGGGGGGGGGGTTAACATTTCTTACCGCTAAAGGAAACTCCTCTTCGCTGCTGTAACCATCCTGGTCACTGTCTGTCGAGGAGCCGCCGTTCTCGGGGGCCGGGACGCTTTGCTTGTGCGGGGAAGCCAGTCCGGGGACCTCTGCCGCCCCGACTGGCACTCGCCTACTCGCGGCCTCGTCCGCTCGCCGCCTCAGCCTCTTGGCCAGTGACTCGGAGCCCGCCGCGCCCTCGCCACCCGGGCTGGGGAAGGCGGCCGCCGGCGGGCGCTTGTTGCGGGGCATCTCTCGGGCGGCGGCGGCGGCAGATTGGCGCAGCGAGCGCCTGATCCCAGTCTCCGCGGCGGCTGCCTTCATCTCCTGAGAGAGAGAGATACAAATCAGACCCAACTTCAACCACATCCCAGGCACAACTTCAACCACATCCCAGGCACAACTTCAACCACATCCCAGGCACAACTTCAACCACATCTCAAGCGAAATTTGAACCAAATCTGAGGCGACATTTGAACCAATTCTGACAACTGACAGAACTTAGAGCAGCAACTTTACTCAAACTCTGCAGCCAGTGCGGAGCGACTCTCTCCCTCCCCGGGTTATGAAAGATATTTGATGATATAAGCTAGATTTGGTTTTGCAGGCTCTCTTTACTGACCTCAGTTCAGCGTCGCTACGCCCGGTGCCGGCTCCCCTGGGCTGCGCGCGCACCCGCTTCCCGCCCACTGGCGCCACCGTTAAACCGGCTTCCCGCCGGCAGCGCGTCACTTCCGCCCCGCAGGCGACGCCATTTCCGCCCCTCACTCGGCCTTGTTCACAGCCGCCATCTTGGAACTCGCACAGAATGGTCCCAGCACAGGAGGAGGCCACTCATTGAATCAGAGAATGGTCCCAGCACAGGAGGAGGCCACTCATTGAATCAGAGAATGGTCCCAGCACAGGAGGAGGCCACTCATTGAATCAGAGAATGGTCCCAGCACAGGAGGAGGCCACTCATTGAATCAGAGAATGGTCCCAGCACAGGAGGAGGCCACTCATTGAATCAGAGAATGGTCCCAGCACAGGAGGAGGCCACTCATTGAATCAGAGAATGGTCAGGGCACAGGAGGAGGCCACTCATTGAATCAGAGAATGGTCCCAGCACAGGAGGCCACTCATTGAATCATGGAATGGTCAGGGCACAGGAGGAGGCCACTCATTGAATCATGGAGTGGTCCCAGCACAGGAGGAGGCCACTCACTGAATCATAGAATGGTCCCAGCACAGGAGGCGGCCACTCATTGAATCAGAGAATGGTCCCAGCACAGGAGGAGGCCACTCATTGAATCAGAGAATGGTCCCAGCACAGGAGGCGGCCACTCATTGAATCAGAGAATGGTCGCAGCACAGGAGGAGGCCACTCATTGAATCAGAGAATGGTCAGGGCACAGGAGGAGGCCACTCATTGAATCAGAGAATGGTCAGGGCACAGGAGGAGGCCACTCATTGAATCAGAGAATGGTCAGGGCACAGGAGGAGGCCACTCATTGAATCAGAGAATGGTCCCAGCACAGGAGGAGGCCACTCATAGAATCATAGAATGGTTAGGGCACAGGAGGAGGCCGTCCATAGAATGGTCAGGGCACAGTAGGAGGCCATTCGGCCCATCGAACCTATGCTGGCTCTCCAGGAGCACTTCAGCTAGTCCCACTCCCCTGCTCTTTCCCAGTAGCCCTGCAAAGGTTTCCCCTTCAAGTAGTTATCCAACTCCCTTTTGAAAGCCACAACTGAATCTGCCTCCACCAGCCTTTCAGCCAGTGCATTCCAGATCCTAACCACTCGCTGTGTAAAATGGTTTTTCCTCATGTCGCCTTTGGCTCTTCCACCAATCACCTTGAATCTGTGTCCTCTGGTTCTCGACCCTTCCACCAATGGGAACAGTTTCTCTCTATCTACTCTGTCCAGACCCCTCATGATTTTGAACACCTCGATCAAATCTCGTCTCAACCTTCTCTGCTCCAAGGAGAACCCCAGCTTCTCTAGTCTATCCATGTAACTGAAGTCCCTCATCCCTGGAATCATTCTCGTAAATTTTTTCTGCACCCTCTCTAAGGCCTTAACATCCTTCCTAAAGTGTGGTGCCCAGAATTGGACACAATACTCCAGTTGTGCCAAACCAGTGTTTATTATAAAGGTGGTTCATAACTTTCTTGCTTTTGAACTCTGTGCCTGCAGCTCGGACTAGCCAGGAACCAATCCCATCTCTGGGAAAGCCACCTTCCCTCATCAAAAGGAGTTTCTGCTTGGGGAGGGAGAACTAAAAAAAAACATACCTTGCATACAAATACATATCCAAACTCCAGCGCAGTCAGGCATGGTTTGTAAAATTTCACTAATCCTTTGTTGGAACATACATTTTTAAAAATTAGTTACTGAGATGTGGGCATTGCTGGCATTTATTGCCCATCCCTGATTGCCCTCGAGAAGGTGGTGGTGAGCCGCCTTCTTGAACCGCTGCAGTCCGTGTGGTGAAGGTGCTCCCACGGTGCTGTTAGGGAGGGAGTTCCAGGATTGTGACCCAGCGACTATGAAGGAACGGCCGATATATTTACAATTTTCTACAAGAATTCACTGTAAATGTCATCTAGACTTTCTGAAATTTGTAAACGTAGGAGTTGTTGTGGTAGAAACATAGAAGATAGGAGCAGGAGTAGGCCATTCGGCCCTTCGAGCCTGCTCCGCCATTCAACGAGATCATGGCTGATCATCCAAACCCTAGCACCCGGTCCCTACACCGACAGCCATCCCACCCAAGCCCTATCCCCGTAACCCCGTAACCCCACGTATTTAATCCCCCCTAACACTAAGGGCCAATTTTTATCATGGCCAATCAACCTAACCCGCACATCTTTGGACTGTGGGAGGAAACCGGAGCACCCGGAGGAAACCCACGCAAACACGGGGAGAATGTGCAAACTCCACACAGACAGTCACCCAAGGCCGGATTTGAACCCGGGTCCCTGGCGCTGTGAGGCAACAGTGCTAACCACTATGCCACCGATCTGGAATGCACTGCCTGAAATGGTGGTGGAAGCAGATTCAGTAGTAATTTTCAAATAGAAATTGAATTTCCACTTGATGGGAAGAAATTTGAAGGGCTATGGGAAAAGGGCAGCAAAGTGGGACGAAATGGATAGCTCTTTCAAAGACTTGCATTTCTATAGCGCCTTTCACTAACTCAGGACATCCCAAAGTGCTTTACAGCCAATGAAGTACTTTTGAAGTGTAGTCACTGTTGTAATGTAGGAAACGTGGCAGCCAATTTGTGCACAGCAAGCTCCCACAAACATCAACATGATAATGACCAGATGATCTTTTTTTTAAGCGATGTCGATTGAGGGATATTGCCCAGGACATTGGAGATAACGCCCTGCTCTTCTTCGAAATAGTGCCATGGGATCTTTTACGCCCACCTGAGAGAGCAGGCGGGGCCTCGGTTTAACGTCTCATCCTAAAGACGGCACCTCCGACAGTGCAGCACTCCCTCAGTACTGCACTGGACTGTCAGCCTAGATTTTTGTGTTCGAGTCTCTGGAGTGGGACTTTGAACCCACAACCTTCTGACTCAGAGGTGAGAGCGAGCGAGCGACCCACGGCTGACGCTAGAGCCTGCTCAAGCACGATGGGCTCCTTCCGTGCTGTTTTGATTCTATGATATTCTGCACCTTGATGACTTTGATTCAGTGGCTACAGTCTGCACTGTACAGGACAAATAAAGCAGAACACAGCAGAGCTGTCAAGGGCTGCCTTTCATGGTTAACCTGTACATCCACTAGATCAGATCTTTCGGTTGTCTTCCTTCCCCTAGGGACTCATTCCACCAGGACTTGGGAGATCAATAGATCTTCGCAGGCACTTTATTTTTAATGGGCAATTTAATTGCAAAACGTTTAAAAATAGCATGCAAAGAAATCCACCTCTGACCTGGTTGTAACTGACGATAAGCATTGTCAAAGTTACTTTATATGCTGTACGTTATCGTGCATGTTTTTCCAATTAATATCAACTTTAGTACAGTAAATCTACTTCTGTCAAGTTACCTGTATTGGATCAGAAATTATCCACATCATTGTAGAAGTACATGAGTGAAAGTTCAGACAGGGCACACAAGTGTCCCATGTCAACCAACATCACAAAAAAAATTATCTGGTCATTATCACATTGCTGTTTGTGGGAGCTTGCTGTGCACAAATTGGCTGCCGCATTTCCCACATTACAACAGTGACTACACTTCAAAAAGTACTTTGGGACGTCCGGAGGTGGCGAAAGGAGTTCTATAAATGCAAGTCCTACCTTTTCTTTTGCATTTATTAAATTCAATGTAATGTTTAATGACTTAAAAGTACACTTTTAGGAAGAATTCAAAACATTTTGCAGCGGTTCAAGGAGACGGCTCACCGGCACCATCTCAAGGGCAACTCGGGATGGGCAATAAATGCCGGCCTTGCCAGTGACGCCCAAAGGCCAAGAATTATTATTTTTAAATTCTATAGTGCTTCAGGCTGTGAGTGATAGATGAAACTGATGCCAAGGACACTCGCATCAGATCCAACTCAAACCGTTGGAAATATTGGGGGGGGACCCCACTGAATTGGCAGCTTGCTCTGTGTACCCCAGTCTACAGTAATTATCAGTGATATTTAGTTGCTGCAAGGACAGTGGTGTTTAGGACTCTGAAAAGTGCCATCTTTAACCACAGTTCTCGCACATTAGCAAGAACCCTCCGCCCTCCCCCCATGTGCCAGAGACTCCTTTCCTCTTTGTTTAGAAGCTCATACCATAAATGAAATACTAGATGTTTAAACAGAAGGTTTATTTTAAAAGACTGTACAATCAATTTTATCAATAGTAAAATATTTTACAGGCACATAAATAAAAAGTCGGTTGGGATGGGAATAGAACCACTAAGGGATGGACAGGATAATACCACAGGCAGCAATAGAGAGATGGCAGAGATATTAAATAATTACTTTGCTTCAGTATTTACCAGGGAGATAGAACAGGTGGAGATGACATTGGATGAGTTAACTGCATTTAAAATAAAATGAGGAGATATACTAAATAAAGTAATGAAACTCAAAGAGGATAAAATCCCTGGTCTAGAAGGATTACATCTGTGCATTTTAAAAGAATCTAGGGAAGAAATAGCAGAGGCACTACTACACTATTTAGTAATTCATTAGAAAAAGGTGTAGTGCCAGAGGACTGGCGGATAGCTAACGTAATACCTATATTTAAGAAGGGGGATAGAACATGTCCAGGGAACTATTGGCCAGTCAGCTTAACATTGGTGGTAGGAATGGAATCCCTACTAAAGGAGAAAATAGAACATCTAGGAATGAAAAATAATAATAAGTCAGCATGGATTTCAAAAGGGAAAGTCTTGCTTGACCAACCTCATTGAATTTTTTGAAGAGGTAACAGAGAGAGTAGACAAGGGTAATGCAGTAGATGTAATTTATCTAGATTTTCAAAAGCCCTTCGATAAGGTACCACACAATAGACTGATGAACAAGGTCAGAGAATGTGGAGTCAGGGGACAAGTAGCAGAATGGATTGTTGGCTGGCTTCAGGACAGAAAGCAGAGAGTGGGAGTAAAGGGAAGCTATTCAGAGTGGCAGAAGGTGGGTAGTGGTGTTCCACAAGGATCAGTGCTGGGACCACTGCTGTTCACAATTTATATTAACGATTTAGACTTTGGAATCAAAAACACAATTTCTAAATTTGCGGATGACACCAAATTGGGGGGGGGATAGTCAATACCAAGGAGGACTGCAACAAATTACAGGAGGACATTAATAAACTTGCAGAATGGGCATATAATTGGCAAATGAAATTCAACACAGATAAATGTGAGGCATTACATTTGGGTAAGAAAAATAGGGAGGTCACATATTACTTGGAAAATAAGAATCTAAATGGGGTGGAGGAACAAAGGGATCTGAGTACAAATACACAAATCACTAAAAGTTGCGACACAGGTTAACAAGGCAATAAAAAAAGCAAACCAAGCACTAGGGCTTATTTCTAGAGGGATAGAATTGAAAAGTAGTGAAGTTATGCTAAACCTGTATCGAACCTTGGCTAGACCACACTTGGAGTACTGCGTACAATTCTGGTCGCCATTTTCTAAAAGGGATATAGAGGCACTGGAGAGGGTGCAGAGAAGATTTACAAGGATGACACCAGAAATGCGAGGGTATACATAGCAGGAAAGGATGAACAGGCTGGGTCTCTTTTCTCTTAAGAGGGTGACCTAATTAAAATCATGAAAGGTTCTGACAGAGTAGAGAGAGAGTATTTCCACTTGTGGGGAAGAGCAAAACTAGAGGCCATCAATATAAGATAGTCACCAAGAAATCCAATAGGGAATTCAGAAGAAACTTCTTTACCCAGAGAGTGGTGAGAATGTGGAACTTGCTACCACTGGGAGTGGTTGAGGTGAATAGCAGAGATATATTTAAGGGGAAGCTGGATAAACACGAGGGAGACGGGAATAGAGGGTTACGCTGATAGATTTAGATGAGGAAAGATGGGAGGAGGCTCGAGTGGAGCATAAACGCCGCCATGGACTGGTTGGGCCGAATGGCCTGTTTCTGTGCTGTATATCCTGTGTAATCGCACTCCAGTCTATATGAAGTCCTGGCCGTCAAGGTTTAATCACAGGGTTGTCTTTCTTACATTCAAAGCAAGGACTAATTTCACCCTTACATATAAACACATCTGAACTCCTCAGTCACACATGGTTTGTAAAATTCCACTAATCCTTTGTTGGAACATGCATTTTCTATAAGGATTCATTGTAAATATAATCTAGACTTTCTGAAAGTTGAACTCACTAAAAGACACATTCATAAACTGAAAACCCAGTTTTGAATTTATGAAATGCAGAAACCTAGTTAGAATGATAAATGTTGTCACCTTTAAACTTCAAGGTAAATGAAACTCAACTTGTCCAGAAGTCCCAACAATCTGTCAATTGAGTTTATGGATAAGCTGCAACAGTAAGAACTGCACCTCAAACAACAGCCTAAATAACACTGTTGCTGTCCTTCAGAATTCACTATACAATCCAGGTCATCCCTTTATTTTGCAGTTGCCATTTTGATTTTAAAATTCTGTACAGAATAGGTGTACATTTTCACCACATTAAAACATGCATGCGTTACTGTATATGGACATGAGCAGAATACCTGTACCAGGGCATGTACAGTGATGTACACGGTAATGGATACCATCACAACATAAAGTCAAACTCTGGGACCTGTAAGCACCGTCACAAACTTAATCCAATTTCACAAGCCACAGAGGTCCTCTACTATTTAAACACAGTCCGGGGGGGGGGGATTGGGGAAAGAGACACCTTACATTGGCTGGACAATTTAAAAAAAAACGTATCCTCATGGACTGGTCGTGCATTACATTGGTGAAAAAACACCTCCGCAGCGTATAGGGTGACAGATCAAAGGCAGGATTTCTCAGTATATTTACAACGGAGGTTTTCTGGGGAGGGGAGGGGGGGAAGGAAGGGGGTGGGGAGGAGGAGATGGGGAGGGGGAGGAGGGGATGGGGAGGGGGAGGAGGGGATGGGGAGGGGGAGGAGGGGATGGGGAGGAGGGGATGGGGAGGGGGAGGAGGGGATGGGGAGGGGGAGGAGGGGATGGGGAGGGGTGGAGGGGATGGGGAGGGGTGGAGGGGATGGGGAGGGGTGGAGGGGATGGGGAGGGGTGGAGGGGATGGGTGGAGGGGATGGGGAGGGGGAGGAGGGGATGGAGGAGAGGTGGAGGGGATGGGGAGGGGTGGAGGGGATGGGGAGGGGAAGCAAAAGCAAAATCGGATCGACCACCTGTGACACTTGCAGCAACCTCATCTCTCACCTGGGTCTCAGGGTGACCTCCTGCTAACTTGGTGAGTGAATGGCGTGCGATAGCCTGGGAGTGGGCAAAGGCACAGAATACTCAGCAGGTTGAGGAATGAGGATATGGGGAAATAATTACATCCAAAATAAAAAAAAGATTCCATTTATGAGTTTTGCAGCATAAATAAAATTTCTAAATATGGCAACTGGGCTTCAAGAGTTACAATATAATGTATGTATGCTATATTTAATCAGAAATACAGTCGTTATGTGCAGTGTTAAAGAAAAAACATTTAGCAGCAAACTTATCAACGCTGGTTGCTAAATTTAATCCTGTCGGTTAGAAGAACAGGTCTGTTAAATAAAGCAACTTTATGAGGACCAGATAGTTAGTGAACGCAATAAACAGATTTTACTGTACAAGAATTCCACCGTGGTCCCACAAAGCAAAATATCTTTCAGTCACAATATAGCTTAAATAGTTTAGTTACTTTTTCAAAGTCAATGCTGCACCTTCCACAGCCACTATTGTGTCGATGCAAAGCAGCTTTGGGCGCTGATCAACCAAGTGGCAGTATAACTTGGGAGATTACTGAGCGGAGCGATACACTGAGCTGCAAGACCCCATCAGGAAGCTGTCTCACACGGGCTCGAGTTCCCAGAGAGTACGGCGTCAATGCAGCCAGAGCCTCTTTAGCCGAGCGACGGAGGTTGGATTCAGCAGAGAACGGCAGCTTAAATCTGCAGCATCTTTTCCATTCCTGTTTCTGGAGTCCTAGAACTGGAACTTGAATTGAATTTTAAGAAAAAAAAATGCTTTGGATTTCATTTTCTTTTTAAGCCCGGCCCTGGGGAACATCCACTTGCTTATTTCACGGGAATGTCATGAGGATGTCCAGAAGTCTGAGCAGAGGCAGCCTAAAATGAGTACGACGGCTTGAGGAAGGGTCGTTGGCTGGTGTTACTGCGAGGAACAGGTAGTGGCATTACCCCTGGTCGCCTGCTGCCTGTGGCTGGGCCGGGGCTGAAGTGTTTTGAAGTTGTTGCAAACTTTGTGTTAGAGCTGCGTTAAACCAAAAAAAAACATCAATTATTACATAGACCGGAAACTTACACCGACATAACACAGCTAAATATATACAGAGCAGCGATATCCCAGAATGGAGTGACTGATAAGTAACATACACCATCTTAAGATTCACCGTCTGCTAATTCAGGTGGATATAAACGATCCCAAGGCATCATTCTAAGAGTAGCGAATTCTCCCAGTGTCCTGGACAGCATTCCACCCTCGACCAACATCACCGAATGCAGTCGAACTGGTCATTCATCTCAGTCGCTGTTTGTGGGGCTTTGCTGTGTGAAAATTGGCTGATGCGTTTACCTAGACGATGGTGAGTAAGAACAGGAGGAGGCCATTCAGCCCCTCGAGCCTGTTCCGCCATTCAGTTAGATCATGGCTGGTCTGTCTCTTAACTCCATTTACCCGCCTTGGTTCTGTGACCCTCAATACCCTCGCCTAACAAAAATCTATCAATCTCAGTTTTTTAATTTTCAATTGACCCCCAGCCTCAACAGCTTTTTGAGGGATACAGTTCCAGATTTCCACCACCCTTTGTGTGATGAAGTGCTTCCTGACATCACCCCTGAACGGCCTGGCTCTAATTTTAAGGTTCTGCCCCTTTGTTCTGGACTCCCCCCACCAGAGGAAATAGTTTCTCTCTCTACCCTATCGAATCCTTTAATCATCTTAAACACCTCGATCAGAAACATAGGAGGAGTAGGCCATTCGGCCCTTCGAGCCTGCTCCGCCATTCAATGAGATCATGGCTGATCATCCAAACCCTAGCACCCGGCCCCTACACCGACAACCATCCCACCCAAGCCCTATCCCCGTAACCCCACGTATTTAATCCCCCCTAACACTAAGGGCCAATTTTTATCATGGCCAATCAACCTAACCTGCACATCGTTGGACTGTGGGAGGAAACCGGAGCACCCGGAGAAAACCCACGCAAACACGGGGAGAATGTGCAAACTCCACACAGACAGTCACCCGAGGCCGGATTTGAACCCGGGTCCCTGGCGCTGTGAGGCAACAGTGCTAACCACTATGCCACCGTGCTGCCCTTAATCAGATCACCCCTTAATCCTCTACACTCGAGGGAATACAAGCCTAGTCGATGCAACCAGTCCTCATAATTTAACCCTTTTAGCCCCGGTATCATTCTGGTGAATCTGCGCTGCTCCCCCTCCGAGGCCGATATATCCTTCCCGAGGTGCGGGGCCCAGAACTGAATATTGCACTTTAAATAACCGAGACCATTTCAAAAGTAAAGAATAGGCTGAGAAGCACTTCGGGATGTCGAGGATGTAATAAGGTGTTGTATTAGTGAAGGTCCTTCCTTCCTGTAAGGTGACGCTTTTAGAAATCTGTTCTAACTTCAAAATGTTGCGAAGGGCTCCCTCCAATGGCTAATGTGGCAATGCACTGATTAGTGTGCGACAGAATCACAGGGAACTGGACCCGGGTTTGAGTCCTGGTCAGCTGGGAGCTGTAGCGATGCTACACAATTAGCCTCAGCACCCCTCTCCTGGGGAGGGGGGCAGGGAAGAGGAAAAATTAGATTGTGATCCTAACATTTGTTTTGTAAAACACGGCTTGTTCCTACTACTTCACTTGTTTAATGACAGCACAAAGGAAAGGTACTCAGCACCTCCAAACAGACCGTGACCGTCTTCTAGACACTCCCGAACATGCCAAATAAACTGAGGTTAAACGTGGAGACATTTCTTACTCCCACCAAAGAAGCTTGGAGATCAATCTAATATAACGGACGTTATTTAATCCTAACTAGATTCACTCATCGGAGAAAGGAGTGGAGGTACTGTGTCCCACACTGTACGTGATTTGTGTCTACATATAGAAACTTAATTCCCACTCAACTAGATACTCTCTCAATTTTTTAATTTCCTTAAGCAACAACTATGTTGTAAGCTTAAAAGACAGCAAGCTTTAAGAACTGGAGTGTTCGGACAAGTGGGATTTGTGGAGGTTTTTTAAACTTTGAGAAACTTGTCTGAAGGGTCCAAAGTCAGCAGCGCAGAGACAAGTCGGGACAGAGTCAGCGGGAAGAGGAAATAAATGAAGAAATAATAAGGGTGAAGTGACACCAAGCTTGGCTTTTCAAAGCCGCGGATATTCCAGGTCTGAGGCAGTGGGAAAGAATGGTCAGGAGGAGGGTTGCACAACCTTTGGGAGCGGAGTTTGGATACAAGCGCAAATGGGACGCACGCGATTGTGTAGAAACGGGACCCCCCACCCCCAGCCCCCCAAACACAAAACATCAACACCCCTCTAAACAAAAAACAGCAAGACCTCGATACACAAAAAACCCAAACCCTCACCCTTCCCTTCCTGTGCTTGGAATCTTAGTGCGTATAATGACTGCCACGTTTGCTTTAATAACAGTCAATGTGCTTCAAAATAGATCATAGTATGTCAAACACCGAGAGGTGTTAAGGCACCATCCGTTATCGATTATGAAGCTACATTGTGGACTGGGCATTGTGTGATCTTCAAGAAGCAGTCACGTACCTTTTCGAAGACTGCTGGTTGTTGTATCCCGTTTTCCTTTTCTTTGCCCTTTTGTAATACGGCCCTTTCTTCCGCTTTCTGCTGCTGGCACTTTTGCTTCTGTTGAAGTATGTGGAGGTTTCCTCATACTGCTCCTCCTCGTCCTGCGATCTTCTGCAGTCTATCCAGCTGCTGGAAGCACCGGCTTCAACAGCTTCTTCCTCTGTTATTGCATGAAGGCGGCGTTGTGAGTTGTGCGAGAGGGGAAGAAGTTTACAACGGGTGAATGTCACCATCAATATCATTTAAACATACTTCAGAGCAGGAGCGCCCAAGTTCAAACCCCAATCTCCCTCCTGCCACCCTCCGTAAACTTCAGCTCACCCAAAACTCGGCTGCCCCGTGTCCCAACTCGCACCAAGTCCTGTTCACCCATCAGCCCTGTGCTCGCTGACCTACATTGGCTCCCGGTTAAGCAACGCCTCGATTTCAAAATTCTCATCCTTGTGTTCAAATCCCTCCATGGCTTCGCCCCTCCCTATCCCTGTAACCTTCTCCAGCCCCACAACCCTCCCAAGATTTCTGCGCTCCTCCAATTCTGGCATCTTGCGCATCCCTGATTTTAATCACTCCATCATTGGCATATAAATAAATACATTTCTCTACCTCTCTCTCCTCCTTTAAGATGCTCCTTAAAACCTACTCTTTGACCAAGCTTTTGGCCACCTGCCCTAATATCTCCTTATGTGGCTCGGTGTCAAATTCTGTTTGATAATCGCTCCTGTGAGGCGCATTGGGACGTTTTACTCCGTTAAAGGTGTGGTATAGATACAAGTTGTTGTTGTAACCAAGGTTCTATATAAGTTTAACATAATTTCACTGCTTTTCAATTCTATCCCTTGAGAAATAAACCCCCATGCTTGGTTTGCTATTTTTATGGCCTTATTAACCTGCGTCACTACTTTTAGTGATTTGTGTATCTGTACCCCCAGATCCCTTTGCTCCTCGATCCCATTTAGACTCTTATTATCCAAGCAGAATGCGGCCTCCTTATTATTCCTGTCAAAATGCACCACCTCATCTATATTGAAATTCATTTGTCGATTCCATGCCCATTCTGCAACTTTATTCATTTCTTCTTGTATTTTGTCGCAGTCTTCCTCGGTAGTAACTACATCCCCCATCCCGGCCCAAACCGTGGAGAATGATTACTTGGCGAGGTGCTGCAGGGCTGGACCTGTGGGACTGGATCCCAGCAGGAGTCAGCACCTGGAGCAGGAGCATCCCTGGGCGAGAGGTTGAACGGCACCCTCCTCCGGGGTCTCTGCTAAACGTTCTTTATAAGAGGGCAAGCGGGAGAGGCTTCCATTACCTGGCAGCTGCCATTCAGAGTACTTCTGGAGAACGTCGATGAGTTCACCGCCGTATTTTTCCAGCTTGTCCTCGGTGACTCCGTCGATCTGCAGGAGGACCTCAGGGTCCGACGACAGTGTCTCTGCAGAAGACAAGGTTCCCTCATTAACATCCTTTGAAGGACAATCGGGACATCAGTGCTGAACTGAGGATTCTGGAGGGGGATCTGAACATTTTCCTGCCATAATCTCAATTCACGTGAATGTTAATTGTTTTGCCCCAATTTTTCCCTTTGTTTTTATTGCAGTTTTCATTTTGCCTTTTATTAAAAAATAAAAACAAACTGGTTCACAGGAAGTGCGACTGCTATTTTGTGAGGGTGCGTGAGAACAAAGGAATCACTTCGATCTCCGTTAAGCACGGCCCCTTCCCTGTCCGGCAATCTTCCTGAAACCCTACAGCCACAATCCAAATTCAATTTGTCCAGTACACCGTGAACATTCAGCTCAGCACCATGAGAAACATGAAAATGTCAAGGATTTTACACTGGATTGCAGGACACCCAATCTGCCGGGTGTCAGTACTACCTCATTCCCTCTTAAAACGCTGATTATTGTGGTGGAGGAAATACTCCAGAGACTTGAGCACAAAATCCAGGCCGACATTCCCGGTGCAGTGCTGAGGGAGTGCTGCACTGTCAGCGGTGCGGTCTTTCGGATGAGACGTTAAACCGAGGCCCCGTCTGCTCTCAGCTGGATGTAAAAGATCCCATGGCACTATTTCGAAGAGCAGGGGAGCTCTCCCTGGTGTCCTGGGCCAATATTTATCCCTCGACTAACCTCACTAAAACAGATGATCTGGTCAGCATTACATTGCTGTTTGTGGGAGCTTGCTGTGCGCAAATTGGCTATCGCGTTTTCTACAACAGTGGCTCCACTTCAAAACCTACTTCATTGGCTGGAAAGCACTTTGGCACATTCTGAGGTCATGAAAGGTGCGAGAGAAATTACAAGTCTTTCTTTCATCACAACCCTTATTACACGGGATATACGGCCCAGAAACAGGCCATTCGGCCCAACCAGTCCATGCCGGTGTTTATGCTGCACTCGAGCCTCCTCCTGTCTTTCCTCATCTAACTCTATCAGCGTAACCCTCTATTCCCTTCTCCCTCATGTGTTTATCGAGCCTCCCCTTAAATGCATCTATACTATTTGCCTCAACTACTCCCTGTGGTAGCGAGTTCACATTATGAATTCCCTATTGGATTGCTTGGTGACTATCTTATATTGATGGCCTCTAGTTTTGCTCTTCCCCACAAGTGGAAACATTCTCTCTGTATCCACTCCATCAAAACCCTTCATAATTTTAAAGACCTCTATTAGGTCACCCCCTCAGCCTTCTTTTTTCAAGAGAAAAGAGACCCAGCCTGTTCATCCTTTCCTGATAGGTATACCCTCGCATTTCTGGTATCATCCTTGTAAATCTTCTCTGCACCCTCTCCAGTGCCTTGATATCCTTTCTATAATATGGCGACCAGAACTGTGCAATTATCAGGAATTTCATTGCACAACGAGTATTTCCAGATGGTGGCAAAAGCAGAATCCTGGTCTAGGTTAACAATACTGTGATTGGGGAGACAAAAGGTTCTTTCTGTACGATGAGCCAGACAGCCTCCCCCTCCCCCCAGATCTACCTTTCCTTCCCTTTCTCAAAAATACCTGCAATTCTTTTGATGGTGGCAGTGTTAAAAATGTTGAAGTAATGGACACCGTAGATTTTGCCCAGACGCTTGCAGAGCTCAGTCAGCTCGGTAAGACACTTCTTAACCATCTCCTCCCGTTTGGAAACATTCTTTGTCACAGAGCTCTTCTGCTTCCTGATACTGCTGGCATTATCCGTCGCCTGAAAGTCCACCTTGGGTCAAAAAACAAATACTTCCAATTAAACAGTGCCTCATCAGAACTAAACACCTCAACACTCTTCGAGCAACAAGTTACTTTTTGGAACGCAAGAGGGAGACCAAGCACAAGTGAGAACAACAACAATTTGTATTTATATAGCGCCTTTAACATAGTAAAACGTCCCAAGGCGCATCACAGGAGTATTATAAGACAAAAAATGACACCGAGCCACATAATTAATTAGGGCAGGTGACCAAAAGCTTGGTCAAAGAGGTCAGTTTTAAGGAGCGTCTTAAAGGAGGAAAGAGAGGCGGAGAGGTTTAGGCAGGGAATTCCAGAGCTTAGGGCCCAGGCAGCTGAAGACACGACCGCCAATGCTCAAGAGGGCAGAATTAGAGGAGCGCAGATATCCCGGGGGGGGGGGGGCTGAAGGAGATTAGAGATAGGAAGGGGCGAGGCCATGGAGGGATTTGAAAACAAGGATGAGAATTTTGAAATCGAGGTGCTGCTTAACCAGGAGCCAATGTAATTCAGCGAGCACAGGGGTCATGGGTGAACAGGACTTGGTGCGAGTTAGGACACAGGCAGCTGAGTTTTGGATGACCTCAAGTTTACGTAGGGTGGAATGTGAGAGGCCGGCCAGGAGTGCGTTGGAATAGTCAAGTCTAGAGTAACAAAGGCATGGATGAGGGTTTCAGCAGCGGATGAGCTGAGGCAAGGGTGGAGACGGGCGATGAACGCAAATATCAATGCAGAAGCTCAGACACGTGAATTCTACATCAAAATGAACGCACCTGAAGGAAGCCCATGAGAACCTGCTGTGCTTTCTCTCCAGCTGTTACATAAGCAACCGCTTGATCATTGGCCGTGATGTACAAATCCTCGCTCAGAATTCTGTCCAGCACCAACTTTCGAAACAACCGTTCTACGTTATGACGGGAATAGGCAGCTCCTGCTCCAAATATACCGGATTGGATCCTGGCATTTTTACAACCTATTGGGGAAGTTCAGTTAGATTTTGGGATAGTAGGTGGTTGGAGAATAAGCTGCCACAGAACCGGAGAAAAAGGACTTGCTGTGTCCTGACCAACAATTCTCCCTTAACCAACACCAATGAAAACAGATGGTTGGGTCATTCATTCTTTTACCAGTGGTGGGAACCTTGTCTGGCTGCTGCGTTTGCCCACATAGTAACAATGACTGCGCTTCAAAGTAATCCATTGGTTGTAAAACGCTTTGGGACATCCCAAGGTAGTGATAAGGTGCAATAGTGGGAGAGCGCACGCAAGAGAGAGCGAGATAGCAGGAGAGAGAGAGAAAGAGGGAGCGAGCGGGAGAGATAGAGAGTGGGAGACAGAGAGAGAGAACAGGAGTGAGATTGAGAAAGCGCAAGAGAGAGATAGAAAGATAGAGAGATAGCGGGAGAGATAGAGAGTGGGAGAGAGAGAGGGAGCGGGCGGGGGAGAGAGGGCGAGCGGGAGGGACAGATAATGAATGAGAACGAGCAGGAAAAAGGAAAAGAAATTAAAATAAAAAGCATGAACCCACCCTGGGATGAAACTAATATTCTAATGAACACATCACAAATCTGTAGATGGTGCCACCCTTGCTCGTCACTTGGTGTTCAAATACACCTTCCCCATCCTGTCCTCTTCAAGTAAAGTGGAAGCAGACAGATTCCTGTAAATAATCGGCACTCACCCAGGAAGATATCGACCAGCATGTTGAGGGTGAGCCTGCTGCTGGGCTGGCCTGCATTGTATTTCCTTCCATTGGCACTAGCGCAATGCTCCTGAGCAAATCTCACAATGCTCTTCACTTCATCTGTGACATCCCTGGTCCTGTAATTCTACAACCAAGGGAAGGGGTTAACAGAACAGAAAGCAGTCCAAGACATTGTAGGATAGCACGATCATTTCAGCACGGATACCTCCCCAAGCAGATCATATTCGGGTGTGGATGTGTAGTGGTCGTGCGTTCGGATCCCACCGTACGTGTACGTACACACACACACGCGCACACCCGGACACACATACAATTCCAGCATCTAAAGTGGGAACAGAATGCCGCCTCATGGTGCCGTGGTACATGTGGCATGCTGGAGCATTCCGCGAGTGGTCTGTGCCCAGCACACTGCTTAAAATTGTGGCCCTCAATAAAGAGTCAGTGAGGAACGCTGCTCTACATTATACAGCACACGACTCGCAATCTTACAGTAATAGTCTGAAGCTGTAGATGGGCAGCCATTCATAAACCGGCTGCAATACTGTAAGTGCGCAACCATTCACAAAATGGCAGAGGCGTTCCGTGCATGTCTTATGGCTTCATCAGAACAGATGCTGGAGTACTGGTTTGTAATTCACGGTGAGATATATGGGGTGTATATTATATATCTCCACCTTATTTTAGGTCAGTTTCGTGCTGGTAGATTTAATACGTAAAAATCATAGAGCACAGAAGGAGGCCATTCGGCCCATCGTGCCTGTGCCGGCTCTTTGAAAGAGCTCTCCAATTAGTCCCACTCCCCCTGCTCTTTCCCCACAGCCCTGCACATTTTTCCCCTTCAAATATTTATCCAATTCCCTTTGGAAAGTTACTATTGAATCTGCTCCCACCGCACTTTCAGGCAGCGCGTTCCAGATCAACAACAACTCACTGCGTAAAAAAAATTCTTCTCATCTCCGACCCGGTTCCTTTACCAATGATCTTAAATCTGTGTCCTCTGGTTACCGACCCTCCTGCCACTGGAAACAGTTTCTCCCGATCTGCTTTATCAAAACCCTTCATAACTAGTATTTCAGTATAGTTTCAGTCCTAGTAACAGTAACTAGCATTTCGGTTCTAGTATCAGTAACTAGCGTTTCGGTCCTAGTATCAGTAACTAGCGTTTCGGTCCTAGTATCAGTAACTAGCGTTTCAGTCCTAGTAACAGTAACTAGCGTTTCGGTCATAGTATCAGTAACTAGCGTTTCAGTCCTAGTAACAGTAACTAGTATTTCAGTCCTAGTAACAGTAACTAGTATTTGAGCTGAACTTACTTTCTTCCTGATGCAGTTGTCACAAGTTACTTCTGGGTGTTCTTTGCAAAACTGGGGGTTGAAGCCATTTTCCCCAAAGTAGGCCAGCAGCTGAGTCCTGCGGCACTCCAGCACATTCTCGCAGTAATGGACCATGTTGTACAGGTTGTTGAAGTGGGTCTGCTTGGTGAACTGGTTCCCGTCCACTGCAGGACACACAAGTCACTTTTTAGATCAGATTACTAGAAACCACAGCAGCGCGTCAGAGAGACAGTGGCCCGGAGTTTGCGGGAGTGGGCCATCTGGCGGCCCGCCCAGTTTGTTCAGACTTTTCCCCCTCACCCTCCAGCTCAAACAATCTTTGCGCCGCAAACTGCTGGACGTGCGAGCTGATAACGAGGTCAGCGGACCTTGATAAACGATGGGCCTAATAGTCTATCTCCTTAACCAATGAGAATTAAGGAGAGAGAAAGAAAAAGAGGAACGACGGAGAAGGAAATCGGGTGAATTAAGAGTCAAAATCAGGCACAGAAAGAGAAAGAGAGAGGGAAAGAAAGATTGGATTAGGAGAAAGAGAAAAGAGATAGAAAGGAAAAGCAAGATTTAAAAAAAATTTAAATTTTAAAAACCTCGAAGAACTATTTACTACCATAGGAATGAGACTCCAGTTTCAATTGTTCCCTTTCTGTGCCTCCCAGGTTGAGTGGCCTCGCAGGCACATAAACCTCATCATTAAAAGGGTTCTTAAGTCGTTAAATACCAGCCCTAACTCTCTGCGCGAGTTTCATTCGTATTTACAGCGCAAATGCAGCGATTTCTTGAAACTCATGGGGAGGTTGGGGGCGAGATCCCGTTTTCATGAGGCTAATGGCCGAGCAGCGCAAATCATCCCGCTACTTGTGGCGGTTCGCAATTCACGCCTTATCTCTTCTTCGCTACAAATTGCTGTTTTTTGTGGTTTTTTTTTAAACACACAAATAAAGGTGTGCGCATGAATCTCGCCGTTATACCCCCAGCAAGTCCTGGGCCACTGTGACTGACTTGTGATTTTAAACTTCCCCCCCACCGGCACTGACTCGGCCTGGGGCGCG
Organism: Somniosus microcephalus; assembly: GCF_052327205.1. Lineage (NCBI taxonomy): Eukaryota > Metazoa > Chordata > Chondrichthyes > Squaliformes > Somniosidae > Somniosus > Somniosus microcephalus. The sequence goes on along the minus strand of NC_141013.1, from coordinate 3,914,657 downwards.
GTGACTGACTTGTGATTTTAAATTCCCCCCGCCCCCCAGAGGCACTGACTCGGCCTGGGGCGCGGTGACTATACTGTGGCTATTGTGCATGTTCTTGGGAAGTGAGTGTTACTGGGCTATTCCACTGTGGCAGGCACCACGACCAAGCCCGATGCTGCTACTCACCCACACACACACACATATTTTCATTAGATAACAAATAGAAAGAACTCTGATTTATATCGCGCCTTTCACCACATCAGGAAGTCCCAAAGGGGTTTAAGCAAGATCGCTGGCTGATACTTTCCCCAGCTTAGCCCCAGATTCAAATCTGTGCAACTCTGTGCTAAACCAGGGCCAGTTCGGGGTGCACAATGTGACTGCAATTATATAGGGCCCTGGTGAGACCACACCTGGAGTACTGTGTACAGTTTTGGTCTCTTTACCTAAGGAAGAATATACCTGCCATAGAGGGAGTGCAACAAAGGTTCACCAGCCTGGTTCCTGAGATGGGGGGATTGTCCTATGAGGAGAGATTGAGTAGACTGGGCCTATATTCTCCAGAGTTTAGAAGAATGAGAGGTGATCTCATTGAAACATACAAAATTCTTACAGGGCTTGACAGGGTAGATGCAGGGAGGATGTTTCCCCTGGCTGGGGAGTCTAGAACCAGGGGTCACAGTCTCAGAATAAGGGATCAACCATTTAGGACTGAGATGAGGAGGAATTTCTTCACTCAGAGGGTGGTGAATCTTTGGAATTCTCTACCCCAGGGGGCTGTGGAGGCTCAGTCGTTGAGTATATTCAAGACAGAGATCGATAGATTTTTGAATATTAAGGGAATCAAGGGATATGGGGATAGTGCGGGAAAGTGGAGTTGAGGTAGAAGATCAGCCATGATCTTATTGAATGGCGGAGCAGGCTCGAGGGGCCGAATGGCCAACTCCTGCTCCAATTTCTTTTGTTCTTATTTCTTATGTGATGCTCCTGTCAATCAGCAGCTCACACTAGGAGTCTCGTGGATTGAGTTTAGTCACAATCACAGTAGTATAAAAAGTACAATTTATTAGTGAATGTTGATTCTCAGAGGTAACGAATTTCCGGACTGACCGCCGAATCCCCGACACAACACTTGACTATTCGACTGTGGCAGGCACCATGACCGAGCCTGCTGATTTGCTCCGACTACAAAGGCATGTTTTTAATTCCACAATCCTATCAGGCACCACTGACGCCGATCGCTCACTCACTTTGGATAATGCGCCTGATCCTGGTGACGTCGCTGTAACTGTAGAAAAGGATACAATGGGACATTTCCCCGTCTCTCCCTGCACGGCCCGACTCCTGGTAGTATCCCTCCATGGACTTGGGCAGCGTGGCGTGGATCACATAGCGAACGTCCGGCTTATCAATCCCCATTCCGAAGGCAATGGTGGCACAAATCACCTGGCGGGAAGACACAGGTCCAGGATGAGCCTATATAACCGCGGGGGTCGCTCATTCTGATAGCCTTCAATCCCCCATCACCACCACCGTGTACCACACACATTGTCCCTTCCCTGTTACATATTATTATTCGGCTTATTTGCAGGATTTTCCTTAAGTATCAACAGTAAAACAGGAGGGGGCAACTTTTACCCCAGCTTTCACGGGTATTTCATTGGCTTTACTAGATTTACTAGAATGGTTCCAGGGATGAGGGACTTCAGTGATGTGGAGGGACTGGAGAAGCTGGGGTTGTTCTCCTTGGAGCAGAGAAGGTTAAGGAGAGATTTAATAGAGGTGTTCAAAATCATGAAGGGTTTTGACAGAGTAGATAAAGAGAAACTGATCCCAGTGGTAGGAGGGTCGGTAACCAGAGGACACAGATTTAAGACAATTGGTGAAAGAACCGGAGGGGGAGTTGAGGAGTTTATTTTTTTTTAACGCAGCGAGTTGTTGTGATCTGGAATGCGCTGCCTGAAAGGGCGGTGGAAGCAGATTCAATAGTAACTTTCAAAAGGGGAATTGGATAAATATTAAAGGGTTAAAAACTGCAGGGCTATGGGGGGAAAAAGCGGGACTAATTGGAGAGCTCTTTCAAAGAGCCGGCACAGGCACGATGGGCCGAGTGGCCTCCTTCTGCGCTGCATCATTCCATGTGCTGAAAGCACTTTACCTAAATGCAATAAACTGGTCATTTTCCTCCATTTCTTGTCTTTTTCCTTGTTGAAGTACCGTCACTGGCCGCGAGCGCAGGCTGGAGATTGTTCTTCAGCCAGACACTGAAAGCTGTGCAAGTACCACGCCAACATACAGCACAAACCTGCCGATCGGGGAAGGACAATCGCGCCCCGGTGTTTAGGGCGTCTCACCTGGCACCCGTCTTGGTTAATCCACTTGTTTTGCACCAGTTCCCTCTTGGAGTCCTCCAGGCCAGCATGATAGGCCAGCCCTGCTATCCCGCATCTCTTCAGCGTTTCGGCCACCGTGTCACATTCGCGCCGAGACAGGCAGTAAATAATCCCGGAGTCGTCTGTTAATCAGGTAAACAAGGGGGTCAGTGCAGCCCAAAACTGTGTAGCAAGGTTAAAGGAAGCAAGCGAGGTGAAGCAGGGACTAACCATTAGATGGCACTGGGGTTGCCGAGTCTCCAAGATTTGACCCGGAGTCTCCGGGATTTGAAGACTGAGCCCAGGAATCATTCTTATACCTAAATGTCTGATCAGGAAGCCAGGGCTCTTGGTGGGAATCTCACTGAATGAAGGACATTCTCCGAGCCGATCAGGTGGAACGTTTGATTGGCGACGCTCCTGTATGGCGGCTAAACGCACTTGGACGCCATTGCTGGGCACTCGGGGGTTAACCCGTTTCTACCAAAAGCTCCAGTGCCCCAACGACAGCCTTCATTAGGGTTTCCAACCCTCCAGGATTGGCCTGGAGTCTCCAAGAACTGAAGATTAATCTCCAGGAGACTGCTGCCAGCAAAACCAGGAGAAAAATCATCAGGGCATTAACAAAATCGTGTTTTTTTTCATTTTTGATGAACACTTTCACTTATTAGTTGGAATAATATTGGAGATGGGGAAAAGGGCTGATTGACTAAGAGTCAAGAAGCATCCAATCGGGTAATGAAGAGCGTATTCGCTTTCCGATTGGGTTGGAAAGGCTGGAGGTTGTGAGGACGGGCGTGTTGGGTGACCAATGGCGGGAGCGCCGCGAGGACGGACGTGTTGGGCGACCAATGGCGGGAGCGCCGCGAGGACGGACGTGTTGGGCGACCAATGGCGGGAGCGTGGGGGCGCCGCGAGGACGGACGTGTTGGGCAACCAATGGCGGGAGCGTGGGGGCGCCGCGAGGACGGACGTGTTGGGCGACCAATGGCGGGAGCGTGGGGGCGCCGCGAGGACGGACGTGTTGGGCGACCAATGGCGGGAGCGTGGGGGCGCCGCGAGGACGGACGTGTTGGGCGACCAATGGCGGGAGCGTGGGGGCGCCGCGAGGACGGACGTGTTGGGCGACCAATGGCGGGAGCGCAGGGGCGCCGCGAGAACGGACGTGTTGGGCAACCAATGGCGGGGGCACCGCGAGGACGGACATGTTGGGCGACCAATGGCGGGGGCACCGCGAGGACGGACATGCTGGGCGACCAATGGCGGGAGCGCCGCGAGGACGGACGTGTTGGGCGACCAATGGCGGGGGCGGGAGGTCATGTGATGAAACCTCCTGTAATATGCCCAACCAGAGTTGGTGACACCAAGCCTGGTAATTGAGGAAATAAAGATTGGATTCGGAGTGCCACGTGTTTGTGATTGTACATTGGGCGTCGAACTCAACACACTGCAAATACACGGGGAGGTGAAGAGCAGAATGGCCGCCATGTTTTGCCTACATCACAACAGTGGTCATGCTTCAGAGCAACTTGTTGTACATGAAGTGCTTTGTGGCATTTGAAAGGTGTTGAGGTGTCATATAAATATATACAAGCACCAACATAGAGAGGCACGAGAGAGGCTGTGAGAGAAGAAGGAAAGCTGATTGGATTATAAACTTTTCCTAGTCTCCTGCGAGAGATGTGAGCAGCACCTTGCCAGGTAGATACTCTACCTAGAACGGCTTGTACCTGGGGTGGGGGTGGGGGGGAATATACGTCACCACAAGGACAAGCGGAGCACGGGTTAATTAAAAGAGGTTACTCATTGGTCATTCGAATATATTTCAGAAAATGCACCTAATTTCATTTATTGATACTGGGTAACAAAGATATAGAAATGTCACAAAGGCTGGAGTGTCTCAGTAGTGAGAAACTTGCTTAGTTTGTCAGTGTGTTACCGACACTCTGCGCAATTCAATAAAATGCATTTACTTACAAAAAAACAAATCAGAATGAAGTTGGGTGGTAGTTCCCCCAACAGCAGGTGCCATGTGACTCACACTGCATTGCTAGTGGCTTTCATTTCAATGAGCAAAGCAAAATGTGTATATATAGAGTATCAAGATTCAATCTTATAAGAGTGCGAGAACGAGAGTGCGCGCACCAGGAAAAGCACAAAATTGCACGAGAGAACAAGAGCGAGAGCGCTAGAGCGCGAAAGCGCGTGAGAGAGAGAGAGAGAGCAAATAAACTTTACAGAGTGAATTACTTTTGAAGTGCAGTCACTAATTCGGTCAGCAAAATATGGCAGCTACTTTGCGTACAGCCAGATCCTAACAGTAATCCAGCGAATAACAAGTTAATTATTTAAATATTAACAAACAGATTGATGCAAAAAAGAGGGCATAATACTGATTTTTAAAAATTTTTCCATGGAGATAGTTACTTGCAGAAAGGTCGGCAGACTCCCAGTTATTTTACACAAGTTGCCACTTCCCCCTCTCTCTCTCTCTCTCGATGTGACTAGTCACGAGCCTCGGTGATGATCTTTTACATTCATGGGGCCATCACAGCCCAAAATACATCAATGAGTCATAAAGCCCATATAAATATTTAGCTGGAACTGTACAAAAGATGAAACTGTCAAAAGTCATTGGGTTGTGTACAGAAATGGTCAGTTCTATACAGGCAGCTACAGCAGCACGCTCCCGATCGACACTTACGTGGATAGTTCTTTTTGATCCATTCTATGCAGTCTTCAGCGATCTTCTTGGGCTTTTTCGGCAGGACCTCGTACTTCAGGTTGTGTCTGTTGAAGCTCATGGTGAACCTGCAGAAACACAACATGAAGCCTCGGTGCTAGAACTCCGTACAACAGAAGCAATAGCCAGCTCTCGGTGGCTCATACAGAACCAACAGGACTGCAGACATACTGCAGATAGAAACATAGAAGATAGGAGCAGGAGGAGGCCATTCGGCCCCTCGAGCCTGCTCCGCCATTCAATGAGATCATGGCTGATCATCCAAATTTAGTGCCCTGTCCCTGCTTTCTCCCCATATCCCTTTAGCCTTAAGTGAGTATATTAATAAGTTGGCCTCAACTGCCACACAGTTGACTTTGAGCAATTTGCCACACAGTTGACTTCCCGACCTCAATTGCCTCATCGTGGGAAGTGCAGAGCAGAAGCAGGGCACTTCCTGCATAAAGATGAGGGGGGAAACTGGAGGTTTACATCACCCTGGCTATCCTTTCGTATATGTCATCAGCCTGACCGCGTGGAGCAGGGAGACTAAAGGGGAGCAGGGTGTAAGAGAAAAGAAAGGGGTCCTCAGGAGGTCCCGAGGCACTTCATAACCAACTAATAAGTTATGGTGCAGTTATGTTGGCAAATGTGGCAGCTAACTTGCAAACAACAGACAGGATAAATGACATCTGTTTTTAGTGATGTTGGTTGAGGGATACATTTATGCCAGGACACCGGGGAGAAACTCCCTGCTCTTCAAATATTGCCACGGGATCGTTAACATCCAACTGAGAGGGCAGGACTATATGGCACTGCTGAAAGACGGCACCTCCGACAGTGCAGCGCTCCCTCAGCACTGCCCCTCCGACAGTGCAGCGCTCCCTCAGCACTGCCCCTCCGACAGTGCAACACTCCCTCAGTATTGCCCCCCCAACAGTGCGGCGCTCCCTCAGTACTGCCCGTCCGACATTGCAGCGCTCCCTCAGTACTGCCCCTCCGACAGTGCAGCACTCCCTCAGTACTGCCCCTCCGACAGTACAGCACTCCCTCAGTACTGCCCTTCCGACAGTGCGGTGCTCCCTCAGTACTGCCCCTCCGACAGTACAGCACTCCCTCAGTACTGCCCTTCCGACAGTGCAGCGCTCCCTCAGTACTGCCCCTCCGACAGTACAGCGCTCCCTCAGTACTGCCCCTCCGACAGTACAGCACTCCCTCAGTACTGCCCCTCCGACAGTACAGCACTCCCTCAGTACTGCCCCTCCGACAGTACAGCGCTCCCTTAGTACTGCCCCTCCCGACAGTACAGCACTCCCTCAGTACTGCCCCTCCGACAGTACAGCACTCCCTCAGTACTGCCCCTCCAACACTCCCTCAGTACTGCCCCTCCGACAGTGCGGCACTCCCTTAGTACTGCCCCTCCGACAGTACAGCGCTCCCTCAGTACTGCCCCTGCGGCACTCCCTCAGTACTGCCCCTCCGACAGTACAGCACTCCCTCAGTACTGCATTGAAGTGTCAGCCTGGATTATGTGCTCAAGTCTTGGTGTGGGGCTTGAACCCACAACCTTCTAACTCGGAGGCCCAAGTGCCATCACTGAGACAAGGTGTCACTTAGAAAAACATAACCTACATCAAAATTACAAACCTAATTTTAAGGGAAATGACCTTTAATATAACGAATGTGCTGCTGTATCTCAGCACTTGAATGATGTATTGTACCCACAGGGAGCACGCAGTGCAACAGTAATTACACAATGAGTGGGTGTTACTGCTTGTAATGTCAAGGACTGGCACTTCTGCAGTCCGGAGAGTCCACTTTGCAGTATTGAGGGAGTGCTACACTGTTGGCAATGTTCCAGCTAAATTTGTTGTGTGTGCGTGGTACCTTTAAATTTGCTGCGCAGTCGCACACGTGCAGTATCTTAGAGTGAACAGCTTGTGAGCGGCCGCGTATGGTGCCTTTCCGATTGCTGCACGGCCGCAGCTTAGAGGGAGTGCTGCACTGTCGGAGGTGCCGTCTTTCGGATGAGACGTTAAACCGAGGCCTCGTCTGCTCTATCAGGTGGATGTAAAAGATCAGGGGATGAAGAAGAGCAGGGGGAGTTCTCCCCGGTGTCCTGGGGCCAATATTTATCCCTCAACCAATATCACTAAAAAAGTGTTATCTGGTCATTATCACATTGCTGTTTGTGGGAGCTTGCTGTGCGCAAATTGGGTGCCACGTTTCCATTACAACAGTGACTACACTTCAGAAGTACTTCAATGGCTGTGAAGTGCTTTGGGACGTCCTGAGGTTGTGAAAGGCGCTATAGAAATGCAAGTCTTTCTTTCTTAACTTGTATTTTTCCAGTGCACGTTTATAAATAAAAGTCGTAAAATAGAAGAAACTTTGATCCAGAACTGGGAACCAATGGCTGGTGCTGCTGATGATCGCTTACTTTGTGTCCGACTGAAAGATTATTAAAAAAAGGTGCGCTGTAATTTTTTTAATATTAACGTACGGCGGCCCCGTGGCATTGCTCACGGTAAGTCAGAGGATGGTGGTTTAGACGGACAGGAGCATTATAATGCACAATGGTATTATTCTGCTACTAAGGTGAAATTGTGTGTAACTTGTGTATGTCCAAGGCTACAGATCCAATTGCTGGGGAGGTTTGTCTGTAGATTGGCAGTGGCTTTTAAATCCCTGGCTCCTGCCCACAGTCAGAAGAAACCATCAGGAAATAACTGGCTCTCATTTCTTTTTTTTTTTTTATAAACGCAAAAGTGTAACAGTTGAAATGTGACAGACCTATTTCGGAAGACAGATAGATGGATGGATGTAATAATTGTTTATTAATCTAAACATAAATACCCTTCCTCACCCCACCCCTCCCCAAGGAATGAAGCTACCTACACTTGAGGCTTCAGCATCTTGAGCTGGTTGAGGATATCCTTCTGGACCCGGGGTGTGGCTGTGGCCGTCAGAGCCATCATCGGGATCGAAGGAAACTTGTGCCGGAGCTCATTCAATCTCTTGTAATCAGGACGGAAATCGTGGCCCCACTGAATAGAGATAGAAACAGACCAGTCAGCTTAACATTGGTGGTAGGAAAAATAATGGAATCCCTACTAAAGGAGAAAAAAGAACATCTAGAAGCCAAAAATATAATAATGAATAGTCAGCATGGATTTCAAAAGGGAAAGTCTTGCTTGACCAACGTAGTTGAATTTTTTGAAGAGGTAACAGAGAGAATAGACAAGGGTAATGCAGTAGATGTAATTTATCTAGATTTTCAAAAGGCCTTAAATAAGGTACCCCATAATAAACTGATGAACAAGGTCAGAGAATGCAGAGTCAGGGGACAAGTAGCAGAATGGATTGCTGGCTGTCTTGAAGCCAGCCAGCGAGAGTGGGAGTAAAGAGTCGCTATTCACAGTGGCAGAAGGTGGGTAGTGGTGTTCCACAAGGATCAGTGCTGGGACCACTGCTGTTCACAATTTACATTAACGATTTAGATTTTGGAATCAAAAACACAATTTCTAAATTTGCGGATGACACCAAATTTGTGGGGGGGGGGGGGGCGGTGATAGTCAATACTGAGGACGACTGCAACAAATTACAGGAAGACATTAATAAACTTGCAGAATGTGCATATAATTGGCAAATGAAATTCAACACAGATAAATGTGAGGTATTACATTACGGTAGGAAGAATAGGGAGGTCATTTATTACTTGGAGGGTGCGAGTCTGGGTGGGGTAGAGGGGCAAAGGGATCTCGGAGTACAAATACACAAATCACTAAATGTAGTGACACAGGTTAACAAAACCATAAAAAAAGCAAACCAAACACTAGGGTTTATTTCTAGAGGGATAGAATTGAAAAGTAGTGAAGTTATGCTAAATTTGTATCGAACCTTGGCTAGACCGCACTTGGAGTACGGTGTACAATTCTGGTCGCCATATTATAAAAAGGATATAGAGGCACTGGAGAGGGTGCAGAGAAGATTTACAAGGATGATAGCAGAAATGCGAGGCTGTACATATCAGGAAAGGATGAACAGGCTGGGTCTCTTTTCTCTTGAAAAAAGGCTGAGGGGTGGCCTAATCGAGGTCTTTAAAATTATGAAGGATTTTGATAGAGTGGATACAGAGAGAATGTTTCCACTTGTGGGGAAGAGCATAACTAGAGGCCATCAATATAAGATCGTCACCAAGAAATCCAGTAGGGAATTCAGAAGAAACTTCTTTACCCAGAGAGTGGTGAGAATGTGGAACTTGCTACCACAGGGAGTGGTTGAGGCAAATAGTATAGATGCATTTAAGGGGAAGCTGGACAAGCATAGGAGGGAGAAGGGAATAGAGGGTTATGCTGATAGAGTTAGATGAGGAAAGACAGGCGGAGGCTCGAGTGGACCATAAGCACCGGCATGGACTGGTTGGGCCGAATGGCCTGTTTCTGGGCCGTATGTCCTATGTAGCGTCTGACAGCCAAAAATATGAGGGATAAGCGGACAGAGCTGACGAGAAAGTCCGCCCGCAGGATGCTTTCCGCCACCGAGGCGTTGAAAATAAAAGGGTTACTGGGGACCAGCCGCGGTATTGCAGCCAACAACCACTTATAGAGCATCGCTCACGTACAGCAAGGTCTCGGCGCTTTACAAAAAGGGGGAGAGCGCCAAAAGTACAGTCGAAGAGATCGAATTTAAAGGAAGGGAGAAAGGTGGCAACACAAAATGCTATTAGAATACAGCAGGGGGAATAATGAATCAAAAAGTAGCTTCCAGGGCGAGGGCAGAGAGAAGAAACCGGGGTCGAGTACGAGGAGTAATTTGGACTTTGTGGAGCTAAGGGGTGCAGGCTGGGGCGTCCAACTGGTCTGGTGCTAAAACTGACCCTTCCTGGAAGATATTGAGTGCCCTCCCCCCACCCCCCGACCCCCCTGTCATTAAATCACTTCACCCTTTCCACAAGTTCCATATCTCCACTGTCCCTGTTCCACCAAACTTCGGCAAATGAGCAGTCAGCACAGGCGGGATTCTCTTCAGCTGCTGCCACCACTGAGATCTTAATAGGAAGCATCTCCGAGGAGATCTTTTTGTTTGTACAAGCCACTGGGAGCTGTGATTTGCATGGTAAACGGCAGCCTACACTCATTTGGTACTAATTTACAAGATGAATCATGTCTTTGAGCGGCAGGTATAATATTGAAAAAGATATTGCTCTCTGCTGTTCCCGAGGGCGTTTGTCGGCGGAGTGCATCCGCCCACTCAAAACATATTCCCCTGATGACGGCGGAACTAGAGTCGGTTTACAGAAAACGACAGGCAGCTCGGCACTCGCAGCGAAGCAGAACACCGGGGCCCAGTGCCCAGCCTGTGCGGAGTGAGCTGCCCTCAGTTGGGGTGCTACAATTGGCTTCAGCGGCCTAGAATGGGGAGGGATGAACGGAAATAAAATAAAACAACCAGCATTCCTGCTCCTAATCCTCACTCAGTGACTCCCCCACTGGAAAACGGCAGTGTGGACATTGGCTGCGGCCAGGATCAGCCTCGGCTATCACACGCTCACTCAGTCAGCGTGGGCTGCGAGGAGAGGGGGCAAGCACTCGTATTAGTGGCAAATAGGACAGAAAGAGCCTTCACTTCGCATCCCAGCCTGCGAGTAACGCCTGCTGCTCCCATACCCAACCTTTTCTGTACAAAGTACGAATGGACTTGTATTTATAGAACGCCTTTCAAGGCCTCATGACATCACAAAGCGCTTCACAGCCAATGAAGTGGGGCCACACAGCAAGATCCCACAAACAGCAATGTGATAAATGACCAGATAATCTGTTTTAGTGATTGTCATGAATCTTACCATTCATGAAGAAATGACTCCTGAAATAACACTGGGCGGCCAGCTGGTGGCGCCGTCCAAGGAGTATAAATACTCGGGCGTGGGCCCAGCTTGCTCAGGACGTTTCTGTAACCAGGAACTAGTGATGTAACTAGAATCTCATGGTTGTGAAACAGTTGATTAAAGCCTTGTTTTATACTCAACCAAGTGCTTAGTGAGTTTTCTTACGTCAGTGATGTTGATTGAGGGATAAATATTGGCCCCAGGACACTGGTGATAACCCCCCTGCTCTTCTCCAAAGAGTCCCAAGCGATCTTTTCCTCTACCTGAAAAGGCAGACAGGAGCTCGGTTTAACGTCTCGTCCAAAACTCCCGGGAGTGTCTGACACTCCCTCAGTGCAGCACTGGACTGTCCACCTAGGCCACGTACACAAGTCTCTGGAGTGGGGCTTGAACCTAATACCTTGTGATTCAGAGTGCCATCACTGAAATCTAGAAGCAGAAACAGAAAAATGAAGCCAGTTACCTGGCTGACGCAGTGAGCCTCATCGATAATGAAACGAGCCAACTGCTTCCTCTCGTATAAATGTCCTAGTGCCGAGATCAGACGGTTACTGGCACTGACCTGGATTAAAGAGGAGAATCAAGGTTACTGGACTCGGGGAAATGTTTCTTGAAGTTTATTCCTGGGCTGTGGGCAGTCCGGAGCTCTCCAGTTTCCCTGCAGTAGCGGTTTGATACAACCGAGTGGCTGGCTGGGCCACTCCGGAGCACAGCTACGAGTTAACAACATAGAAATGACAAATCTGCCAGTGTTTCTGGTCATTTAAAATCCCTCAATATTTCCACAAACTATGGTACAGGGTTTAATACAGCGCGCACTATGTTGCAGTAAACAGATCCAACGCCTCGTGTATATATGTGTCGTGGGATGACTCATTGCTCCTCTGCGTGCGCGTCTCTGGTTTTTTTCCCACACTAAATCCCTGCTCTAACCATGTGCAGTTAGAAAATAGCACAACTGATATTATTACCACTGTGTGTTCAGCTTTTATTTTCAAAAAAAAGAGTTCAGGGTTTATTTTGAACCTTTCAAAACGGTAAATATCAGGAGAAGATAAGAGTCAAACGTTCCCGAGGTGAAAAAAAAAATCTAACACGGTTGAAAAAAGTTGCATGTAACCGATCGGGTCTCCTGCACATCTAGAAAATTAAAAAACTTACACTTGCACGCACTTCCGGTCAACTTTCTCCATTATAAATGTGGACACAGGAATGTATAATGGACACGCCACACTGTAATCACTCTCCCTCCAGTGGGAGAGCTGCAGTCACACCACTGGGAGGAGGCTGTAAATACAGCGTGACAAAAGACTTGCATTTCTATAGCGCCTGTCATAACCTCAGGACGTCTCAAAGCGCTTTACAGCCAATGAAGTACTTTGAAGTGTAGTCACTGTTGTAATGTAGGAAACACAGCAGACAATTTGCGCACAGCAAGCTCCCACAAACAGCAATGTGATAATGACCAGAGACTCTGTGTTAGTGATGTTGATTGAGGGATAAATATTGGCCCCAGGGAGAACTCCCCTGCTCTTCTTCGAAATAGTGCCGTGGGATCTTTTACATCCACCTGAGAGAGCAGACGGGACCTCGGTTTAATGTCTCACCCGAAAGACGGCACCTCCGACAGTGCAGCACTCCCTCAGCACCGCACTGGGGGTGTCAGCCTGGATTTTTGTGCTCAAGTCTCTGGAGTGGGACTTGAACCCACGACCTTCTGACGTAGAGGCGAGAGTTTGACCCACCAACTGACACTACAAACAGGAGGGGGAGACAACTTAATAATTTGATCAAAAAATATTTCAGACGTACCTTCTCAGGAGTGCAATAAAGCAGCTTCACAACGGGATCCTTCTTGGACAACTGCATATAGACACTGGCAGTTTCCGAGTCAGTCTTGCTCCCGGTCAGGTACGTCGCTGGGATCTGTAAAAGGGAAATAAAGGATCAGCCATGATCATATTGAATGGCGGAGCAGGCTCGAAGGGCCGAATGGCCTACTCCTGCTCCTACTTTTCTATGTTTTAAACATGTCTGCGTCCTTTCCCTTCCTCCACACAGTCTCTCGATAGTTTGCTCCTGCTCACTGGGTCTATTTACGCCCCTCAGGGTTCCAGGCGGGTGTCAGAGTGTGGTCCCGGCTCACTCATCCTCTGAATCTGGCCCCTCTTCCCTTCCCTTGGGGGGGATGAGACTAGCCTCTTCTCAGCCCCACCATCGGAACTGAGTTTTGACCAGGAACTCGCCACGCAGGTAATCATAGGGTTCACATCTGTCTCTTACAACCAAACAGTGAATCTGTCAGTGCGCTAAAGTCAGGAGACCCCCCCCTTCCCTTTCGCTTCTGTAATCTCCTGGTCTCTCTACATCTGTCGATGTCACTGAAGACATACGTCGCCCCTCACAAGCAGCTCAGTACGGCTCAAGTTTGTTACCTTTACCCCAATAATATAAATCATAGAATGATACGCCACAGGATGCCATTCGGCCCATCGTGCCTGTGCCGGCTCTCTGAAAGAGCTGTCCAACTAGTCCCACTCCCCCTGCTCTGTCCCCAGAGCCCTGCAATTTACTTTTGAAAGTTACTATTGAATCTGCTTCCACCGCCCTTTCAGGCAGCGCGTTCCAGATCACAACAACTCGCTGCATTAAAAAAAACATTCTCCTCATCTCCCCTCTGGTTCTTTTGCCGATTACCTTCAATCTGTGTCCTCTGGTCACCGACCCTTCTGCCACTGGACACAGTTTCTCCTCATTTACTCGATCAAAACTGATTTTGAACACCTCTATTAAACCTCCCCTTAACCTTCTCTGCTCTAAGGAGAACAATCACAGCTTCACATGTAAATGCTCGCATTGAAAGACTCCTGTTTATTCTGCAGTCATGCTTTTACTACACTCCCGAGAAACAGGAGATTCATTTTGATCGCTGAAGTGAGCGAGATGATGTTTAAACTCACGTCAAGCAAGGTCAGTTTCTGCACCTGATCCAGGATCAGTGACTTGAGTGGGGAAATCACCACAGTGACTCCTGGGGTGAGACAGGCTGGCAGCTGGTAACACAGACTCTTCCCACCACCTGAAAGAGATAGACAGGACCGATCACAACAGAGAATCACAGGCCAACCAGCTGAAGCAAAGCAGGAGAACAATCTGCAAACAAGGTACTGTCGTAGAGATAGTGTTTGTTCTCCAGTGGAGCAGTTCTACCTCCGCTGCAACACAGATCGAAGCAGAGGGAATGCTCCCAGTAACCTCGCCAACATTCATCTCTCTGCTACCACCACTAAAAATACAGACTACCCAGTCATTTATCTCATTTGCTGTTTATAGGATGTTGCCGAATGCAAATTGACTGCCACAGGTGGCCAATGTTCCCTCCAATTTTTGTTTTTAGCTGCGTGCCCATTGAGAAGCAACAAAGTGGCCTGCGTGGGAGCTCCAGACAGCTGCCCAACTAAACAGGAACATTGCACGTAGCTACATAACAGTAACTACACTTCAAAAGTAATTGATTGGCTGTGAAGAGCTTTGGGATGTCCCGCAGATGTGATGAGGCTCTCCTTCTTCCCCCCTCGCTGCTGGACGCACTAGCTCCTGCTCGGGCCCGGCTCCACAGGCGGCCCTCAGTCGAGTGACTGTTGACGCTAGAGGCTGGCTGGTGAATGTCGGCTGGGTATGCAACGTGGGGAGATCGCAGCAAAGCCCGACCCCCACCCCCCCCGCCCCCCAACCTCTGCCTTCACCCAATACACACACCCTCCTTCAGGAATGGGGAGGCGGGCACTGGATAAAAAAGAAAGACTTGCATTTCTATAGCGCCTTTCATGACCACCGAACGTCTCAAAGCGCTTTACAGTCAATGAAGTACTTTTTGAAGTGTGGTCACTGTTGTAATGTGGGAAACGCAGCAGCCAAATTGCGCACAGCAAGCTCCCACAAACAGCAATGTGATATTGACTAGATCATCTGTTTTTGTTATGTTGGATAGGCCAACTGCAGTACTTCTACCACCACCCAGGCTAGGGTCAGCTAGCTCAGCACAAACCAGGGAACAAAGCAGGGACCTGCTGGTCTGTCCGGCTCAGTTACTCACTCGTTAAGACTCGGAGTCATTAGGGGTTCCCCGCACCACCATCGTGCCAGGGCACCAAGGGAGGAAAAGGCCTTTATCAACCGAGCCACTGTGCGAGATATACTTTACTATTACTATTATAATAAAGAGATACTACAAAAAATAAACAAGACACACACAACTTATGAAGAGAAGGAAAACAACCAGCATTCATTGGAAAGCACTCCACTGCCATCTGTCCGCTTTAGCAGTATAAAACATCAGGCACGGCAGTGTAACTGAACAGACAGCAGTGGTTGTAGCCACAGTGCATATAGAGAGAGCGAGCGAGAGAACGCGAGAGAAAGAGAGCGAGCGAGCGTGAGAGAGAGGGCGAGAGAAAGAGAGCGAGCGAGTGTGAGAGCGAGCGAGCGTGAGAGAGAGAGAGCACCTTTCACGACCTCAGGTTGTCACAAATCACATTACAGCCAACTTTTGAAGTGGAGTCACTGCTGTAATGTAGGAAACGCAGCAGCCACAGCAAGTTCCCACAAAGGGCAACATGATAAATGTCCAGATCATTTTTTTTTTTTTGTGATGTTGGTTGAGGGTTAAATATTGGCCCCAGGACATCAGGGAGAACGTCCCCGCTCGGAATCTTCTACACCCACCGCAGAGGGCAGACAGGGCCTCGCTTTAACGTCTCATCTGAAAGATGGCACCTCCGACAGTGTGGTGCTCCCTCAGTACTGACCCTCCGACAGTGCGGCGCTCCCTCAGTACTGGCCCTCCGACAGTGCGGCGCTCCCTCAGTACTGCCCCTCCGACAGTGCGGCGCTCCCTCAGTACTGGCCCTCCGACAGTGCGGCGCTCCCTCAGTACTGCCCCTCCGACAGTGCGGCGCTCCCTCAGTACTGCCCCTCCGACAGTGCGGCGCTCCCTCAGTACTGCCCCTCCGACAGTGCGGCGCTCCCTCAGTACTGCCCCTCCGACAGTGCGGCGCTCCCTCAGTACTGCCCCTCCGACAGTGCGGCGCTCCCTCAGTACTGCCCCTCCGACAGTGCGGCGCTCCCTCAGTACTGCCCCTCCGACAGTGCGGCGCTCCCGCAGTACTGCCCCTCCGACAGTGCGGCGCTCCCTCAGTACTGCCCCTCCGACAGTGCGGCGCTCCCTCAGTACTGCCCCTCCGACAGTGCGGCGCTCCCTCAGTACTGCCCCTCCGACAGTGCGGCGCTCCCTCAGTACTGCCCCTCCGACAGTGCGGCGCTCCCTCAGTACTGCCCCTCCGACAGTGCGGCGCTCCCTCAGTACTGCCCCTCCGACAGTGCGGCGCTCCCTCAGTACTGCCCCTCCGACAGTGCGGCGCTCCCTCAGTACTGCCCCTCCGACAGTGCGGCGCTCCCTCAGTACTGCCCCTCCGACAGTGCGGCGCTCCTTCAGTACCGCCCCTCCGACAGTGCGGCGCTCCCTCAGTACCGCCCCTCCGACAGTGCGGCGCTCCCTCAGTACCGCCCCTCCGACACTCCCTCAGTACTGCCCCTCCGACAGTGCGGCGCTCCCTCAGTACTGCCCCTCCGACAGTGCGGCGCTCCTTCAGTACCGCCCCTCCGACAGTGCGGCGCTCCCTCAGTACCGCCCCTCCGACAGTGCGGCGCTCCCTCAGTACCACCCCTCCGACACTCCCTCAGTACCACCCCTCCGACAGTGCGGCGCTCCCTCAGTACTGCCCCTCCGACAGTGCGGCGCTCCCTCAGTACTGCCCCTCCGACAGTGCGGCGCTCCCTCAGTACCGCCCCTCCGACAGTGCGGCGCTCCCTCAGTACTGCCCCTCCGACAGTGCGGCGCTCCCTCAGTACCACCCCTCCGACACTCCCTCAGTACCACCCCTCCGACAGTGCGGCGCTCCCTCAGTACTGCCCCTCCGACAGTGCGGCGCTCCCTCAGTACTGCCCCTCCGACAGTGCAGCGCTCCCTCAGTATTGCCTCTCCGACAGTGCGGCGCTCCCTCAGCACTGCACTTCGAGTGTCAGCCTAGATTATTGTGCTCAAGTCTCTCGAGTGGGGATTTCAAACCACCTTCTGACTCCGAGGCGACTTGTGCTACCCACTGAGCCATGGCTGACACCGAGAGAGAGAGAGGGCTCGAGAGATAGGCTGACGTAGTGACTGATTTTAGTATATTTTATAAAATCAGTAATTAGAAGCATAATACAATGAACTTGCATTTGTATAGCGCCTTTAACACAGGAAAAGGTCCCAGATTATTTGAGGCATCTGCTCCAGGGTGTCTCTCATACGTACCAGTGGGCATCAAGATGAAGCAGTCTTCTCCCAACAGGGCCGCATTGATCGCCTCCAGCTGGTTTGTTCGGAACTGGTGCAGCCCAAACTTCTTGTGAAAAATCCGCATCATCTCTTGAGAGTGCGGGAAATGGTAGCCCCGGAAACGCTCCAGGGCGGGGTTTTTAGGAAGTCCTTGCTCGCAGGAAGCCCCTGATGGAAGAAAGTAAACGCACTTTAACACCATTCATTTTTAAGACACCTCACGGTTGTTGTGCGAGCCCTGGTGCCGCTAGTAACTCAGAACGTGAAGCCGTGCGGCGGCGGCAGGACGCACGGTCGTGTTGGCCTATTTGGGTGGCACTGTAGGAGGGACGAACGCTGAATAAAGACCAGGTGAGACGCACGGCATCAGGCAAATATAGGCAGCACAGGTCTTCCCCACTACCTCCTTCATCACAGAATATAGTGAATGATGTCAAGAGAAACATAGAAGATAGGAGCAGGAGTAGGCCATTCGGCCCCTCCAGCCCGCTCCGCCATTTAATGAGATCATGGCTGATCATCCAAATTCAGTACCCTGTCCCTGTTTTCTCCCCATATCCCTTGATCCCTTTAGCCTTAAGAAATATATCTAACTCCTTCTTGAATATATTTAATGAATTGGCCTCAACTGCCTTCTGTGGTAGAGAATTCCACAGGTTCACAACTCTCTGGGTGAAGAAATTCCTCCTCATCTCTGTCCTAAATGGCTTACCCCTTATCCTTAGACTGTGACCCCTGGTTCTGGACTCCCCCGCCATCGGGAACATCCTCCCTGCATCTGGTCTGTCTAGTCCTGTTAGAATTTTATAAGTTTCAATGAGATCCCCTCTCATTCTTCTAAACTCCAGCGAGTACAAGCCTAATCGACCCAATCTCTCTTCATACGTCATTCCTGCCATCCCAGGTATCAGCCTGGTGAATCTTCACTGCACTCCCTCCATGGCAAGAACATCCTTCCTCAGATAAGGTGACGAAAACTGCACACAATACTCAAGATGTGGTCTCACCAAGGCCCTGTACATTTTAGAATTGGTATTGAAGGAATAACTGGAAATTACTGGGAGGTTACTATGGAGACAGATATCGCTTTTCGTTTAAAATAGTATTAAATTTAGTTCAATGCTTCAATGTGTGAACGTCAGCTGGCAATTCAACTTGCACGTGCATCACACTCCCGACCCAATCCTGTCTTTACCCCAGAATCTCACTCAGGAATCACTGGCCATCCATCACGCTAGCCGACATTTTCTTTCCGTCCCCGAGGCCAATTCCCGCTGTAGCCATAGTCAGGCTAACTAGTTTTACACAGACCGGCATCAAAGGGGGAATTTTTAGGCAATGTTCCAGTTAAAATCCAAACCGACATAGGTCCCTGGATGGACTAAAGGCACCGACTGGTATAGTACGTAGGCAAACGAACGAAACATAGGAACAGGAGGAGGCCATTCAGCCCCTCGAACCTGTTCCCCCATTCAATGAGATCATGGCTGATCCGTGACCTAACTCCATACACCTGCCTTTGGCCCATATCCCTTAATACCTTTGGTTAACAAAAATCCATCAATCTCAGATTTAAAATTAACAATTGATCGAGCATCAATTGCTGTTTGCGGAAGAGAGTTCCAAACCTCTACCACCCTTTGTGTGTAGAAGTGTTTCCTAATTTCACTCCTGAAAGGTCTGGCTCTAATTTTTAGACTCTGCCCCTAGTCCTAGAATCCCCAACCAGCGGAAATAGTTTCTCTCTATCGACCCTATCTGTTCCCCTTAATATCCCGAAAACTTCGATCAGATCACCCCTTAACCGTCTAAATTCCAGGGAATACAACCCTAATTGTGTGTAATCTCTCCTCATAACTTAACCCTTGGAGTCCGGGTATCATTCTGGTAAACCTACGCTGCACTCCCTCCAAGGCCAATATATCCTTCCTCAGGTGTGGTGCCCAGAACTGCTCCCAGTGCTCCAGGTGTGGTCTAACCAGGGCTTTGTACAGCTGCAGCATAACTTCTACCCCCTTGTACTCTAGTCCTCCAGATATAAAGGCCAGCATTCCATTGGCCTTTCTGATTACTTGCTGTACCTGTTCATGACATTTGAATGACCCCAGCTTCGATGGCCCATCTGTGCAGAATAGGCTGATCTCAGTCACTCACTGCAATTAGCCTCAGTGCCCTGGGCAAGGCATGGAAAGAGCCAACCAGGGCTCTGTGATCCAGTAATTTCTACCACAAAGCACAGGGTATGGTAGCGTAGTGGCTATGTTACTGGGACTAGTAATCTGAGAATTTGAATTCAGTTTAAAAATATGGAAATTTTAAAAAAAAGCTGGTAACAGTGACCATGAAGCTGTTGATTGTTGTATAAACCCAACTGGTTCACTCAAGTTCTTTAGGGAGGGAAACCTGCCCTCCTTACCCGTCCTTGCCTATACGTGACTCCCACCCCACACCAAATGTGTCTGACTCTCGGACGTGTCGAACTGCTAATGCAGCGGTACAAGCTGAGTAACTAGGGACGGGCAATAGATTGCCACATCCCAGAGAGTGATTTATATGAAAAATGCAGGCACATGGTGAGCCGCGGAGGATTGGATCAGCTGTGGTGGCACACGGGCGAGGTAGCAGGGCGCTGCCGGCGCCAGAGGGTCTGTGCCCAGCACGAGTTAACACTTTGAGAGGAAGAAAAGGGAGATGATTGGGACGGTACAATCCCCAAACTTGGTCTCTGAATTACTCAGCAGGTTGTATCTTCATTACAGTCATTGGTTCTATTAACCACTCTAATGTGAACCTCACGTAGAGTTAAATTAACTGATAGAAGGATTCGAGGGGAGTGGAGAACTTTTTTCCCCCCCAGAGGATGTGGGGGTCTGGAACTCACTGCCTGAAAGGGTGGTCGAGGCAGAAACCCTCATCACATTTAAAAAGTACTCGGATATGCACTTGAAGTGCCGTAACCTACAGGGCTACGGACCAAGAGCTGGAAAGTGGGATTAGGCTGGAGAGCTCTTTGTCGGCCGGCACGGACACGATGGGCCGAATGGCCTCCTTCTGTGCCGTAAATTTCTATGATTCTCACTGATTACCTGAGGAGCCCGGCACTGTTTGAGATCTTTGGACACTAGCAGAGGGTCGTGACGTGTATTCGCTGTCACCTAGTGCTGGAGTTCTCTTTTCCCAGGGTGTCTTGGCTCCTCCCTCGCGGATTGGCTGAACGGTCCCGCACGATGACGTGCTCGCTGTGGGGCGAACTGGGGAATTCAGAAAACACTCTGGCACTTCCTCTTCATCGATGTCGAAGCTATCGATATCAAAGCTCTCGTCGAACACCGAATCCTCTTCGATGCCGCAACCCCTGCCGTTGATGCTGAGCTGCTCCTGACCACGAGCGGTGCTCGCGCTTGGAGCAGACACCCGCGACGGTTCGTCCAGGTCACTTGCACCCTCCGCCTCGGGGGATCCATACGGGATGCGACCAAGTGGGGAACACGTGGACCGAGAGGCACTCGATGAGGCGGCCTCGTTCCCTCCTATTGAAAGATCTAGCTCGCCCCTTTGGCGAAGTGGCTTGTTCTGAAAGCACTTGCTGCCGGCAGCAGATAAAGCACAGTTCCTCCCCTTTTGTGCAGAGGATTGATCCATGGCAAAGAAATCTGTATCACTGAAAAAACTATCCCCAGGCAAGGCTAAAGTGTTCGAGGAAGATTTCTTGAACATAAATGTTTTAGGAGAACTCAGTCCCTGGGTTGAATTGAGAGAGATGGGAGGGAGAACAGAATCTGTGGAAATATTACTCTTCAAGGTATTCTGCTTGGGCAATGTAGCAGTTCTCGAGCTATCTCCATTCGGTATTTTCTGTGTTTCATTCTGATCAGCCAAAAGTTTCTTCCTAGAAAGGACAATAAAAATTCTTAGTTAGGCCCTCTATCAGACTCTCTGTAAATGGGCGGTGTGAAACAGAAATGGGCTGTCCTTATGGGGGCCGGTTCTCAAATACGGTACAGTATTCTACAGGCAACGAGAACAGGAAATAAACGGAACCTCTGCATTGCCCCTTCGCACCACTGGAGGGAGCTCCCAGTCACTGAGCACCTCCAGCGCCAGAATTGGCCAAACGGAGTGTGGGGCAAGTTCGGGTGAGTTTGTGACCTTGTAACTCCCATTCTGGCCAAGTGTAGTCTTCAGGTGAAGCAAGGTTAGAAGACGGGAAATAATTTAACCGAGATGTATGGACAGAACTCAGCCCCCATTTTAAAGTTGTACAGTCTGTCCTTATTTTTATATTTATTATAAATTCCTCTGTCCATATTTATAATAAAAAAGGTTGGCAGGATGTGCATGCAGATGCAAGATTCTAAGGGGGAGAAATTCATTATAGCCCTGTTTGGGGTGCTAAAATTAGCTAATGTTTCCAAACTTTTTTAAACTTTCGGTTTTGCGCTCCAAGAAGGAAGTGGAACACTAAGTCAAGCTCCACTTCCTTCCTGGAGCGTAGTCGGCAACAAGCGGGGCGGAGACTTCAGCAGCGCTCCACACCTGGCCGAGCAGCGCTGCCGCGTCCAAAGGCTCCTTCCCTCCCTTACAGGGAAAGGCCATCGCTGCAGGCTCTGCAATGTATAAAGTACCTACCTGGACCACCAAAGCAGCCACGACCCCGTGCGATCAGCCCGGCACTCAAGCAGAGCACCAGGCTGATGGATCGCGGGCAGGAACCCGCAAAAAAAAGCAGAACAGGAGAAGTATGTTTTTTTTTTTTTAAACTTACCTCGGCCACCTCGCCTTTAATCATCGCCCCTGAGATGGCTGGCCGCCCGATGCACGCCCCCTGCCGCTGTCGGGTGTTTTCAATCGGCACGGCTGTAGGGGGCAGAAGTCAAATTCGGGCCCGGGTCGCTACCGGAGCGATGATGTCACGATCTCTGGGCGCAGGAAATCGGGGCGCAACGTCGTAGCGCTGCCGCAAAACTCCCGCTGAATATGGCGGAGGTCGATGTCAGCGCCACGCCCGGTCGTAAAGCCATTTGCGCCCCGGAGGCGCGAACGGGAGGCGCAAAGGCATCCAATTTCGCCCCCTAATTGCTCGGTGCCATACTAGCAAAAAAAAAAATTGACAAGAACTTGCATTTATACAGCGCCTTTACCGTAGCAAAACGTCCAAGGCGCTTCACAGGAGCGATTATCAGACAAAATTTGACACCGAGCCAAAGAAGGAGACGTTAGAACAGATGACCAAAAGCTTGGTCAAAGAGGTAGGTTTTAAGGAGGAGAGAGAGACAGAGAGGTTTAGGGAGGGAATTCCAGAGCTTAGTGATGGGTGAACGGGTCTTGGAGCGGGTTAGGATACGGGCAGCAGAGTTCTGGATAAGCTGAAGTTTACAGAGGTTGGAAGATGGGAGGAAAGCCAGGAAAGTGTTGGAATAGTCGAGAGTGGAATAACGAAAGAATGGAGCTTTAACTGAACATCTCCCTGTCGTGGTCTAAAGGTTCCTGAATACAATGAAGGCTCCCGTGCGAGAGCCAGCACCTACCGGAGCGCTCTCTGCTGAAGCAGCTGGCTTGCACAGGACAGAACCTGCAGTTCACTCACAGGAATCTGGTCGACCAAGCTACAGATATCTTCCATTACTTGGAATAGCTGCTCGCTGCACCTTGTCGATGTACCTGTTTAATTGTAGAACGGACAAAGTCAGCGTCTTAATATACACAACATCTTAGTTTAAATATTTAGAAATGTAGCCGGCGCATTGGAAACCAATCACCAGATCGAAAGGGCCCTTTAAAATACTGAACAAGGCTGGCAACACACTGAAGACCCGTGACATACATACAGGAAACTCTTTGGTATCCGGCGCTGACAGGACCAGGATGGTGCCGGTTGATTAAAAATTCCGGATGACAGAGAGGGGTTATCTACCGAGGCTATTTTTAACAAACAAAAATAAAAAAATCAAGAAATGTGCAGTATACAGTAATTGGGTACTACCGGCAATGCGGGAGAGTCTGACTCTGTTATTGAGGTGTTCGGACTTCCGACAGCGCCAAGAAGCCGAGTAGTGGCAGTTTGGAGAACTACCCCCGCTGACTAACTCGGCCACTGCGGGAGACTCGGACTCGGCAACATTGCCGGTTATTGAGGTGTTGTTTTCGGAGTGAGAATTTTGCCGGTTAATAGAGAATTCCGGATATTGAGGTGCCGTTTAAACAAGTTTCCTGTATCAGGTAACTGTACGGGCAGACTCGCTGCGTATTTCCCGCATCTATTTCTATTCCCAACACTTGGAGATTTATTCTTTTTATTCAAATTACACAGAATTTACTCCACACGAGCCTCCTCCCACCTTACTTCATCTCACCCCATCAACACATCCTTCCATTATTCACGTGGCACTCGCTACCACAAGGAGTAGTTGAAGCGACTAGGTGCATTTAAGGGCGAAGCTAGATAAACCCATGAGGGAGAAAGGAATAGAAGGATATGCTGATAGGATGAGATGAAGAGGGGTGGGAGGAGGCTCATGTGGCGCATAAACACCGGCACGGACCAGTTGGGCCGAATGGCCTGTTTCTGTGCTGTTCATTCGATTTAATTCTCACCACTCAGTTTCTTCTGAATTCCTTATTGGATTTATTACCAACAATCATTAATAATCGTACTAGTCGATCTCCCGTGGCATTGTACATTGGCGTCGAACCAGGTGCGGCCTTCACAGCCAAGATAAAGGGTGAGGGAGGAGGGTAATGGGAGCTGGGAGAGCAGATTTAATTCAGTCGCCATTTTAATGTCCTTTATTCTTGTATTTCCATTATAAATTCCACATTTAGAATGGGAACTGCCTGTGTAAACTGGTCACCCTGTAATTAAATCTCATTGAAATGTATAAAATTCTTACAGGGCTTGACAAGGTAGATGCTAAGAGGATGTTTCCCCTGGCTGGGGAATCTAGAACCAGGGGCCACAGTCTCAGAATAAGGGGTCGGCCATTGAGGACTGAGATGAGGAGAAATTTCTTCACTCAGAGGCTGGTGAATCTTTGGAATTCTCTACCCCAGAGGGCTGTGGAGGCTCAGTCATTGAGTACCGTGGCTGCAGTGTGTACCATCTACAAGATGCACTGCAGCAACTCGCCAAGGCTTCTTCGGCAGCACATCCCAAACCCACGACCTCTTTCACCTAGAAGAACAAGGGCAGCAGGCGCATGGGAACACCACCACCTACAAGTCACACACCATCCTGACGTAGAAGTATATCACCAATCCTTCATCGTCGCTGGGTCAAAATCCTGGAACTCCCTCCCTAACAGCACTGTGGGAGCACCTACACCACACTGACTGCAGCGATTCAAGAAGGCGGCTCACCACCACCTTCTCAAGGGCAACTAGGGACGGGCAATAAATGCTGGCCTTGCCAGCGACACCCACATCCCATGAGCAAATATAGAAAACATATTCAAGACAAAGATCGATAGATTTTTGGACTCTAGGGGAATCAAGGGATATGGGGATAGTGCGGGAAAGTGGAGGAGATGAGGTCGAAAATCGGCCATGATCTTATTGAATGGCGGAGCGGGCTCGAGGGGCTGAATGGCCGACTCCTGCTCCTAATTCCTATGTTCTTAATTCCACCCTCCCTCCAGCGGCAGCTTCCATTCTAAATGTTGCTGTGGGAATTTATAACGGAAAAGGTTGACAGCAAGTGAATGCAGACATATCAGATTTATTATACACATTGCGATCACAATTTGAAACGTTTTACTCCTTTAGTACAACCTACAAAAGGAGGGAGTCCCAGCTAGTGCAGCCGTGGCTCACAACTCTTACCCTTACCTGTTCTATTATTTGATGCACACACTGGTCCTTCGGTGAGCTCCCCTTCTTGTGGCCGTGAGTTAGTCAAGGAGATGGATTTCTCTCTGGAACGCACGGTTTCTGCCGAGTCACTGTGGGCAGAGATCATTTCAGTAAAGGATTTTATTTAAAACGCCGCCCGCCCAGGAACTGTGCTCCGCACACACTGAACTGACAAAAGTGCCAAGCTGTCTTCTGCAAGCTTTGCTAGTTCTATAACCACCCCTGCAGAACGGGCAGCCAGCGGCGAACTGCAAGATAGTAATGATACTTTTAACATTTCCGCTGGGGTCCCAGATATCCAGCAACCTCCCAGCACTTTGGCAGTGATTGTGGAGCAGCTGCAGGTCAAATGGGGCGGGTTGGGGGAGGGATAATAAGCAACGTTTCTGCTAAGCTGCGCAGCCACGCCGCGCTCTGGAAGTCCCAGGCAGGCCCCTCAGCGGCTTTTAAATAGAAGAAACAGCGCATGCGCGAAAGATTAAATGGGTCGCGGAGCCACTTAAAGGCATTGCGCACTAAAAAAAAAATTAGAGGGAACATTGATTATAAGGGCACATTGATTATAAGGGCTTCATTTTTTGTGTCTCTGCTGTCCATTTTTGGACCAGCGAAAAATTGGACCTGCTTCACCCCCACCCTAAACCCCACGCTGTTGGGAGGAGGGATCGTGGGAGTTTGTAACATTCTACCATCAGGGGCAGTGAAAGGTGAAAGGGCAGTGAAAGGTGAAAGGGCAGTGCAATGCTTTTGCTATCAATATAAAAATGTCTTAATTCAAATGAAGTGCCTCTGGTGTAGAAGCTACAGAGCAGAGAGCCAATCGGGAGGGACAGGTTGTGGCCCTCAAACTTGGTGCCGTACTTTTCACTTCTTAAAAATATATTTTCGCACCATTTCAACCCCCCCCCACACCTAACCCCCCCCATTCGCCGAACTTGTTGTTCTTCTCATGCACCCCCTCCCTTTGCCCCAACATTGGTGGCTGTGCCTCAGGAAAAACAGGAATAGTAAAGTCATAATTCATTTGACAGCATGATCGTGAAGCCCAGGACAACTTGATTTTTGCTGGAGCGGGGCATCTCAACAGCGTGCACCGATCGGTAGACTCCTCCCGGCACCCTTCAACGCCAAACACTTCCTGCACCACAACTTGCTGGGAGTGCGAGCTGATAACGGGGCGGCGGGAGTGCGAGCTGATAACGGGGCGGCGGGAGTGCGAGCTGATAACGGGGCGGCGGGGGCAACGGGCCATCTGGGACCTCGGTGAACAACGGGACCAACTGTCTGTCTCCTGAACCAATGAGATTTAAGGACTGAGAAAGAAACAGGAACGATGGAGAAGGAAATTGGGTGAATTAGAGCCAAATCAGGTACAGAAAGAGAAATAAAAAGAGAGGGAAAAGAAAGATTGGATGAAGAGAGAGAAACAGAGGCAGAAAGGAAAAGTGAGGAAAAAATGTAAATATGTAAAAATGTCTAAGAACAATTTACTACCTGCAGGAATGAGAGTCCACGGTTTAAATGGTTCCCTTTCTGGGCTGCAGAGGTTGCGTGGCATCGCAGGAACATAAATCTCCTCATTAAAAAGATACTTACCCTGTTAAGGACCAGCCTTTTCTTTCTGTGGTGAGTTTAATGGGCAATTAATGTGCAAATGCAGCAATTTCTTGAAACTCACGGGGAGGTTAAGGGCCAGCTCTCGTTTTCGCGAGGCTAACTGCGGAGCGCCGCAAATCATCCCGCAATTCATGAGGAATCTCTTCCTCCCTACAAGTTGCTGAACGGTTTAAACATTAATAAACATTAACATTAAACCTGCCGCTATTTTGGCAGCAAATTCTGGCCTATTAATATTCTACATTCTGTAACTTGGGAAAATCTCTCCATGGAAAATGTCAGAAAATTACACTTTCAACCACAGGGTGGCACAACCTCCTCCCTTACAAGCTGTACCGCAAAAAAAAATGTTTGTACAGTACAAGGCAAACCTGAGACATTTGAGGAACGATGGCAGAGAGATCTGATCACTTTCAGGGGACGGCGGAATAAAATCAACCTCGCAGTCCTCGTTCTCTGGGTCACTGAGTTGCGCGTGGTCCTTGGGGATGGTATCCAGCTGTGGCTGGCTGCTCAGGAGGCTGTCGGCATCTGTCAGGTTAACTACACGAATCACAGAGAGTCAACAGGCAGCTCCAGCAAGCAATTAGGAAGACAAATGCTATGTTGGCCTTTATTGCAAAGGGATTGAAGTACAAGAGTAAGGAAGACTTGCTGCAATTATATAGGGCCCTGGTGAGACCACACCTGGAGTAGTGTGGACAGTTTTGGTCTCCTTACCTAAGGGAGGATATACTTGCCATAGAGGGAGTGCAGCAAAGGTTCACCAGATCGATTCCTGGGATGAGAGGGGGGTTGTCTTATGATGAGAGATTGAGCCTATACTCTCTGGAGTTTAGAAAAATGAGAGGTGATCTCATTGAAACATACAAGATTCTTACAGGGCTTGACAGGGTAGATGCAGGGAGGATGTTTCCCCTGGCTGGGGAGTCTAGAACCAGGGGTCACAGTCTCAGATTAAGGGGTCGGCCATTCAGGACTGAGATGAGGAGAAATGTCTTCACTCAGAGGGTGGTGAATCTTTGGAATTCTCTACCCCAGCGGACTGTGGAGGCTCAGTCATTGAGTATATTCAAGGCTGAGATCGATAGATTTTTAGGCACTAAGAGAATCAAGGGATATGGGGAACGGGCGGGAAAGTGTTGTTGAGGTCGATGATCAGCCATGATTTTATTGAATGGCGGAGCAGGCTCGAGGGGCCGAATGGCCGACTCCTGCTCCTATTTCTTATATTGGTGATTAAATGGACCATGAATATTTACACTTAAATCAGTGTAGGGTGGTGTATGTTTTTATGCAATGATCAACACAAAGCGGCAGGGGGTGAAAGGGTCACTCGATGTACACCATATATTGAGCCTGGGACTGTCCTGCCTTCATGGCTCAGCTCTTAAACTATCTTAACCAGCTGAGCCATTGGGGCAGCTCAGTATATTGCCCACTAAACTGTACTCTCCAGGATTCACACACTTGCTCATGAAAAAAAATCTAATTTTATTACACTGAAGGATACAGCAAAGGCTGTGGGCCCTGACAACATCCCGGCTGTCGTGCTGAAGACTTGTGCTCCAGAACTAGCCGCGCCTCTAGCCAAGCTGTTATAGTACAGCTACAACACTGGCATCTATCCGACAATGTGGAAAACGGCCCAGGTATGTCCTGTCCACAAAAAACAGGACAAATCCAATCTGGCCAATTACTGCCCCATCAGTCTACTCTCAATCATTAGCAAAGTGATGGAAGGTGTCATCGACAGTGCTATCAAACGGCACTTACTCACCAATAACCTGCTCACTGATGTCCAGTTTGGGTTCCCCCAAGACCACTCGGCTCCAGACCTCATTACAGCCTTGGTCCAAACATGGACAAAAGAGCTGAATTCCAGAGGTGAGGTGAGAGTGACTGCCCTTGACATCAAGGCAGCATTTGACTGAGTGTGGCATCAAGGAGCCCTAGTAAAACTGAAGTCAATGGGGATCAGGGGGAAAACGCTCCACTGGCTGGAGTCATACCTAGCACAAAGGAAGATGGTTGTGGTGGTTGGAGGTCAATCATCACAGCCCCAGGACATCGCTGCAGGAGTTCCTCAGGGCAGTGTCCTAGACCCAACCATCTTCAGCTGCTTCATCAATAACCTTCCCTCCAACATAAGGTCAGAAATGGGGATGTTCGCTGATGACTGCACAGTGTTCAGCGCCATTCAGAACTCCTCAGTTAATGCAGCAAGATCTGGATGACATTAAGGCTTGGGCTCATAAGTGGCAGGTAACATTCGCACGACACAAGTGCCAGGCAATGACTGTCTCCAACAAGCGAGAGTCTAAACACTGCCCCTTGACATTCAATGGCATTACCATCGCCAAATCCCCCACCATCAACATCCTGGGGTTCACCATTGACCAGAAGCTTAACTGGACCAGCCACATAAATACTGTGGCAACAAGAGCAGGTCAGAGGCTGGGTATTCTGCGGTGAGTGTCTCACCTCCTGACTCCCCAAAGCCTTTCCACCATCTACAAGGCACAAGTCAGGAGTGTGATGGAATACTCTCCACTTGCCTGGATGAATGCAGCACCAACAACACAAGAAGCTTGACACCGTCCAGGACAAAGCAGCCCGCTTGATTGGCACCCCATCCACCACCTTAAACATTCACTCCCTCCACCGCCGGCGCACTGTGGCTGCAGTGTGTACCATCTACAAGATGCACTGCAGCAACTCGCCAAGGCTTCTTCAGCAGCACCTCCCAAACCCGCGACCTCTACCACCTAGAAGGACAAGGGCAGCAGGCGCATGGGAACATCACCACCTCCAAGTTCCC
This sequence comes from Somniosus microcephalus, assembly GCF_052327205.1. NCBI lineage: Eukaryota > Metazoa > Chordata > Chondrichthyes > Squaliformes > Somniosidae > Somniosus > Somniosus microcephalus. Next base: position 3,885,032 of record NC_141013.1, on the reverse strand, counting down.
CTCCAAGTCACACACCATCCTGACTTAGAAGTATATCGCCGTTCCTTCATCGTCGATGGGTCAAAATCCTGGCGCTCCCTCCCTAACAGCACTGTGGGAGCTCCTTCACCACACGGACTGCAGCGGTTCAAGGCGGCGGCTCACTGCCACCTTCTCAAGGGCAATTAGGGATGGGCAATAAATGCTGACCTGGCCAGCGACGCCCACATCCCAAGAACGAATAAAAAAAAGAAAATGTACAGCCCCCCCCCCCCCCCCCGGGCGCACAGCAACCCCACCGCTTCTTATCGTCACAATCATGTGTAGTTTTGTTATTAAACTAAATACAAAACCTCAGTGTGAAAGTTAGGCAGTGACAGGTTAGAATTCACCACCGAGGGCGGCTTGTATATTTTTTGCCTGATGTTTTTGGATTTGCGACTTAACTCAGTGCCCAGCTGTTTAAAGATCCGCGATTTCTCGCCCGTTACTGGAGCCTCCTGGAAGCAAACCAGTCATTTTGGACAACACCGTACAACAAAATACAACCAATCTTACTTTTCTCCTCTCCATCCTCCTTCCCGCTGCCATCTGACTCATCGTCGCTCAAGATGATCCTTGCACCGGAAGAGGAACTTTTCTTCCTTGGAGGGAAAGTCTCAATGCAATCTTCATCTTCGCTATGGGGAATCTCCTTCTGGGAACCGTCCAGGCAGATTACCAGGTCATCCACGCCCTTCGACTCTGTACAGAGTTCACTCGGAGACAGTCCAGCCGTATTGCTCTCGGTCAGAATAGCCACATTCTCCTCACCATCTGCATTCTTCAAATGGTGATCGTGCCCAGTTGGGTTTCTGGGTGAAGTCAGTCTGCTGGTGTGCACACTCTTCACTTTACTCGGCTCCTGCGCTGGCTGCTCGGTGCTTGAAGGCAAAGTTACGTTCAAACTGCTTTTTTCTTTCCACGGCGTTTCGAAATCATCCAGATCATCCCAGTCATCCAGGCTAATAACCGAGGCAAATGACTGGTCCGCATCAAGCTTCTTAGAAACAGGGCTGGTTATTCCCGCCTGCCTCAGAGGAGGGGAACCGTGTAACAAAGGAGGAGCCGTTCGAGAGAGTGACTCCGATTGTTTGGCACTTTGTCCCAAAGAGTTGCTGATTTTGGACTGCTGCTCGATAGGTTTCGCTGAACACGGGGTTGATTGCGGCTTGTTCGTGGTAACATTCTTAAAAGCATTCACATCCCTGTCCTTCAAAGCGCCGGTCCCGGTTACCCTTTGGAAACTGGGCGTTCCAACAGTGCCCGGGGTAATCCTCTTCTTGAATGTGAAAGACCTGCCAACGATGAATGAAATTCAAATGTGAGTCCCGTTTGGAGATCTGCTGCCGTTTTATGATATTGGTTCTAGGCATACTTAACAGCGCCAGAAAAGATATTCACTTTTTTTTAAATGTCATTCTGGGGATGTGGGCGTCGCTGGCAAGGCCGGCATTTATTGCCCATCCCTGGTTGACCCGAGAAGGCGCCTTCTTCTCGATCCGCTGGGTAACGGATTTGATGCAACCAAATGGCTCGCTCGGCCACTTCAGAGGGCAGCTCAGAGACAACTAGTGGGATTTTACAACAATCCGACAGCTTCACGCTTTTTATTTCCAGATTGTTTTCTAAAAACAGTCACAGTGGGATCTGAACTCTCATTCTCTGGATTACTAATCCGGTAACATAACCACATTATCTTAACCATGGCGGTTGTGTTACGGGGCAGTACACTTTCAATTCCGGTCACCGCACTACGGTGGGAACATCCTGGTACTGCAGAAGGTACAGTCAAGGCAACTAAATCATAGAATCACAGCACAGAAAGAGGCCATTTGGCCCATCGTGCCTGTGCCGGCTCTTTGAAAGAGCTCCAATTAATCCCATTCCCCCTGCTCTTTCCCCAGAGCCCTGCAAATTTTTCCCCTTCAAGTATTTATCCAACTCTCTTTTGAAAGTTACTATTGAATCTGCTCCCACCGCCCTCAGGCAGCGCGTTCCAGATCACAACAACTCGCTGCGGAAATGTTTTTCTTCCCCTTGTGCCACCTCTGGTTCCTTTGCCAATCACCTTCAATCTGTGTCCTCTGGTTACCGACCCTCCTGCCAGTGGAAAGTTTCTCCTTATTTACTCTATCAAAACCCTTCATGATTTTGAACACCTCTATTAAATTTCCCCTTAGCCTTCTCTGCTCCAAGAACAACCCCAGCTTCTCCAATCTCTCCACATAACTGAAGTCCCTCATCCCTGGCACCATTATGGTAAATCTCCTCAGCATGTTCGCCAAGGGCTTGGCATCCTTCCTAAAGTGCGGTGCCCAGATTGGATATCTTGGATTTAGCGCCTGCGTTACGAGCAGAGACTAGGGAATTTGGGAATGTTTACACTGGAGAAAGATGACTCGGACGATTGAAGCTTCCTGCTTTTGGAGTATAGATAAATTGAACCTTACGGACATGTTTGACAATCATGAGCTCTATAACAAGAGGTCACGGACTCACAGTCAGGGGAGGACAACTAGTGATTAGATTTAAGTACATCACACAAAACAGTGTGTGTGGGGGACGGATTGCCCTGGAGGAGTGTGTCAGCAAATTCAACAGTTAGATGCAAATACTACTTCAAATACGAATTCTTATAAAGACACACAAGACGTGCTTAATCAATGCACATTTTAATTTGCTATACCTGCTGCTAACACCACCACAACTAACAATGTACTGTATACAGAAGTAGCACCACTCAGCTACACAGTATTGCATTACCTCGCTCCGACCAGCTCCGCAGTACATACCCTTGCTTGCTTCTCCCGAGTGAGAGCTTGTTCTGGACTCCCTTCTCCGAGTGAAGCTCCAGCTGTTTCTGGAGGTTGTTCTGTGGTAAGCAAGTCATTCTGCAGAACAAAAGCGAGCTAGAATAAGCATCAGTCTGTGTTAACATAAATGCTCAGTGACGACTTCATTTATATTCCTATTTTTTTAAATTATGGTTTTTACTTTCTCTTTGCATCCCACCCCTCCCTGGTCAATGACCCCCCACCCCAGGTTTCTGCCGATGCTGCAATGCAACGATCTACATGGAGTTGCACAAACGTGATCCAAGATGATTCCCATTCTGGTTTTCTTTCACTCCCCAGGTGCCATCTTCGCTCAGTTTGGTTCGCACTGAGTCAGAGGTTTATGGGTTCAAGACCCACTACCAAGAATTGAACGCATAGTCTAGACTGACACCTCAGTGTAGCACGGAGTGAGTGCTGCATTGTCAAACGTGCCATTCTTCAGATGGAAAACTGTACCTTGGTGCTCCTGTCTGACCTATCGAGTGATTGTAATCCGAGTACGGACGTAGTAACGGATGAGCTCAGTTGGACTTTTATATAAGCATTATTATAATATGCAATAGATAGATAAGCATTAACACGGTTTCATCCGTGGCTCGGTGGGCAGCACCCTCGTCTGAGTCAGAAGGTTGTAGGTTCAAGTCCCAATCCGGGCCGACACTCCAGTGCAGTACTGAGGGAGCTCCGCACTGTCAGAGGGGCAGTACTGAGGGAGCGCCGCGCTGTCGGAGGAGCGGTGCCGAGGGAGCGCCGCGCTGTCGGAGGGGCTGTGCCGAGGGAGCGCCGCGCTGTCGGAGGGGCGGTGCCGAGGGAGCGCCGCGCTGTCGGAGGGGCGGTGCCGAGGGAGCGCCGCGCTGTCGGGGGAGCGCCGCGCTGTCGGAGGGGCGGTGCCGAGGGAGCGCCGCGCTGTCGGAGGGGCGGTGCCGAGGGAGCGCCGCGCTGTCGGAGGGGCGGTGCCGAGGGAGCGCCGCGCTGTCGGAGGGGCGGTGCCGAGGGAGCGCCGCGCTGTCGGAGGGGCGGTGCCGAGGGAGCGCCGCGCTGTCGGAGGGGCGGTGCCGAGGGAGCGCCGCGCTGTCGGAGGGGCGGTGCCGAGGGAGCGCCGCGCTGTCGGAGGGGCGGTGCCGAGGGAGCGCCGCGCTGTCGGAGGGGCGGTGCCGAGGGAGCGCCGCGCTGTCGGAGGGGCGGTGCCGAGGGAGCGCCGCGCTGTCGGAGGGGCGGTGCCGAGGGAGCGCCGCGCTGTCGGAGGGGCGGTGCCGAGGGAGCGCCGCGCTGTCGGAGGGGCGGTGCCGAGGGAGCGCCGCGCTGTCGGAGGGGCGGTGCCGAGGGAGCGCCGCGCTGTCGGAGGGGCGGTGCCGAGGGAGCGCCGCGCTGTCGGAGGGGCGGTGCCGAGGGAGCGCCGCGCTGTCGGAGGGGCGGTGCCGAGGGAGCGCCGCGCTGTCGGAGGGGCGGTGCCGAGGGAGCGCCGCGCTGTCGGAGGGGCGGTGCCGAGGGAGCGCCGCGCTGTCGGAGGGGCGGTGCCGAGGGAGCGCCGCGCTGTCGGAGGGGCGGTGCCGAGGGAGCGCCGCGCTGTCGGAGGGGCGGTGCCGAGGGAGCGCCTCGCTGTCGGAGGGGCGGTGCCGAGGGAGCGCCGCGCTGTCGGAGGGGCGGTGCCGAGGGAGCGCCGCGCTGTCGGAGGGGCGGTGCCGAGGGAGCGCCGCGCTGTCGGAGGGGCGGTGCCTAGGGAGCGCCGCGCTGTCGGAGGGGCGGTACCGAGGGAGCGCCGCGCTGTCGGAGGGACGGTACCGAGGGAGCGCCGCGCTGTCGGAGGGACGGTACCGAGGGAGCGCCGCGCTGTCGGAGGGACGGTACCGAGGGAGCGCCGCGCTGTCGGAGTGACGGTACCGAGGGAGCGCCGCGCTGTCGGAGTGACGGTACTGAGGGAGCGCCGCACTGTCGGAGGGCCGGTACTGAGGGAGCGCCGCACTGTCGGAGGGGCGGTGCTGAGGGAGCGCCGCACTGTCGGAGGGGCGGTACTGAGGGAGCGCCGCACTGTCGGAGGGGCGGTGCTGAGGGAGAGCCGCACTGTCGGAGGGGCGGTGCTGAGGGAGCGCCGCACTGTCGGAGGGGCGGTGCTGAGGGAGAGCCGCAACCACTGCAAACCGAGCACGGTCCCTTTAAGGGGCCTGCAATCCGCTCCCAGACACCCGGCGGCCCCGCTCACCTGCTCCCGGTCTCTGCGGCCCCGGACCCCGGTCTCTCTCACTGTCTCTCCCCCGGACCCCGGTCTCTCTCACTGTCTCTCCCCCGGGCCCTCTCTCTCTTTCTCTTTCTCCCGGTTTCTCTCCGGTCCAAGTTCCCGCGCAAACTCCTGAGCCGAACCTCCGCCGTATCCAGGAAGTGGGTCAGAGGTCGAGAGTCCACTTCCGGCGCTGGTTCTCTTACAACAACAACAACTCTCTCAGGGTGAGGATTTCTCACCATTTCAAAATAATCTGCAACTTACACAAGCTAACACAAAGGAACCGGAGGGCATCGTCACCCCCGGAACCACATTTTAATTTAAATTGTTAAGGTTCCTTTAATTTTTTTTAGTTAAAGTTTATTAGTTTATGTACCCACAGCCACTCACAATGTCAGCTGTGGCTCAGTGGGCAGCTCGCTCGCCTCGGAGTCAGAAGGTGTGGGCGGCCAGGCCCTGAATCCCGGAGTTTCCATTATGCTGGATCTCCTCCCACCTTTGCGTCCACCCCATTTCCCACTGTCGTTTCTCGTGGCTGTGTACAACTAGAGACTGGGTTTGTTGGAATTCAGTCGTCAGCCGTGGCTCAGCCAGCAGCACTCTCGCCTCGGAGTCAAGGTTGTGGGTTCAAGTCCCACTTCAGAGACTTCATAAATCTAGGCTAACACTCCAGTGCAGCGCTGAGGGAGCGCTGCACTGTCGGAGGTGCCGTTTTTCGGGTGAGACGTTAAACCGAGGCCCCGTCTGCTCTCTCAGATGGACGTAAAAGGTCCTATGGCACTATTTCGAAGAAGAGCAGGGGAGTTCTCCCCGCTGTCTTGGCCAATATTTATCCCTCAACCAACATAACAAAAACAGATGATCTGGTCATTATCACATTGCTGTTTGTGGGAGCTTGCTGTGTGCAAATTAGCTGCCACGTTTCCTACATTACAACAGTGACTACACTTCAGAAAAAGTACTTCATTGGCTGTAAAGCGCTTTGAGACGTCCGGTGGTCGTGAAAGGCGCTATAGAAATGCAAGTCTTTTTTCACAATTAAATCAAAAGATTTGATCAGGATTAATAGAAATAAAAAATTACCAATACAACACATTTTATTATTTTTAATAATACATTTCCATAGAATGCAGTTTATAATGTTCCAGTCTCATTCTGCCCCTGTTTTAAGTCTTCCCACATCATATCGTCCTTGGGCAAAAATAGGAACTAACTGGAAAAATGGAAAATTGTTCGCCGTAATTGCAATGGCTAGTTGCAGTAAGAAAAAAAACCCTGGGTAGTTGACATAAAACCTGAAGCCTAACAGAAAGATGTGACTGGGGAAACGTAGAAATGGAAGAAAAGTTAATAATAAAATAACAGAAAGAAAGAACTTGCGTTTATCTAGCACCTTTGCCATCCTCAGGATGTTCCAGTGTGCTTCACTAATAATTATTTCTTGAGATGTAGTCAGTGTTGTTTTGTAGGCAAACACAGCAGCCATTTAACAGCAACCCGATCATTGAGCAGTAAATCTGTTTTGCTGGTGTTGGTTGAAGAATCAATGTTGACCAGGATAGCAGGAGAACTTCGCTGCTCCTCTTCAAATCGTCCCATAGAATCTTTTATACCCACTTAAACAGACAAGGGCTTAGTTTAATGTCTTCCAAGATTAAGCAACCCTGACAATGCATCATTCCCTCAGTACTGCACTGAAGGGTCAGTCTGGAGTATGTGCTCAAAGTCACTGGGGTGGGACTATGAACCCACACCTTCTGGTTCAGAGGCAAGCGTGCTACCCACTGAGCCACAGCTGACACCTGACAAAATTGCCATAAGTTGATATTAATATGTATTTTTCTGTGATGCTTTGATTGCAGGTTTAAAAGAATTCATAGATGGAGATCAGGATCTCTTTCTCTATAAATCAGTCCTTATTTATGTCAGTTCATCGCAATCAGCAACATACTCAGAGAGAACACGAGAGTGGCTGTGCGGGAAATGGTAAAGTCACACGGGTACAACAGATTGGAATTAAGGTGAATTGTTGGGAGGGATTGGAGGGAGCTTTTCTCTGCGAGTAACTCATTGTTGTAGAGAAATGGAAATATATCCCCATTCCCCGGCACTGGTATTACAAAAAAAAACATAAAAAGTAAAAATAATCATGTGCTGGTGACAACTGAGTTTATCAAAATGTCAATGTGCACCTTACGAATGAAAGAGAAAAACTAGACACTTGATCGCAAAAGGATAGAAACTTTATTGCAGTTATAAAAAGCTTGACAGAAAACTAAACAAAAATGAAACACATGGGTAGAAATTATGATACACACTGTTCGCGTACAAATGCTTAACACTATTGTACTTAATTCAAACTCGATGAAAATAGCACAGAGAGGAATTTGGGTGCATTAAGCGGGTAGTGGCCATCTGGATCTCTCTCCTCCAAAAAGCTGTTGAGGCTGGGGGTCAATTGAAAATTTAAAAACTGAGATTGATAGATTTTTGTTAGGCAAGGGTATTAAAGGTTACAGAACCAAGGCGGGTAGATGGCGTTAAGCTACAGATCAGCCATAATCTAATTCAATGGCAGAACAGGCTCGAGGGGCTGAATGGCCTCCTCCTGTTCCTAAACATTTGTATGAAAACAGCAGTGATTTAAGTTTCCAACCTATAATCTTTCCGCTAATATAACTAACATCTACCAGGCATGAAGGTATCCTGCCTGATTGATGGAGGCTGGCATTGAAACTGAAGAGTAAACCTGTTTTAAGTATCACATTACAGCAGATGTCTACAAGCATCACTCACATTACAATACACGGCAAGTCTTCTCAGTGAGTCACAATGTAAATGTGTTTTGCGGTTTCATATTTAAAATAAAAACAGCAAGCGCTGGAGATCCTCGGCAGCTCAATCAGCAACTGACCAAAGGTCTGCTCCTGGGCCTGGCCAAAGGTCTCCTCCTGGGCCTGGCCAAAGGTCTCCTCCTGGGCCTGGCCAAAGGTCTGCTCCTGGGCCTGGCCAAAGGTTTCCTCCTGGGCCTGGCTAAAGGTCTGCTCCTGGGCCTGGCCAAAGGTTTGCTCCTGGGCCTGGCCAAAGGTCTGCTCCTGGGCCTGGCCAAAGGTCTGCTCCTGGGCCTGGCTAAAGGTCTGCTCCTGGGCCTGGCCAAAGGTCTCCCCCTGGGCCTGGCCAAAGGTCTGCTCCTGGGCCTGGCCAAAGGTCTGCTCCTGGGCCTGGCCAAAGGTCTGCTCCTGGGCCTGGCCAAAGGTCTGCTCCTGGGCCTGGCCAAAGGTCTGCTCCTGGGCCTGGCCAAAGGTCTGCTCCTGGGCCTGGCTAAAGGTCTGCTCCTGGGCCTGGCCAAAGGTCTCCCCCTGGGCCTGGCCAAGGTGCTCATCCACAGGCTCAGCTTGGACGCGGCCCCTGGAGGCTGAGGGACGCTCTTTGTTGCCCCGCCTCTACTTCCGCGGTAATAACAACAGAAGACGCTGGAAAAACTCAGCAGGCCAGGCAACATCCGTGGAGAGAGAAATAGAGTCAACGTTTCAGGTCGAAACCCTTCTACAGAACTGAGAAAAAAAAGGCAGGAAATGAAACAGATTAAAAGGCCAGTTTGGGGGCTGGGAAATGGGGGAGGAGATGAAAGAACAAAAGGGAAGTGAAGAGACATTAAGAGATATTCAAGACGAGATGGTAATAGGACAGGTAAAAGAGAGAAAGGATGGCTCTAGATGAAGTGCGAAACGCGCTGGCAGAGTGAGAGACAGCTGCCATGGGGAGAGAAAAAAAGGAAAAGGCACAAACCGAAGGTGTGGATAAAAAATATATAGAAATATAATCGGGGCCGAGGTTATGATCTGAAATTGTTGAACTTGATATTGAGTCCGGAAGGCTGTAAAGTGCCTAATCTACTTCCGCGGTCTTGGCCGCACCTGGGCGGCCCTGGAGAGGGAGGGAGCGCCCGGTGCCCGCCGGTCCGTGTGAGGACTTCCGTGACCGGTGGGCACCAGAGTGACTGGAGTGTGTAGTCGACACCGGCAACAGTCTTAGGCCTAGAAATGGGGCGCCAAGCTCGCCTGGGCGCCGGAATTACCGCTGCGATCGGAGCCGTTGCGCCCGCCGGAAATTCAGCTTGAGCGCCCCAAGAGGGACGCGGGCGCTGCTCGAGGCGCCCCGTGTCCCTCTTGGGGCGCTGAAATTGAATATCGCAGCGCAACGTGCCGCAGCGTCCAGCGCAATGACCGATCGCGAGTGCCAGCAAAAGAGCCCGGCACCGAGGAGAAGTGCCGGGCTCTCGGGACACAGCCGGCACTGCCCGGGGGGGGGGGGATCAGGAGGCCGGGGACGGAGGTGCTGGCAGGCGGCCAGCGAAAAAATGGCCGCCCCGCACCTCCACCTTAATTTGCGCCACTACCGCCACAGGTAGGCCCCGTGAACCGGGCGCGAATTGCGACCGGCGCTACAGAGGCGGGCGCGACCAAATATCGCGATCGGGGCGGTAGCGGGGCGCTGCGCACACCGATGACGTCATCGGTGGCGGCGCAGCGCTACAGGCTAACGCCGCCATTAGCGCCCCGCTAAATATCGCGGGAGGCGTGGCCAGTGGCGCTAAAGCCACTGAGTGCCCTCTTTAGGCGCTAACTGGTGGCACAGCCCACCGAATTTCTAGGCCTTATTATTTAAGTTTATAAAGTTGCCTTTGTTTTTAGGGTTAAGCTCTTTATTAGTTGTGACCCTTTGTAAGGGAGGGGGCACTTTGGGTGTCCGGTTGATGACACAGTGTCTCTTTATTGGTTATTTCAGAAAAGGCAAATGTAAAAGGACAGGTTGACATCTGAAGCTGCTGCCTCTGTGTGGCGGTTTGCGAGTCTGCACACAGGTCCCATACTTGTCAGTTTCTGCTCCACTCTTAGTTTTGGTAAGTCTTATAAAGAGGTTGTCCTGCCTCTCTCCAGTTCTGACGACAGGTCTAAATCTGAAACTTTAACCCGCCTTTGCTCTTTTCAGAGGTCGATGAGATTTCTCCATATTTCCAACGTGTTTTAGATTTGCAGCATTGAGATTTAAAAAAAAAATTATTATTATTTATTAAAATGTTGCCACTGAAGTGCAAGGAGCTCATTGACAGAAATATTCAGCTTCAGTCTTGGCCCTCTAGATAAAAATGATCAATTTGCATCTCTTTGCAACTGTTTTTTATATCATTCGTTCAGCAATCCAATCAGCACTTTGATTTTTTTTTTAAAACATTCATTTCACACAACAGAGATTCATTTTGTAAAATGTGTGCTTGCCTCCAGTTGAAATTTATCACTAGTTTGACTGGATTTAGTGTAGTGAGCGTTTAAAACCAGTTGTTAGAGATAATTTTATAATCAGTGTTTAAATCAGAAATTGTATGTCCACTCAGTATGTGATTTGAACCCATAATTCATAGTAAGAACCGATTTGGAAAACATGCATATTTAGTATTATTTTAAAGCATTAATCAGCATTGAGAATGTTTCCCTTGTGTCACATTGGCCCTGTGATTGAATAAGGTCTCTGCCTGGGATCCATTGTACCTGGGCCGCCCGTCACCTCAGAGCTGGGGGATGGGGTAGGAGGCACATGCAGCCAATCCACACATGTTCTTCCCTCGTTCAATGTAGAAATATCTAAATAAACACACAAAGAAAGAAAGACTTGCATTTATATAGCGCCTTTCACGACCTCAGGACAACCCAAAGCACTTTACAGCCAAGGAAGCACTTTCTTGAAGTGCAGTCACTGCTTTAATGTAGGAAACGCGGCAGCCAATTTTGCGCACAGCAAGCTCCCACACACAGCAGGATGGAGAGACATGGGTCTGTGGCAAGTTTTGAGGGAGTGTTTTTTAGCGTTAATGTTACAATGACAAGGCTGTTTCTGGCAGTTGAGTAGCTTGTTACTGTAAGCCGTGATCGAGTGGCCCTTGTCTCCGGATGGCCCAGCACTTATACCACCACTGTGTGTCCTGGAAACCCAGTCGACCAAGGGTAGTTCAGCTCCTGCGCATTTTTATCGCTAGATTCACCAAACAAAATACACTCGGCCAAATCCGGTCACACACCGATGTCTCGAGAGTGTTGCACGGATCAGTGTTTACAAATAGCTTTTTAAGTCACTTTACGGACTCCCAGGCTGCCTGTAACTTTCTGCAGCCTGGATGAGTCCGTGTTTCAAGTTTACACTGAGTACGAGAGGTTTCAGCCCCTGTTCCACCATTTGAAGGGGGCTGCTTTTCAACCTCTGGCTCCACTTCAGTCCCATGCTCCTGATCTTTGGCCGCCCGGTACAGTGGGGGGGTGGTGGGGGCTGCGGGTAAGGTCAGAGGACCTCCCCATGGGCTCTGCTCCTGGGCCTGGCCAAGGTGGCCGTGAACAGGTCCAGGTTGGATGCGGCCCGTTGGGGGGGCGGGGGGGAGGTGGGTGGCATCGCTCTGCCTGTCTCTCTACCGTGGCTTTGCCCACGCATCGGGTGGCTGTGGAGAAGGAGCACCCCCCCTCCCTCCTGCCGACGCACCCCTTTCCTGGCTCCCTATTCCAGCTGTGTAAAGAAATGCTTCCCGGAACCAGGCCTAAACTTGTCCGGCCATCTTGTCCTGGGTTTACTCTATCCTGTTACCTCTGATAGATGTTTATCCAGAGGTAGAATTAGGTTAAAAGGAGCAACCAACATAGGCACAAACATATTATGAGATCGATAGATTTTTGGACTCTAGGGGAATCGAGGGATATGGGGGTAGTGCAGGAAAGTGGAGTTGAGGTCGAAGATCAGCCATGATCTTATTGAATGGCAGAGCAGGCTCGAGGGGCCGAATGGCCGACTCCTGCTCCTATTTCTTATGTTCTTATATTGGTGATTAAATGGACCATGAATATTTACACTTAAATCAGTGTAGGGTGGTGTATGTTTTTATGCAATGATCAACACAAAGCGGCAGGGGGTGAAAGGGTCACTCGATGTACACCATATATTGAGCCTGGGATCTTCCTGCCTTCATGGCTCAGCTCTTAAACTATCTTAACCAGCTGAGCCATTGGGGCAGCTCAGTATATTGCCCACTAAACTGTACTCTCCAGGATTCACACACTTGCTTATGAAAAAAATAAATCTAATTTTATTATACTGAAGAAAATGTACAGACCCATCGATTCCCCAAGCAGCGCCCCAGGAGTTCTTCACAATCCAGTACTTGGTCCCATTGGACAGTCCGTAACCCACAGCCAGGACAGCGTGGTTCACCTTGTCTGGGGTGGAGTCGCAGTTTGGACTGTTGAAGAATTAAGTTTAAAAAAAAACATATTTCAATACGTTAAATTTTTACATTTGAGTGCAGTTCCTGTCAACTTTTCCCACTATAAATTCCTGTGTCAACATTCATAATGGGAGCTGCCTATGTAAACATCACGCTGTGATTGCAGCACCACCAGTGGCACGAGGGTTTAATTGCAGTGTGACAAGTTTACATAGGCAGTTTTCATTATAAATGCGGACACAGGAATTTATAATAGGGATATAAAAATAAGGACTGAATTACGATGCAACACCATGAGAAATCAACTCAAATTTCCAACAAAAATTTTTTGGGAAAAGCAAATCTGCCAGAAATGGTCTCAAGCATCTTCAAGGATTCGAGAAACCAGGAGTCATAGGTTAAGATTTAGAACGCTGGGAGTAAGAGAGGTGAGGCAGAACCTTTTTATCCAGTGAGTGGTAGAGTTATGGAATCAATGATTGGGGAAGGGGACTGAAGTGGACGGTGGAAATGGGTCCACAAGACAATTGGATGAGTTTGAGGAGAGACGAGGGATTGAGGGGTACAGAGCAGTGATAAGTTAATGGGGTTCATCACTGAAAATGAATGGGTTTGTTGGGTGTTCATACTTTATCAAAATCCTCCATCTTGGAATTCTTGACCTGTCTCTAGAAAAGAGAAGGCTGAGGGGTGACCTGATAGAGGACTTTAAGATAATGAAAGGGTTCGATAGGGTAGACATAGAGAAGATGTTTCCACTTGTGGGGGAGACCAGAACTAGGGGCCATAAATATACGATAGTCACTAATAAATCCAGTAGGGAATTCAAGAGAAACTTCTTTACCCAGAGAGTGGTGAGAATGTGGAACTCACTACCACAGGGAGTAGTTGAGAATAGCACTGATGCAGTCAAGGGGAAGCTAGGTAAAGACATGAGGGAGAAAGGAGTAGAAGGATATGTTGATGGGGTGAGATGAAGAGGGTGGGAGGAGCCTCGAGTGGAGCATAAACACCAGCACAGGCCAGTTGGGCCGAATGGCCTGATTCTGTGCTGTAAATTTTATGTAGTTCTAGGAGTTCCGGTGGGGGGGGGGGGGGCGCGGGCCCGGCCATGGGCAGATCTCCCACCTGCATCCCCCATGGCGAAGGGGCGTGGCTGGGCAGCACTCCTGGGATTTCCCGGGATATCCCACCCAGCAGGCCTCCTGATAGGCCCAGTGGAACCTGCACTGAGAGCTGGGAACAGACACAGTTTTCTGCTACAGGCTCAGCAAAGGCCCCAGATCGCCGGACATACCAGGTCGCCAACCTCGGAGGAGATTAACCACCGGGCAGGGACGGCCCAACAGATCCTTTGGGAGCTGCAGTGTTTGCATCCGCTCTGTGCCCATGAGGCTCTTCCTGATTTGTATCTGTTACATTGGAGCAAAATGAAAAAAAGACTTGCATTTATATAGCACCTTTCACAGCCTCAGGATGTTCGAAAGCACTTTATAGCCAATGAAGTACTTTTTGAAGTGTAGTCACTGTTGTAATGTAGTTAACTAAAAAAGTTAAAGATACTATTAAACTTAAAGAAAAAGCATATAATTGCGCAAAGATGGGTGGCAGGTCAGAAGATTGGACAGAATATAAAAAACAGCAAAGAATGACTAAAAGATTAATAACGAGAAAAATTAGAGTACGAGAGAAAGCTAGCTAGAAATATAAAAACAGATAGTAAGAGTTTCTATAGATATTTAAAAAAGAAGAGTTAACAACGTGAGTGTTGATCCTATAAAAAGTGAGTCTGGGGAATTAATAATGGAAAATAAGGAGATGTCAGTTGAATTGAACAGGTATTTTGCATCGGTTTTCACTCTAGAGGATACAAGTAACATCCCAGAAATAGCTGTAAATCAGGAAATGGAAGGGAGGGAGGAACTCAAGGAAATTATAATCACCAGGGAAGTGGTACTGAGCAAATTGTTGGAGCTGCGGGCTGACAAGTCCCCGGGTCCTGATGGACTTCATCCTAGGGTCTTAAAAGAAGTGGCTAGTGAGATAGTTGATGCGTTGGTTTTAATTTTCCAAAATTCCCTAGATTCGGGGAAGGTTCCATTAGATTGGAAAATAGCGAATATAACTCTTTTATTCAAAAAGGGAGGGAGACAGAAAGCAGGAAACTACAGGCCAGTTAGCTTAACATCTGTCGTAGGGAAGATGTTAGAAGCTATTATTAAAGACATTATAGCAGGGCACTTAGAAAAGTTCAAAGTAGTCAGGCAGAGTCAACATGGTTTTGTGCAAGGGAAATCATGTTTAACCAATTTATTGGAGTTCTTTGAGGAAGTAACATGTGCTGTGGATAAAGGGGAACTGGTGGATGTACTGTACTTAGATTTCCAGAAGGCATTTGATAAGGTGCCACATCAAAGGTTATTGCGGAAAATAAAAGCTCATGGTGTAGGGGGTAACATATTGGCATGGATAGAAGATTGGCTAGCTAACAGGAAACGGAGAGTAGGCATAAATGGGTCATTTTCTGATTGGCAAGATGTAACGAGTGGTGTGCCACAGGGATCAGTGCTGGGGCCTCAACTTTTTACAATTTATATAAATGACTTGGATGAAGGGACCGAAGGTATGGTTGATCAATTTGCTGATGACACAAAGATAGGCAGGAAAGTAAATTGTGAAGATGACATAAGGAGGCTACAAAGGGATATAGATAAGTTAAGTGAGTGGGCAAAGATCTGGCAAATGGAGTATAATGTGGGAAAATGTGAAATTGTCCATTTTGGCAGGAAGAATAAAAAAGAAGCCTATTATCTAAATGGTGAGAGATTGCAGAGCTCTGAGATGCAGAGGGATCTGGGTGTCCTAGTGCATGAATCGCAAAAGGTTACTATGCAGGTACAGCAGGTAATTAGGAAAGCTGAACTGTGAGGGAGCCGATGTCCTCGGGGTAATATTTTCTAGGGCGGTTCGGGAGGGGGATGGGAACCTAGGTAGTGGAAAAGAGGGAAGTCATATGAAGTCAGAAATAGATGGTAGAAAGGTGAGAAGCAATAAGCAAAGGAGAGAAACACAAAGGGCCAAACTAATTCATAATGAGAGTGTGAAAAAAGCAAGCCTGAAGGCTTTGTATCTTAATGCTAGAAGCATTAGGAACAAGGTGGATGAATTAGTTGTGGAAATAGAGGTAAACAAGTATGATTTGATTGGGATTACAGAAACGTGGCTGCAGGGTGGGCAAGGCTGGGAACTTAACATCCAGGGATATACAATATTTAGGAAGGAGCGGCAAAAAGGTAGGGGAGGTGGGGTAGCATTGCTGGTAAAGGAGGGGATTAATGCAATGGAAAGGAAGGATATTAACTCGGATGAAACGGAATCTGTATGGGTAGAAATGAGAAATAGCAAGGGGAGGAAAACGTTAGTGGGTGTGATATATAGGCCTCCAAATAGTAATATGGAGGTGAGGGAAGGCATAAAAAGGGAAATTAGAGAAGCGTGCGATAAGAGCACAGCTGTCATCATGGGTGACTTTAATTTACATATTGATTGGACTACCCAAATTAGTAAAAATTCTGAGGAGGAGGAATTCCTGGAATGTTTTCGGGACGGTTATCTGGACCAATATGTCGAGGAGCCGACTCGAGATCAGGCCATTTTAGACTGGGTATTGTGCAATGAGAAGGGACTTATCAGCAATCTTCTTGTACGAGGCCCCTTGGGTCAGAGCGATCATAATATGATCGAGCTCTCAGTCGAGATGGAGAGTGAGGAAATTGAATCAGAGACTAAGGTCCAGAACTTAAATAAAGGGAATTACGAGGGTATGAGACGGGAATTGGGTAAGATTGATTGGGTGGTGTTTCTGGGGGGATTGACAGTGGATAGACAATGGCAAGCATTCAAAGATAGAATGGAAGAATTCCAGAACATGTTTATACCGGTTTGGCATAAAAATAAACCTAAAAAGGTGACTCAACCGTGGATAACGAGGGAAATTAGGGACAGCATAAAATCAAAAAAAAGGGCATATCAACTGGCAAAAAAAAGCACCAGACCGGAAGATTGGGGGCAGTACAGGATACAGCAAAAGAGGACAAAGGGATTAATCAGGAAGGGGAAAATAGAATACGAAAGTAAACTTGCAGCAAACATAAAGACAGACTGCAAAAGCTTTTATCGGTATATCAGGAGGAAAAGACTGGTAAAATCCCAAGTCGGTCCCTTGCAGTCCGATTCGGGAGAATATATAATGGAGAATAAGGAAATGGCAGACCAATTAAACTCATACTTTGGTTCTGTATTCACAAAGGAGGACACAAATAACCTCCCAGGAATATCGGCAAACATAGGGACTAATGAGAGGGAGGAGCTGACAGAAATTAGTATCTCTAGGGATATGGTGTTGGGTAAGTTGAGGGGACTGAAGGCCGACAAATCCCCGGGGCCTGATAAACTACATCCTAGGGTACTTAAGGAGGTGGCCCTGGAGATAGCAGATGCTCTAAGGATCATCTTCCGGAACTCCATTGACTCGGGAACAGTACCCGTGGATTGGAGGGTAGCTAATGTTACCCCAATATTTAAAAAGGGGGGTAGAGAGAAAGCAGGGAATTATAGACCAGTAAGCCTTACATCGGTTGTGGGCAAAATGCTAGAGTCCATTATTAAGGATAAAATAGCGGAGCACTTGACAAATGGGGAAAGGATCGGACAGAGTCAACATGGATTTACAAAGGGTAAATCGTGTTTGACTAATCTGCTGGAATTTTTTGAGGAGGTAACTGGTAGAATAGATGGGGGAGAGCCAGTGGATGTGGTGTACCTTGACTTCCAGAAAGCCTTCGATAAGGTTCCACACAAAAGATTATCATGCAAAATTAAGGCTCATGGGATTGGGGGCAAAGTATTAACGTGGATAGAGAACTGGCTGGCGGATAGAAAACAGAGAGTTGGAATAAACGGCTCGTTTTCGGAGTGGCAGGCAGTGACCAGCGGGGTGCCGCAAGGATCTGTCCTGGGACCCCAGCTGTTCACAATATATATAAATGATCTGGATCAGGGAATTGGATGCAATATTTCCAAATTCGCTGACGACACTAAACTAGGAGGAGGGGTGGGCTCTGATGAGGATGTCAGGAGGCTACAGTGCGATTTGGACAGGTTGGGGGAATGGGCGGATACGTGGCAGATGCACTATAATGTGGATAAATGCGAGGTTATCCACTTTGGGGGTAAAAACAGGAGGGTAGATTATTATCTAAATGGCAATAGATTGGGAGATGGGGAAGTGCAGAGGGACCTGGGTGTTCTTGTGCACCAGTCACTGAAGGAGAGCATGCAGGTGCAACAGGCGATTAAGAAGGCAAATGGTATGTTGGCCTTCATATCAAGGGGGTTCGAGTATAGGAATAGGGATACCTTACTACAGCTGTACAAGGTGCTGGTGAGACCGCATCTGGAGTATTGTGTACAGTTTTGGTCGCCCCATCTGCGGAAGGATGTTCTTGCCATGGAAAGAGTGCAACGGCGATTCACCAGGCTGATACCTGGAATGGCGGGAATGACCTACGAAGAGAGATTAAATCGTTTGGGCTTGTACTCACTGGAGTTTAGAAGATTGAGAGGGGATCTCATCGAAACATATAAAATTATGGCAGGCCTGGACAGGCTGAATTCAGAGAGAATGTTTCCAATGGCCGGGGAGCACAGAACCAGGGGCCACAGTCTAAAAATAGCGGGCAAATCATTTAAAACAGAGATGAGGAAGAATTTCTTCACTCAAAGAGTGGTGAGCCTGTGGAATTCCCTGCCACAGAGGGCTGTGAAGGCTAATTCAATAAATATTTTCAAGAGAGAATTGGATATATTTCTGAAGGCTAAGGGGATTAAGGGTTACGGAGAAAAGGCGGGGACGGGGTACTGAACTGGTAAGATCAGCTATGATCTCAGACGAAGATCAGCCATGATCTCATTGAATGGCGGAGCAGGCTCGAAGGGCCGAATGGCCTACTCCTGTTCCTATCTCTATGTATCTATGTATCTAATAGAATGTTATTGTTTATTGCGAGGGGAATTGAATACAAAAGTAGGGAGGTTATGCTTCAGTTATACAGGGCATTGGTGAGACCACATCTGGAGTACTGTGTACAGTATTGGTCTCCTTATTTAAGGAAGGATGTAAATGCATTGGAAGCAGTTCAGAGAAGGTTTACTAGACTAATACCTGGAATGGGCGGGTTGTCTTATGAGGAAAGGTTGGACAGGCTAGGCTTGTATCAGCTGGAGTTTAGAAGAGTAAGAGGTGACTTGATTGAAACATATAAGATTCTGAGGGGTCTGGACAGGGTGGATGTGGAGAGGATGTTTCCTCTTGTGGGAGAATCTAGAACTAGGGGTCACTGTTTAAAAATAAGGGGTCGCCCACTTAAGACAGAGATGAGGAGACATTTTTTCTCACAGAGGGTCGTGAGTCTTTGGAACTCTTCCTCAGAGGGCGGTGGAAGCAGAGTCTTTGAATATTTTTAAGGCAGCGGTAGATAGATTCTTGGTAAGCAAGGGGGTGAAAAGTTATCGGGGGTAGGCGGGAATGTGGAGTAATCAGATCAGCCATGATCTTACTGAATGGTGGAGCAGGCTCGAAGTGCCGAGTGGCCGACTCCTAATTCGTATGTTTGTAGGAAACACGGCAGCCAATATGCGCACAGCAAGCTCCCACAAACAGCGATCTGATAATGACCGGATAATCTGTTTTTAGTGATGTTGGTTGAGGGATAAATATTGGCCCAGGACACCAGGGAGAACTCCCCTGCTCTTCTTCAAATTGTACCATGGGATCTTATACATCCACATGAGAGGGAAGACGAGACCTCAGTTTAACATCTGTTCTGAAAGACGGCTCCTCCGACAGTGCAGCACTCCTCAGTACCGCACCGAGAGTGTCAGCCTGGATTTTTGTGCTCAAGTCTCTGGAGCGGGACTTGAACCCACGACCTTCTGACTCAGAGGCGAGGGTGCCACCCACTGAGCCATGGCTGTCACTGGGAGCCTCTCCAACATTCCGGGCCTCAGTCAAGATGGGCACCGCTGATGCGCCGGACCCATCTGTGCTAACGACCCTGTTGCCACAACTTGGGATGGCGTCGTTGTCCTTCACTTTGGGCAGTCATGAATCCCACTCCACCACACTTGCACGCCTTGGAGTTCTGGCCCCACAGTTTTCATCATCACAAGTGTTTTTTGTAGGACTCATTAGTACAAACTCTCTTTATAACAAAGCTTCAGGCTAGTCTGGGTTGTGGTCCATTAGTGGAGTGAGCAGTGGCTCAGTGCTTGCCTCCCGCCTCTGAGTCATAAGGTTATGGGTTCACGCCCCATCCCTGACAAGCAGAGACAAGAGCTCTGACATCCAGTGGGGTAACCCGTGCCTGATGGGAGCGAAGTGGTAACCCCTCCATCACATCTGATAGGGAGGGAATTGTGAGGTTAATGATCTGTAAATGGGACTGCGTTATGTAAACAACACAGAGCACGATCAGCTGGCTGTAAAGCACTGGAAGAAATGGGTTGCCTCATGGGCTGTTAGGTATAAAATAGAAGAGGTTCACTGAGGGCATCTTTCAGATGAGATGTTAAACTGACCCCCATCTGCCCTCTCAGGTGGACATAAAAGATCCCAGAGCAGGGGCGATCTCCCCGGTGTCCTGGGGCCAATATTTATCCCTTAACCAACATCACTAAAAAACAGATTATCTGGTCATTATCACATTGCTGTTTGTGGGAGCTAAAGTGACCACGCTTCAAAAATACTTAATTGGCTGTAAAGCTTTCTCTCTTTCTCTCCAACATGGAGAAGCTATGATAGGTACAATTTCTTTGCCATGCCGCACGGACCCTGTTTTTAAACCAAGTCCTGTCATTTAAAGCGTCGAGGACTTACCTGGAATAAACACCTCCTCTGTAACCTAAAAAGTCATCGGTCACTTGAAAAGCAAAGCTGACAGGATTCAGTCTCGTGACAGCGTCCACCATGCCAGCTTCATCATACTATAAAACAAACAGGGTGTTAGATGGCGGGACTGCCTCAGGAGTGAGCCGTGAGTGCAGCATTCTCAGTGTGCTATAATAACGCACTGAAGACTCAGAATCATAATTCAACCAGCTCTAATTAATTTCAAATAAAATCAGGAGTTTTGATCCTATTTGGATTCAGTTGATTATTAAAAAAAAACTTGTTTCTGTATTTAGCTCAGTATAGATTGATTGGCACCCCATCCACCGCCTTAAACATTCTCTCCCTCCACCGCCGGCGCACCGTGGCTGCAGTGTGTACCATCCACAAGATGCACTGCAGCAACTCGCCAAGGCTTCTTCGCCAGCACCTCCCAAACCCGCGACTACTACCACCTAGAAGGACAAGGGCAGCAGGTGCATGGGAACACCACCACCTCCAAGTTCCCCTCCAAGTCACACACCATCCGGACTTGGAAATATAGCGCCGATCCTTCATCGTCACTGGGTCAGAATCCTGGAACTCCCTACCTAACAGCAGCGGTTCAAGAAGGCGGCTCACCACCACCTTCTCAAGGGCAACTAGGGATGGGCAATAAATGCTGGCCTTGCCGGCGACGCCTACATCCCATGAACAAATTTTTAAAAAGTACAGCAATCGCTGTGATTACTGTGCAAGTATTGTGCCAGTGTCACACGGTTATTGGAAGATTTCCAACCTACCTCAGTTATGTTGACTATGTCTTTGACAAATGCAGCAGCTTTGCTGGGCTGGAACCTACAAGGTCCATCCTGAAACATAGAAAACAACATCACAACAGGAACCTTCCTTGCTTTAGTATCATGATGCTTTCGTAGGTTCTCTGCTCATTAAGAGATCACTGCTGAGGCAGTGCAGACTTTTTGAAAGATTGCGCTCCATGGCCCATAGGGCTGTGGTTAGTGGATGATGCTCCTGATTGCTTTCCAGTCACTCTTGTACACATGTGGGTGTCAGATAAAAGCAGCTATGGGATCAGTTAGGATGCCCACATAGTAGTACAGCCCAGTGTTACCACCATATGTTCAGCGCAGATACTTGAGTGGGTTACTCGAGTGCGCAAATCAACACTGACATAAGCCGATGCTTGGGGAGAAAATAAATAAAGACTTGCATTTCTATAGCGCCTTTCACGACCACCGGATGTCCCAAAGCGCTTTACAGCCGATGAAGTATTTTTTTGAAGTGTAGTCACTGTTGTAATGTGGGAAACGCGGCAGCCAAATTGCGTACAGCAAGCTCCCACAAACAGCAATGTGATAATGACCAGATCATCTGTGTTTAGTGATGTTGGGTGAGGGATAAATATTGGCCCAGGACACCGGGGTGAACTCCCCCCTGCTCTTCTGTGAAATAGTGTCCGTGGGATTCTTTTATGTCCACCTGAGAGAGCCGACGGGGCCTCGGTCTCATCTGAAAGACGGCACCGCTGACAGTGCAGCACTCCCTCAGCACTGCACTGGAGTGCCAGCCTGGATTTTTGTGCTCAAGTCTCTGGAGTGGGACTTGAACCCACAACTTTCTGACTCTGGGTGCTACCCACTGAGCCACGGAAGCAGAAAATATATAGTCAACAAACATAAGTTAACCACGTGTTTATTCAGGTGGCTGAAAACATCTATTGCTTTGGATGCTCTGGGATTCCTACCCTGTCTCGCTTAATAGCTCCATGAATGAGCTTTATAAACGAACTGTCAATCTATAATGGTTTATGTTTGGAAAAAGAATAGCAACTCATGATTTCTTACAGAATCTCATGACTTTTAAGAGTTTGTCTCATAATTTATGAGATGGTGGGGTTGGTATTACTGCAGCATTTACGCTCTGGGGCCTCGGAGTACTCCACTGGCTGTGAAGCGCTTTGGGACGTCCGGTGGTCGTGAAAGGCGCTATAGAAATGCAAGTCTTTTTCTTTCAACCTCATAACAATTACTTGCCTAAACTGCTAATGCACACACTATTTTTAGTCTTTTTGAGTTTAATTTGCATATTTCCCATCCTCTCACTAATTTGCATACAAGTAGGAATGGCCCTCGACAGGGCAGAGTTCAGCTCGCTGCCTCTTCCGTCAGTCTACCATTTTGTAAAATCTGCCCGCCATCCTCTCTGTTTATTTGCAGAGAGCCTCGTGATAAAAACACTGCATGGTTAAGCGAGACACACTCTACTCTTAATGGACAATTAAAAAATGTAAAGTCAGACCTTTCCTTCATATGGATAATCGTCTTCCGTTTCCAGCCCGTGGTTGTACTTAATATATTCGAAGGCTTGACTTGGAAGACCCCTGAAAAATGTTAAAAGCAGATGGTGTAAAGCAGGAAGTATATACAGGAGTGTTACACAGAGTGAGTTACTACTTTATTAGGTTAAGAGCATTATACAGTACAACGCAGTATGTATTACTATAGATGATCTCCCCACGGTGCAGAGAGGGTCTCCCCGCGGTGTTTTTAAAAATTCGTTCATGGGATGTGGGCGTTGCTGGCAAGGCCAGCATTTATTGCCTGTCCCTAATTGCCCTTGAGAAGGTGGTGGTGAGCCACCTTCTTGAACCGCTGCAGTCCATGTGGTGAAGGTGCTCCCACAGTGCCGTTAGGGAGGGAGTTCCAGGATTTTGACCCAGCGACGATGAAGGAATGACCGATATATTTCCCAGTCAGGATGGTGTGTGAATTGGAGGGGAACCTGCAGGTGATGGTGTTCCCATGCGCCTGCTGCCCTTGGAGAGGGTCCCCCCGCGGTGCGAAGGTGAACTCCCCAATTGTAAAAGTCTCACCCAGTGGGAGGGATAGTGATGAAGAGGGTACGGTAAAAGAACTGAGTGTCATTATATCCATTTTGGGGAAATGACTCCCAATGTGGTCACTGTTATGTTCATTAATAAATAGACATTCTTATGAACACAGCTAGCTTCTAGCTAGTCATTTATTCAGTACACGTTCTCTCGGTACAGTATCTGTAGAGATGCAGCATGTGTGCTCCTGTGTGCAGGCTGCCATCTTGATTGTTGCCTTGTGGGTAGCCTAGTGCCTCATGGGTAATGTAGTCTTAATATATATACAGCTGGGTAGTGTAGTCTTATACATACAGCTATATACAGCTCTACTGCTCCACCTAGTGTCCACTATAGAATGACATGTTATTGATTGTTACAGTCACCTCTTCCTCCGGTGTTCAAGAGCTATTTGGAAACCTATAGAGTGCCACTGATTCACTCACCCGGCGCAGCCATGGTTATTAAAGTCCTGAGCACAGTCCACAAGTTGTTGTTCTGCCTGTGAAAAGATTTAAAATGTCAATATCTCCTACAGTGTTAGGACGGATGTGTAATAACAGCTTTGGTTCCAAAGGTTTGCCCAGCACTCACCAGAGAAAGAAGCTTTCCCGAGTTTATCGCGATCGTGGATTCCAAGCAGCCAGTTGTTGAGAAGGTCCAGCAGCTCCCACACCCGCCCTGTGGGGAACACAATCCAGAAATAACCCCGAGACCGGACATGGGGCAACCTGAGCAGTTGTATACAATTCCTAGTTTAAAGAACCTTTGGCTTAAGGAGTTGGGTCTATTTGCATTGGCCTCCCCGATTATAATCGCTCCACCATTGGCGGCCGTGCCTTCAGCTGCCTGGGCCCCGAGCTCTGGAATTCCCTCCCTAAACCTCTCCGCCTCTCTCTCCTCCTTTAAGACACTCCTTAAAAACCCACCTCTTTGACCAAGCTTTTGGTCACCTTATGAGGCTCGGTGTTAGATTCTGTCTGATAATCGCTCCTGTGAATCGCCTTGGGACGTTTTACTCCGTTAAAGGCGCTATATAAACACAAGTTGTTGCTGTTGTTAGAGCAGTGTAGTCTTAGAGGTGACCTGCTAGAGCTCTATAAAAAAATTAAAGGGCTGGACAGCGACCCTATTGACAGATTATTCCAGTTTAATAGCTTGGGAAGGACCAGGGGGACAGGAGTTTAAACTCCCCAAGAGTGGGAACAGACTGGATGTCGGGCGGTTCTTCTTTCCCCAGAGAGCCGTGAGCCTCTGGGATGTGTTGCCTGGTGTGGTGGGTGCTGACTCTCTGTATACCTGCAAGAGGGAACTGGACCGGTTCCTGACTGGGGCAGAGATCGCATCATAGAGAAGGTCAGTGTCGTTATAGAGAACACTGGGTCCGTGTTATCTCCCGGACTGGTTTCCATCGCCTGCGGGGGCCGGAGAGGAATTCTCCAGCGTATATTTTCCTCTTATTGGCCCTGGGATTGGGATTTTCCGTCTCTCCCGGGAAATTACACGGCTGCGGGAGTGGGGAAGAGAGGGAGAGGGAAGCAAGAAAGGCAGGCTTGCATTTCTATAGCGCCTTTCATGACCACCGGACGTCTCAACGCGCTTTACAGACAATGAAGTGCTTCTGAAGTGGAGTCACTGTTGTAATGCGAGAAGTGTTTAGTCATGATGCGCCAGCCACCGTGAGTGTGGGGCAGGCTTGTATGTTCACATGTCCGCATTCTGGGTAAACGCTGCCTGAAATTCAACTCCCGAACGCTCATTTCCGCTCACAGAACAGGTGTGGCACAGGCCACTGACTCCCCCATTGTATCTGATCGGTCATGAATTGGTGCAACGGGCTCGAGAGGCTGAATGGCCTCCTCCTATTCCTGTGACCTCAGGTAATGACCCCACATGGACAGATATCAGTGTATCTATTGACGTGTGTCTCGTGGATTCGTGTCAATGCATTTCCAACCACCCACGCCCAGGCTACAAGGTGCACTGTTCAGTCAGGAGGGGTATTCAGTGACCAGCACACCCAGAATTCACCCTCACTTGACAGGAGTAATGTCAACTGAGGGAAAGGCTTCATTTAATATCTCTGTCAGCGATTTTTGTTTGGCGAGGGTATTAAGGGTTACGGAACCAAGGTGGGTGGATGGAGTTAAGATACGGATCGGCCATGATCTTATTGAATGGCGGAACAGGCTGGAGGGGCTGAATGGCCTCCTCCTGTTCCTGCGTTCCTTCATGCTGCAAAAGACTGCCTTTCGTTCTCTCTAATCAGCATGATTCCCTTGTGTTACCTTCTAGTCTTTCTTCACATGCCCTCTTAACCATTCTGTTTGTTGTTGCTGCCCCTCGATACTATCTATACTTTGCTTGATTTACTTTCGTATTACTAGCCCTAGCAGTGAGGGGTGGCCGGCTATGACACTGTAGAGGTCATCGCAGCCAAGCCTGATCCACTTCTCGTCCGATGTCCTCGTGTCCCAGCCGGAGCCGCTGGACAGCAATTGGTAACAGCTGTTTTTCTCTCTCCTCGTCCAGAGTTTCTTAGTCCAACCCTAGCGGTCCCTGAGATAGCGGCTAACTGAGCTCGGACCGAGAACCCGGACCGAGAATCCGGACCGAGAGCCCGGACCGAGAGCCCGGACCGAGAGCCCGGACCGAGAGCCCCGACCGAGAGCCCCGACCGAGAGCCCGGACCGACAGCCCGGACCGAGAGCCCGGACCGAGAGCCCGGACCGAGAGCCCGGACCGAGAGCACGGACCGAGAGCACGGACCGAGAGCCCGGACCGAGAGCCCGGACCGAGAGCCCGGACCGAGAGCCCGGACCGAGAGTCCGGACCGAGAGCCCGGACCGAGAGCCCGGACCGACAGCCCGGACAGAGAACCCGGACCGAGAGTCCGGACCGAGAGCCCGGACCGACAGCCCGGACCGACAGCCCGGACCGAGAGCCCGGACCGAGAGCCCGGACCGAGAGCCCGGACCGAGAACCCGGACCGAGAATCCGGACCAAGAGCTCGGACCGAGAATCCGGACCGAGAATCCGGACCGAGAGCCCGGACCGAGAACACGGACCGAGAGCCCGGACCGAGAGCCCGGACCGAGAGCCCGGACCGAGAGCCCGGACCGAGAACCTCCTGCTCTTTGTGGCTCAGTGCAGATTGTTATTGTCTCATTAACAACTCCCTTCTTGCCTTGCACCATCCTCCCTTTTGTCATTGAAGCACTCTTGCCCTCCACCCTATCACAGACCTCTCGCTTTTTTTCTTTCCCTGCCCCCTCTTTTCCGGCTGCCTATAGCGACACCGCTATTCCCGACCAGAATGGAGATGATTGGGCAATTCCCCAGTCAATCTCGCCTGGAGACCGCGCTGCTGGGAGTGACTGGGGTTGATTTTAGGCACAGAATTTGTATTATGTAACTATCCTCCACTCACTGCATTCTGCTGGAGAAATAATCCTGCTTTTATCGGGAGACTTTGCTGTAGTTTCAGTCACGAGTTCTGTTTGCTGTAGCTCATAGAGACTGTTTAAATAGACTCTGTAGACTGTTTGCTGTGGTGCGCTGTTTAAACAGACTCTGTTTGCTGTAAAATAGACTGTTTGCAGTGAGTCCTGCCCCCGCCTCCAACTCATTGGCTGACACAGTGGTGTCAGTACACACTCTGCCCCATTTCCCTGTCTCTGCACTTGTTTAAAGCCTGTTACATCTCTAACTTTGTCCAGTTCTGATGAAAAGTGATCGACCTGAAACCTTAACTTGGTTTCTCTCTCCACTGATGCTGCCTGACCTGCTGAGTGTTTCCAGCATTTACCGTTTGTATTTCAGATTTCCAGTATCCGCGGTATTTTGGTGTTTGTTAGATTGTTGTTCTTTCTGTGCTGGGTGCAGTGACTACGAGTCAAACGGCTTTACCTGATTCTTCACGGGCGTGACGTAATTTCCTTTCGTTCTCCAGTCTACACACTCGGGGTGTGGCCCCGCACTGCTGTAATGGTTCCCTCGTGTCGCCGAGCAGTTCTGTTGGGGAAGGGTAGGGGAATAAAAATTAATGTTTAAACCCAGAACTACTGTGGTGGTCTAAGGCCTAGTATTCTGCCTCAGACTGGGACCTGGCTGTAAATTGTCTGGTTACCTTCATGGCCTGAAGTAGTTGGGATACATTATGTGAGTAATTTGAGATGTGACATGTGATAAGTATAGCGTGCTTGAGAGGGGCCGTTCCCTCTGTGACGCCCTGGTCCACTCCTCAAATCGCCCCCAACACCCACTCCCCTCCCCACGGCACCTTCCCGTGCAAGCGCAGGAGATGGAACACCTGTCCTTTCACCTCCTCCCTTCCTACCATCCAGGGCCCCAAACACTCTTTCCAGTTGAAAGAGCAACTTACTTGTACTTTCAATTTGGTATACTGTAGTCGCTGCTTACAATGCAGTCTCCTGTACATTGGGGAGACCAAACACAGATTGGGTGATCGCTTTGCTGAATACCTCCATTCAGTCCGCAAGCGTGACCCTGAGCTTCTGGTCGCTTGCCATTTTAATTCCCTGTCCCACTCCCACTCTGACCTCTCTGACCTCTGCCTCCTACTCTGTTCCAATTAAGCTCAACGGAAGCTTGAGGAACAGCACCTCATCTTTCGATTAGGCATTTTATAGCCTTCCGGACTCAACATCGAGTTCAACAAATTCAGACCATAACTACTGCTCCCATTTTTCCAGACAGCAGGTGCTGGTAATGATTCTGCTGCTACTTTTTACAGCTCCTCGAGACCCCTTTTGCCTTTCACCATCATCCCTTTTGTCATTTAATCTCTCCTGTCTTCCACCCTATCACAGACCTTCCCTTTTGTTCTTTCCTCCTCCCCCTTTCCCCGCCTCTCTATTTGCTTAAAAACTGTTACATCTCAAACTTTTGCCAGTTCTGACGAAAGGTCATCGACCTGAAACATTGACTCCGTTCCTCTCTCCGTGGATGCTGCCTGACCTGTTGAGTATTTCCAGCATTTTCTGTTTTTATTTCAGATTTTCAGCATCCGCAGTATTTTGCTTTTGTATTAGTGTCTTTGAGAAACTCAGCATCGCCATCAATAGTCAACTAGTGGTACTGCAGGGCTCCCCCGTGGGCTTTTTTACATCCACCTTAGAGGGCAGATGAGGCCTCGGTTTAAAGTCTCATCTGAAAGACGGCACCTCTGACAGTGCAGCGCTCCCTCAGTACTGCCCCTCCGACAGTGCAGCGCTCCCTCAGTACTGCCCCTCCGACAGTGCAGCGCTCCCTCAGTACTGCCCCTCCGACAGTGCAGCACTCCCTCAGTACTGCCCCTCCGACAGTGCAGCGCTCCCTCAGTATTGCTCCTCCGACAGTGCAGCGCTCCCTCAGTACTGCCCCTCCGACAGTGCAGCGCTCCCTCAGTACTGCCCCTCCGACAGTGCAGCGCTCCCTCAGTACTGCCCCTCCGACAGTGCAGCGCTCCCTCAGTACTGCCCCTCCGACAGTGCAGCGCTCCCTCAGTACTGCCCCTCCGACAGTGCAGCGTTCCCTCAGTACTGCCCTTCCGACAGTGCAGCGTTCCCTCAGTACTGCCCCTCCGACAGTGCGGCACTCCCTCAGTACTGCCCCTCCGACAGTGCGGCACTCCCTCAGTACTGCCCCTCCGACAGTGCGGCACTCCCTCAGTACTGCCCCTCCGACAGTGCGGCACTCCCTCAGTACTGCCCCTCCGACAGTGCGGCACTCCCTCAGTACTGCCCCTCCGACAGTGTGGCACTTCCTCAGTACTGCCCCTCCGACAGTGCGGCACTCCCTTAGTACTGCCCCTCCGACAGTGCGGCACTCCCTCAGTACTGCCCCACCGACAGTGCGGCGCTCCCTCAGTACTGCCCCTCCGACAGTGCGGCACTCCCTCAGTACTGCCCCACCGACAGTGCAGCACTCCCTCAGTACTGCCCCACCGACAGTGTGGCACTCCCTCAGTACTGCCCCTCCGACAGTGCGGCACTCCCTGAGTACTGCCCCACCGACAGTGCGGCGCTCCCTCAATACTGCCCCACCGACAGTGCAGCGCTCCCTCAGTACTGCACTGGGAGTGTCACCCTGGATTATTAGCTCAAGTTTCTTGTGGCTTGATCATGTCTTAGAACCACTCAATTGAATGACCTGGTACCTCGGTGCAACACAGATATAGCTCCCCTGCCCAACTGTTACTCTATAACTATTTTAAACAAATTAGAAAACATATTTGTATAATATTATGCAAAAAGAATTTTTTTTAAATTAAACAGTTCAGTAAGTACCAGTTGGTGCTGTGGGGAGTGAGTTTTTAATAAGGCAGTAAAGGGTTAATTTACTTTCTTTAAAGCGAAACACTGCCTTTTTCATTGAACGATTCACGTGACGGGATTTAGTGGTCAGAACTGCGCTGACCCATCAACTCTTATGCTCTCAAGATAATCCTGTTAGTTTTAAAGAGCTCTCCGCCCGTGACTAGGAGGCAGAGTCTAACGTTTGATTCAGTGAGATAGCTATGGAGATCTCCTTACTGATATTAAATACACAACCGGCAAGCTTTAAGGCTTTGTTTAACCTGTCTAGTTAGTTATTGTTGGAAC
Source organism: Somniosus microcephalus (assembly GCF_052327205.1). NCBI lineage: Eukaryota > Metazoa > Chordata > Chondrichthyes > Squaliformes > Somniosidae > Somniosus > Somniosus microcephalus. Next base: position 3,855,267 of record NC_141013.1, on the reverse strand, counting down.
AACACAAGATATCGCGGTAACCAGGCAACAGGAAAGAACCAGAACATCGACTGAAGTGTGCAGAATACCATAGCACAGGGCTCAAGTAGCATAGTGTGTAGGATTAAAGCACTAGCACCGTGGAGCTCAGACACAGGGCAAGCAAAGAAAGAAAAGAAAGACTTGATTTCTATAGCGCCTTTCACAACCTCAGGACTTCCCAAAGTGCTTTACAGCCAATGAAGTACTTTTGAAGTGTGGTCACTGTTGTAATGTGGGAAACGTGACAGCCAATTTGCACACAGCAAGCTCCCACAAACAGCAATGTGATAATAACCAGATAATATGTTGTAGTGATGTTGATTGAGGGATAAATATTGGCCAGGACACCGGGGAGATCTCCCCTGCTCTTCTTCGAATAGTGTCGTGGGATCTTTTACGTCTATCTGAGAGAGAGCAGACGGGGCCTGGGTTTAATGTCTCATCTGAAAGACGGCACCCTCCAACACTGCAGCGCTCCCTCAGCACTGCACTGGAGTGTCAGCCTAGATTTTGTGCTCAAGTATCTGGCGTGGGACTTGAACCCGCGACCTGCTGACTCAGAGGCGAATGTGCTACCCACATTGGGAGTTCCCTTCCCCCTCTGCCTTCCTCAGTCTTATTTTTGTTCCGTTTTTTATCTTTGAGGATCTGTGCACCATCGGCCTTGACCTTTCACTTTTGGTGTCTGAGTTTTAAAAGTAAAGCACAGGTGAAGGGTACAGAAGTCCAGCAGGAGCGAGAGAGCACAAAAAACGGGGAGATAGCAACTACTCCGCAGCGAGGCCAGCTGAAAGAAGCTGTTACCTGTGGTTTCCTCAGCAAGTACAGCGTCTTAAATTCACTGAAGGTCATATCAGAAAACTGGTTGAGTCCCACTGAAAGAAAATAATACATTAGGTCCGTGCGATGCTTGTATCTCTGCGGGATTGTGCGTCACTGCGCTGTCCCTTTCATACTTTACGGTAAATATTACAGCTCGCACGCCGTGAGGCTCAGGGGTTACCGAAGGTTACTGACATGAATCAGTCATTCATGAAAGAAAGACTTATGAAATAATACTGAGCAGCCTGCGGGTGGCGCTGTCCAAGGAGAGTATAAATACTCGGGCACGGGCCCAGCTTGCGCAGGACATTCTTAACAGGAACTAGTGAAGGACACAACTAGACCTCCATGTTGTAAAACAGTTGATTAAAGCTTTGTTTAACGCTTAGACCAAGTGCCTAGTAGTTTTCTTACGTCAGTTACCGTGAAAGTATTCCTTTACCACTGTGACTTTAACAAAGCGCAGGGTTTTAAGTCAGTCGGTACGATATTAGAGATGCACGTGTCACCAGGTCTGTGACTTTCCTTGGCCTGCGTTCCAGTAAAAGCATAGATTAAATGGGAATAATGTTACACAAAAGCAACTTCAATCCACGCTGTTTTATAAAACCCGAAATAAAAATAATTAGAACCCTTTACACCTGGTCTGCTGACCTCCCTGTCTCGACCACTTCGTCCTCCTTTCCTCTCTCTTTTTTATTTAACCTGGATATTCTCCAGGCTATTTAGGATGATAGGAACAGGAGGAGGCCATTCAGCCCCTTGAGCCTGTTCCGCCATTCAATTAGATCATGGCTGATCTGTACCTTCACTCCATTTTCCCGCCTTGGTTCCGTTAATACCCTCGCCCAACAAAAATCTATCAATCTCAGTTTTGAAATTTTCAATTGACCCCCAGCCTCACAGCTTTTTGGGGGAGAGAGTTCCAGATTTCCACCACCCTTTGTGTGAAGAAATGCTTCCTGACATCACCCCTGAACGGCCTGGCTCCAATTTTAAGGTTCTGCCCCCTTGTTCTGGACTCTCGCTCATTGATTGACACACAGCTCCTGGGACATCTGAGGGAAAGGGGCCAAGATGCCAGCTGTAAAAATATTCCAGTGAACTTACTTTGAAAGGAATGCCTGCCGCTGTTGTGAGCTTCAATCTTTCTCTTGTTCTGGATAAAGGCATGTAGCCTGTGATTGTACTCTTCCAAGCAATAGTTTTTGTTGTGCTGCTCATGAGGATTGCAAACAGGTAAAAATATCACTTAGAATCAACAACAACAACTTGCATTTATACAGCACCTTTAACATAGTAAAATGTCCCAAGGCGCTTCACAGGAGCGATTATCAGACAAAATCTGACACCGAGCCACATAAGGAGACATTAGAACATAAGAAGTAGGAGCAGGAGTAGGCCATACGGCCTCTCGGGCCTGCTCCGCCATTCAAAAAATCAAATCAAAATCAAATCAACTTTTATTGTCATTGTTAGTGCACAAGTGCAGTACAACGAAATGTAGGCTTGCGGCTCCCGAGAGTGTACATTTAGATTAAGACATTTAAACATTCAACATACATTTGGCTTGTAATACATTAACATAAACATAACCATAATAAAGTGCATTGGCAGATGTGCAGGCTTTAGAGTTTATTTGTGGAGTTCAGTAGGATGACAGCCCTGGGAAAGAAGCTGTTCCTAAATCTGGTCGTACGGGTGCGAATGCATCTGTAGCATCTCCCAGATGGCAGGAGGGCGAACAGACTGTGGCTGGGGTGGGTAGGGTCTTTGATGATGGACCGTGACCTCCATAAACAGCGTTTCTGGTATATGTGCTCTATGGTCGGTAGCCGGGTGCCGGTAATGCGTTGGGCAGTTTTGACTACCCGCTGCAGGGCTTTCCGGTCATAGTAGCTACAGCTGCCATACCATACTGTGATACAGTTTGTCAGGATGCTCTCTATTGTGCAGCGGTAAAAGTTAGAGAGGATCAGGGGTGACAGGTTACATCCCTTCAGCCTCCTTAGGAAATATAGGCACTGCTGGGCCTTCTTCACCAGAGAGGAGGTATTGAGGGACCAGGAGAGGTCTTCCGTGATGTGGACTCCGAGGAACTTAAAGCTGTCCACCCTTTCTACCACAGCCCCATTGATGTGGATGGGGGTGTAACTTCCGCCTTTGGACTTCAATAGGATCATGGCTGATCTGAACCTAGACTCACGTCCACTTCCCTGCCCGCTCCCCGTAACCCCTAATTCCCTTATCAGCTAGGAAACTGTCTATCTCTGTTTTAAATGTATTTAATGTCGCAGCTTCCACAGCTCAATGAGTTAGCATATTCCATAGATTTACTACCCTCTGAGTGAAGAAGTTTCTCCTCATCTCAGTTTTGAAAGGGCAGCCCCTTATTCTAAGATTATGCCCCCTAGTTCTAGTCTCACCCATCAGTGGAAACATCCTCACCGCATCCACCCGATCAAGCCCCCTCACAATCTTATATGTTTCGATAAGATCGCCTCTCATTCTTCTGAATTCCAATGAGTAGAGGCCCAACCTACTCAACCTTTCCTCATAAGTCAACCCCCTCATCTCTGGAATCAACCGAGTGAACCTTCTCTGAACTGCCTCGAGAGCAAGTATATCTTTTCTTAAATATGGAAACCAAAACTGTACGCAGTATTCCAGATGTGGCCTCACTAGTACCCTGTATAACTGAAGCAAGACTTCCCTGCTTTTATACTCCATCCCCCTTGCAATAAAAGCCAAGATTCCATTGGCCTTCCTGATCACCTGCTGTACCTGCATACTAACCTTCTGTGTTTCATGCACCAGGACCCCCAGATCCCTTTGTACTGTAGCACTTTGCAGTTTCTTTCCATTTAGATAATAACTTGCTCTTTGATTTTTTCTGCCAAAGTGCATAACCTCACACTTTCCAACATTATATTCCATCTGCCAAATTTCTGCCCACTCACTTAGCCTGTCTATGTCCTTTTGCAGGTTTTTTATGTCCTCCTCACTCACTACTTTCCCTCCCATCTTTGTATCATCGGCAAACTTGGATACGTTGCACTTGGTCCCCTCCTCCAAATCGTTAATATAGATTGTAAAGAGTTGGGGTCCCAGCACTGACCCCTGCGGAACACCACTAGTTACTGATTGCCAACCCGGGAACGAACCATTTATCCCCACTCTCTGTTTTCTGTTAGATAGCCAATCTTCCACCCATGCCAGTATATTACCCCCAATCCCGTGATTTTTTTATCTTGTGCAGTAATCTTTTGGACAGGTGACCAGAAGCTTGGTCAAAGAGGTAGGTTTTAAGGAGTGTCTTAAAGGAGGAGAGAGAGGCAGCGAGGTTTAGGGGGGGAATTCCAGATTTTAAAAATCTTACAGCACAGAAGGAGACCATTCAGCCCATCGTGCCTGTGCCAGCTCTTTGAAAGAGCTCTCCACTTAGTCCCACTCCCCCTGCTCTTTCCCTGTAGCCCAGCAAATGTTTTCCCCTTCAAGTATTCATCCAACTCCGTTTTGAAAGTTACTATTGAATCTGCTTCCGCCGCCCTTTCAGGCAGCGCGTTCCAGATCACAACAACTTGCTGCGTAAAAAGAAATTCTCCTCCTCTCCCCTCTGACTCTTTTGCCAATCACCTTAAATCTGTGTCCTCCGGTTATCGACACTCCCGCCAGTGGAAACAGTTTCTCTTGCAATACAGATAGAACTGGACACATTCACATCCAATACAGAATTACATAGAATATACGGCACAGAAAGAGGCCATTTGGCCCAACCAGTCTGTGCAGGTGTTTATGCTCCACACGAGTCTCCTCCCATTCCATCTCCCTCCTCTCAGCCTCTCAGCATATCATTCTATTCCTTTTTCTTTCATGTACTCGCCTAGTTTCCTTTTGAAAGCTTCTAAGCGACTTGCCTCAATCACTTCCTGTGGTAGCGAGTTCACCTCTATCCCTAGATCCCTTTGCTCTTCTACCCCATTCAGTTTCTTATTTTTCTAAGGTGTGGGTGATGTTTCTATTTTTCCTACCATAAACATACACATAAAATACAACTATCCATGTGCACAGGATCGACCCTGGGCATGGGGAACGATGAGGGGGACGGATAGGCCAGATTGGAGAACTAAAGGCACAAATAAAGAGGAGGCGCTTGAGGATGTTTTTGAAAGCAGGGACTAAAAGTGGCTAGGCAGCGGGATCTGGGTAGAACATTTCAGCAGTTGAATGAGTGGTCACTGACGGTAGAACAGGGGAAGAGGAGAAGTCCAGTGTAGGAGGAATGAAGAGTGTGTGGGAGGGATGTAAGGCCGAGGGGAATGAAAAGAAAGAAAGAACTTGCATTTATATAGCGCCTTTCCCGACCTCAATTAAGTTCACTAGACTGATTCCTGGGATGGGGGGATTGTCCTATGAGGAGAGATTGAGTAGACTAGACTTATATTCTCCAGAGTTTAGAAGAATGAGAGGTGATCTCATTGAAACATATAAAATTCTTACAGGGCTTGACAGGGTAGATGCAGGGAGGATGTTTCCCCTGGCTGGGGAGCTTAGAACCAGGGTCACAGTCTCAGAATAAGGGGTCGGCCATTTAGGACTGAGATGAGAAACTTCTTCACTCAGAGGGTTGTGAATTTTTAATTCTCTACCCCAGAGGGCTGTGGATGCTCAGTCGTTGAGTATATTCAAGACAGAGATCGATAGATTTTTGGATACTAAGGGAATCAAGGGATATGGGGATAGTGCAGGAAAGTGGAGATGTGGTAGAAGATCAGCCATGATCTTATTGAATAGCGGAGCAGGCTCGAAGGGCCGAATGGCCGACTCCTGCTCCTATTTCTTATGTTCTTACATTCTCAGGACGTCCCAAAGCGTTTTACAACCAATGAAGTAATTTTGAAGTGTAGTCACTGCTGCAATGTAGGAAACGCAGCAGCCAATTTGCGCACAGCAAGCTCCCACAAGCTGCAACATTATAATGACCGGATAATCTGTCTTCGTGATGTTGGAATGATCAGGTAGGGTAGGGTAAGTGTTTGAAGAGATTTGAAAACAAAGCTGAGAGTTTTGAAATCAACAGTGAGAGCTAATGGAGCTCAGAGTAAGTATAAACAACAAGGATAACTTACTCTGATTTAGGGCACCCATGTGCAGGAAGACATCTTAATTGATGCTGGCAGTGTGAGGATGTGGGCTTGGCATTTTGGATGAATTGAAACCTGTGAGGGTTACTGCGAGGAGGCTGGGACTAGGAGGGCACTGGAGAAGTGAAGCCTTGAGATAGTTCAAGCATGGACTGGGAGTTTCAGTGGCAGAAGGGCAGAGGTGGGCAATGTCATGGGGATGGAAGAGAATGGTTTTGATACAGAGGGGACGTGGGGGAAGAGGCTGAGCTCTGGGATTGTGTAGGAGACCAAGGTCTTTGACTGATCTTGAGATGGCAGCCGAGGAGGTTGATGAAGTCAAGGCCAGAGGTTCAGAAGCACTGATGGGAGCCAATCGGTGGCCTTGATTTTGTTGACATTCAGCTGGAGGAAGATTTGGCCGATTTTGATATCATTCAGGTCTTGCAGTGACTAGGTTAAGCCGGAGAAGAGCAGAATCAGGATGGAAGTAGACTGAAGAAGAGAGCTGTTGGAGAGTGGTCAACGGTGGTCAGTACTTATAGTCAAAAAAAATCTGCATTTACTTAGCACCTCTGAGACACAACTCAACACCCTTCACATACAAGGACAATCTTTGTGGTTCAGTGACTTGTTTTAGTAGACAAATATGGCGGTTATTTTGTGCACAGCAAGTTCCTTGGAATAGCAAAGCTCTGTTGTTTGGTAGTGTTGGTTGAGGGAGAAACAATGGTCAGGACAGTGGGGCAAACTCCCCTGCTCTCCTTCCAGTAATGCCATGGGGTATTTAACATCTACCTCAACACCAGAACAGGAAGACAGGGCCTCGGTTTAACAATTCTTTCAAAGGGCAGCACTCCTTCGCAACAGAGGATTATGCCATCAAGTCTTGGAGCGGAACTTGAAACCACAAAATTTATTTGGCCACTTTGCCAAATTTTGGTTCCCCATAAAGTGAGTTCCTGATCTCGACTCTCACTGTCTGGGGAAAGGTCCCCTCAACATTGTTGTGTATGTAACCGTTTACCTTTAAGGGAACTATAGAATGTAACCGTTCGCCTTTAAGAGCACTACTTTCGGTGTGGCACTATTTGTTGGCTCATGTATACTGTAATACCGATAGTGACCACACCAGTATATAAGGGTTGTGATACGTTAACTAGGGCAGAATCGCCCGAGCCTCTGAATAGTAAAGACGTGTTTTATTTTGTTAACAGTGGAGTCTGTGATTATTTATAATACAACCCACAGACTTAACAAACATTGCCTGGGAGTAGAGGAAGCTGAGGGGAGGGAATCAGCAAGCCCTTAACCCTCCCCCTCTCTTCCCTGCACCATTTTCCATTCTGAGGATATTCCTTTATTTTTAATTTCTGATTCCCACACGTGTGGGCTTTCCTTCGAAACACTACAAGAGGAACTTGTCTACGCTCAGGATCTACAGAGAGTTCCAGGTGGGCAGCTCATACCAGTCAAAGCTCTGACACTGAATTGGGGCGAGAGGGAGCAAGTCACCAAACATAAACAGCGTGCCAGACAGACAGAACATGTCTGATCCCGAGGGAACGACAGAAGGCTGAATTTTGCCGGCGCTCAGAGTGGGTAGGGAACCCGCTGTCAACCCGCCTCCACGCGAGTCTCCCAGGTGTTGGGTCCGTCGGCGCTGAACAGAACCAACACCAAGCGGCAGGGGAGGCAATTCACATCATTAAACGGGTTATTAACATCCAATTATCTGTTATTTTAAGCCTACATTTCAATTTTACATGCTCCCCCACGGGTTACCCGTTGCTCGGGGGACACGTCAGCTCAGCATGTCATGAGTGGATTCAGCATTGAATTATTGCATGAGCTGACAGCTGCCAAAGTTGTATAAAAGATCCCATGTTACAGCTGGTCACTTTCAATGCTCAGAAACTGTTGGTTACTGCGTTTGTAAGACAGATTGAGCTTTCTGCAGCTTGCAAGTGTTTGGAGCCAACTCTCTATCCAGTGCCACCTCATTGGAACAACCTCTCTCACCATTGACAGATCGCTTCTGTCATCTCAACCTCACCTGTCATTTATTCCATCAGCATGGGTGCCCTTGAAACTCTCTCACCTTGGTCCTCAGAATCCCACTACAATCAGCCCCAACACCAGCATCATTGGGCACACCAGCAGCAGCAACAACAACAACACCAGCCTTCACTGCAATCAACTGATGCTGCACAGGACACAGGGCATCAGCACCCGACCACATTGCTGCCCGGGATGCCAGGGATGGTCTCACCATGGCCATTTGACGCTGTACACCCTGGATGCCAAATGATGCACCAGGTTGGCACCACATCAACACCATAAAGAATCCCTACAATGTCCAAGCCATTCCTTTCACACTCATCGCCGTTGCGGGGGGTACCATTATGTGTCACCATTCATAGAAACATAGAAGATAGGAGCAGGAGTAGGCCATTCGGCCCCTTGAGCCTGCTCCGCCATTCAATGCGATCATGGCTGATCATCCAAATTCAGTACCCTGTCCCTGCTTTCTCCCCATACCCCTTGATCCCTGTAGCCTTAAGAAATATATCCAACTCCTTCTTGAATATATTTAATGAATTGGCCTCTACTGCCTTCTGTGGTAGAGAATTCCACAGGTTCACCACTCTCTGGGTGAAGAAATTACTTCTCATTTCTGTCCTAAATGGCTTACCCCTTATCCTTAGACTGTGACCCCTGGTTCTGGACTCCCCGACCATCGGGAACATCCTTCCCGATGGTCACTACAACTCATTAAGCCACTTCCAAAGGTGCACACAAATCTGTCCAAAAACACAAAGTGTTGAAAATAAAGGTTTCAATGTTTGACAGCACATTAACAGAAACTTCACATGAACATTGGCTGAACCACCCAAGTGCCTACCCTTGTGTGTTATTAGTTGGTATGATTGCACTAGGATGAGGGTGAGTGTGAGGGGTGGCTAGTGAGATGGGGAAGTGATAATGTAGATAGAGAGGGATGGGTGGAGATGCAAGGTAAGTTGGTGTGAGTAAGGATATACAGGAGCAGGGTAGGGAAGGCAAGGCAGAGTGATGGGGATGTGATGAGTGGCACAGCAGGGTGAGGTGAGTGTGGTTTGGCAGTAATGTTTCATGATCTACTGAGATAATTGAAAGGTTTGCACCACTGCAGCCTGGTCCTCCTGACCACATCCCACCTTGTGCCCTCCTGTGCAATGTGCAATCACGCTGCGTTGGTCTCCTGGGGAGGTGTCTTCCGCCCATTGGAAGGGAAGAGAACCTCCCTGCGTGCAACATCAGTTGATAGCGGAGAAGGCTGGTGTTGTTGTTGTTGCTGATGGTGATGCTGGTGTTGGGGCTGATCTCGGTAGGATTCTGAGGACTAAGGTGAGATATTTTCAACGGCAACATAAGCATATGGAGGGAGTCATGGGAGAGCCTGGGTGCAGCCGTGCACCTTTGTGCAGTGCTCGTCAGTGTTGCACCTCAGTGCTGCAGAACACTGACAGCTCAACTGTCAAAATGAACGTGGACATGGCCCCTTTAAGGAAACCGGCTGATGGCGCGTCATCAAATGACGTCATCGGACCCTCTTTTAATTGGCTGGGAATCTCGCAGGGTGGGCTTAACTAGCCCAATCAACGGAAAATTCTTCTCTCACAGCGGGATGGAGCTGGGAGCCACCTACCTCGGCCGCACTTAGCCCACCTCGGTAGGCAAAATCGCAGCCTGAATGTTTCTGACAGGAAGAAACTGGCAAAAAAAAACAGAAAAGAAATATTTACCGTCGTCATCCATTCCTTGAAAGAACTTATTTCTGGAAAACAAACACGAGAATTATCGCAGTGATGACATGGTAACCGTATTCGTCCCTCCTTTCCTGAAGGCACTGACTCACGCTGTGGTACAGGTGTACCCACCCAGCCGATACCGCCCACTCTCCATGTATGGGCCTAGATGGTGAGACAAGGCTATTGGACCATGAGCGACGTCACAGCACAGTCCAATCCCGTTCTCTCTAATCCAAGGGTGCGGAGGCCGGCTGTAGTCTCCCTATTGCTCCCACAGCCGAGACCAGTAAACGGCGCAGAGTGACGGTCGACTGGCGGAGGGCTTGGATATTCAACTAGCGTTCCACTCCCAGCTTCGTTCCCACAGTCTTGGATCTAGGCTCTGTCGATTCCCGGGAAGGTCCAGCAGTTCCCAACAGGGTCAGATGAACAATATCAGCAGGAGAGTCCCTCTGGTCTGTACACAGCCAGCTGGGCGATAGGAGGGACCTGCTCACCCACACTCCTGGGCAGGCAGGATAGTCGGGGACGGGGCCAAAGCCCAAACCCAAATGTGTGAAAGGCTATTGGGGTCGATAGTGGGATGCATTGCATCTGTTTCTCGTGTGTAAAGCGAGCACAGGATGTCCCAAACGCTTTACAGCCAATGAAGTACTTTTTGAAGTGTGGTCACTGTTGTAATGTAGGAAATGCAGCAGCCAATTTGTGCACAGCAAGCTCCCACAAACAACAACGTGATAATGACCAGATCAGCTATTTTTTTTTTACTGATAACGTTTGAGGGATAAATGTCAGCCCAGGACAGCGGACAGAACTCCCCTGCTCTTCTTAAAATAGTGCCTTGGGATCTTTTACATCCACGTGAGAGAGCAGACGGGGCCTCAGTTTAACGTCTCACCCGAAAGACAGCACCTCTGACAATGCAGCGCTCCCTCAGTACTGCACTGGGGCGTCAGCCTAGATTTTTGTGCTCAAGTCTCTGGAGTGGGACTTGAACCCACGGCCTTCTGACTCAGGCGAGTGTGCGACCAACTGTGCCACCGCTGACACTGTTAAGCATGTTTAACATACTTGAATCAAAGCCAGATGGCCTGTACATCCGCAGCAGTCTGAGTTTCAAACCATACAGCACAGGAGGAGGCCATTCGGCCCATCGTGCCTGTGCCAGCTCTTTGAAAGAACTCTCCAATTATTACCGCTCCCTGCTCTTTACCGGCTCCCCAGAGACTGAATGGAAGAAACAAGCACCAGTTTTCCTGCCCTGTATTCCCAAAGAACCTTTCTTCTCCTTACCTTGGAAAGAAAACTCAGGCAGGCTCCGCACAGAGTGTAAAAGTAGGACGACCGGGATAAATATCTCCAACAGCCCCATTTCCAGTAAGTTTTGGCTGAGTAGAATAGAGGCTGGAAATCCCCTTCCTTCTGCTGCACTGCTTCTGTTTCCTGCTGCCGGGAGGCAGATGTGAAACTCGGATTGGGGAAGTGAAGTGACTGGAAGAGGCTGGCAGGGGCGGGGGGCGGGGGGGGTGTGAGCTTAGTGTCTGAATTTTGCAACTGTTCTGTTTCTAATTGGACAGTGTCAGTGACCAGAGGGGAGGAGACAGTGAAACCAGCAAAGGACTGCAGTGAATGGAGGGTAACAGTCCTCAGGGTGTGTTGTGTTTGAGATAAAGTTATAAACTTTGCAAGCCTGGGATCAGTACAGTGCTAAAGTTATCAGATTGTGTTTCTCTGGTGTTGCCACCACCATGTGGTGTGAAGGGCACATTGCTGCAGAATAATCCTGGCTGCTTCACAAGGAAATAAATCACCTGATTTACCAGAAAAGTTGGATCGAGCTGTACGAACTAAACACAGCAATAACCGCATTACAGAGCAACAGTACAATCACGTTTATCGTGATCTGGGACCCAATTAAACCAAAGACCAGGAGCCAGGTCTAGAACTTTAAGTAAGTTCATTACATACAATGTGCAGCACAGAAACAGGCCATTCAGCCCAACTGGTCCATGCCGGTGTTTATGCTCCACACCCTACTCCATCCCTCCCTCTTCTGGTCCTTTTTCCTTGGTGTACTTATCTAGCTACCCCTTTAAATTCGAAAAGAGGAGCGGAGGATTGAGACAAGAGGATTGGTGCAGGATGTTTGTAAACATTTCAATAGAAGACAAGTGGATCACCTTTAAAGGAATAATGCTGGACACACAGGTCAAGGACGTGCCTTCTGCCACTGAAACGTCCTTCTGGTGGTAAAGGATTGGCAAGAGGATTGTCAGATAAGAGGTGGGAACATTAAAAGAGGCAAATAACCTTGAAACTGATAATGAGCACAAGATAGTGGGCAAGATTAACCCTTACCTGCACTGCAGAAGCTAGGCAGGTGGGCAGTTCACCTGTTCCAGGTTATTTACCTGATGAAAAGCTGCCTGCAGCCCACAAATTCCGATTTTAACAGACACTTCTGGACTCCTCCGGAGTTCTTGCCATGGAGGGAGTGCAGCGAAGATTCACCAGACTGATACCTGGGATGGCAGGAATGACGTATAAGGAGAGATTGGGTCGATTGGGCTTATATTCGCTAGAGTTTAGAAAAATGAGAGGGGATCTCATTGAAACTTATAAAATTCTAACAGGACTAGATGCAGGAAGGATGTTCCCGATGGTCGGGGGAGTCCAGAACCAGGGACCACAGTCTAAAGATAAGGAGTAAGCCATTTAGGACAGAGATGAGGAGGAATTTCTTCACCCAGAGAGTGGTGAACCTGTGGAATTCTCTACCACACAAGGCAGTTGAGGCCAATTCATGAAATATATTCAAGAAGGAGTTGGATATATTTCTTAAGGCTAAAGGGAACAAGGGATATGGGGAGAAGGCAGGGACAGGGTACTGAGTTTGGATGATCAGCCATGATCTCATTGAATGGCGGAACAGGCTCGAGGGGCCGAATGGCCTACTCCTGCTCCTATCTTCTATGTTTCTATGTTTCTACGACACCTCCGACAGTGCAGCACTCCCTCAGCACTGCACTGGGAGTGTCAGCCTTGATTTTGCACTCGAGTCTCTGGAGTGGGGACTTGAACCCACAACCATCTAACTCAGAGGCTGAGAGCGCTGCCCACTGAGCCACTGACACATTGGATTGCAGGAATATATGGAGCCGATTTGGGAGAATCCCGGGACAGGTCTGTCTGCCAGTGATGAATCAAACTCTGAACAGCACTCACACTCATGTATATCACCCTGAGATAAAAGAGATTTATTGTCAAGAGGTAATCAGGAAATGCGCATTGATACAAAATGGGTAGACTTCAAAAAAATCACTAGAGATATTCAGGCTTAAAGTGTCACCACTACATCACAAGGTATCGTGTTGAGCTGAAGGCTTGTCATTTTCTTAATGGGTCCTTTTATGCCTCCTGAATGTAACTGAATCTTAGGTACTTTACAATGATTCAGATATACAAAAATTAATACTATTTTTAATATAGTCATATGAGTTGCACTAAGTTTAACACTCCTGTATAAAATATTTAAGCGAGACTACATACGATGGAGAAACGTTTCCCATTTTCTCCCAATTTTCTCTACTCTAGCTTTTATTTTCACTAAATACCGCCCTTTATTAGCATTTAATACATATGTTCAACTTTTATTTCATTGCTTGCAGTGATCGCAGTGTGACAGTCAGCAACCCACAACTCTCTGGTGTCACCTCACCTGGCATCGCCGGTCTGGTATCTGAGAGGCGATAATGTGCCAGGCTCAGTAAGGTAGCCACCCTTACCTAAGGAAGGATATATTTGCCTTAGAGGCGGTGCAACAAAGTTCACTGGATTGATTCCTGGGGTGAAAGCGTTGTCCTATGAGGAGCGATTGAGTCGATTGGGCCTATACTCTCTGGAGTTTAGAAGAATGAGAGGTGATCTCATTGAAATATATAAGATTCAGAGGGGGATCGGCAGGGCAGATGCTGAGAGGTTGTTTCCCCTGGCTGGTGTGTCTAGAACCAGGGGTCACAGTCTCAGGATAAGGGGTCGGCCATTTAAGACTGAGATGAGGAGGAATTTCTTCACTCAGAGAGTTGTGAATCTTTGGAATTCTCTACCCCAAAGGGCTGTGGATGCTGAGTCGTTGAGTATATTCAAGGCTGAGATCAATAGATTTTTGGACTCTAGGGGCATCAAGGGATATGGGGTTAGTGCAGGAAAGTGGAGTTGAGGTCGAAGATCAGCTACGATCTCATTGAATGGTGGAGCAGGCTCGAGGGGCCATATGGCCGACTCCTGCTCCTATTTCTCATGTTCTTATGTTCTGAGCCAGTCTTGTCCATGTTTACAAACCCACCCCTGCCCTGTTGGAGAGACCGTCTCTAGTTGTACGTCTCTGCCTAACCCCGTAACGCTCCCGTCTCGTGTACTGCTGCTCAAACCCGCTCCCTCCAGTCCGCTATCCTTTCCGCTGTACTCTGGAACTCTCTTCCAACACCACTGTGTATTTTCCACCTTCCTTTGCTTCTTTTCAAAGCCTCGTACAAACCTGTCCTCGCCTGTGCTTTCCGTTGCCTCACATTGTCCCCACCAATCTTTCTCCTCTTCTGCTTGGCATCCTCTACCCCTCTACACAGTGCTGACACCTGCTTCTACACAAGGATCAATACATCAATGCAAGTTGGTGCTATTTTGGACCCAACAAATAACAGTACATGCCTTTCGCTTACTTAGGAATAGGAGGAGGCCATTCAGCCCCTGGAGCCTGTTCTGCCAATCAGTTAGATCATGGGTGATCTGTACCTCAAGGTGGCTGAAAGGTAGGCGTCTGATAGTGAGGCAGAGGGAGCGCAGGATGGGGAGCAACCTGGAGCTAGAGAAGTGATGGGCGAGGACTGCGAGATAACAGCAGGAGAAGGTTAACCCCAACAGGGTGCAATAAGGTAAAGGGGCAATATAAAAACCAGGATGAAAATCTTGAAGTTGATGCTTTGGGGCATAAAAAACCAAGAAAGGTGGGCAATGACTGGATGGGGCAATGACTGGATGGGGCAATGACTGGATGGGGCAATGGTTGGATGGGGCAATGACTGGATGGGGCAATGACTGGATGGGGCAATGGCTGGACGGGGCAATGGCCGAATGGGGCAATGACTGGATGGGGCAATGACTGGATGGGGCAATGGCTGGATGGGGCAATGACTGGATGGGGCAATGGCCGAATGGGGCAATGACCGGATGGGGCAATGACTGGATGGGGCAATGACTGGATGGGGCAATAGCTGAATGGGGCAAGGACTGGATGGGGCAATGACTGGATGGGGCAATGGCTGGATGGGGCAATGGCTGGATGGGGCAATGGCTGGATGGGGTAATGGCTGGATGGAGCAATGACTGGATGGGGCAATGACTGGATGGGGCAATGACTGGATGGGGCAATGACTGGATGGGGCAATGACTGGATGGGGCAATGGCCGAATGGGGCAATGGCCGGATGGGGCAATGGCCGAATGGGACAATGACCGGATGGGACAATGACTGGATGGGGCAATGACTGGATGGGGCAATGGCCGAATGGGGCAATGGCCAGATGGGGCAATGACCGGATGGGGCAATGACTGGATGGGACAGTAACTGGATGGGGCAATGACTGGATGGGGCAATGGCTGGATGGGGCAATGGCTGGATGGGGCAATGGCTGGATGGGGCAATGGCTGGATGGGGTAATGGCTGGATGGGACAATGGCTGGATGGGGCAATGACTGGATGGGGCAATGACTGGATGGGGCAATGACTGGATGGGGCAATGACTGGATAGGGCAATGACTGGATGGGGCAATAGCTGGATGGGGCAATGACTGGATGGATAATGACTGGATGGATAATGACTGGATGGGGCAATGGTTGGATGGGGCAATGACTGGATGGGGCAATGACTGGATGGGGCAATGACTTGATGGGGCAATGGTTGGATGGGGCAATGACTGGATGGATAATGACTGGATGGGTAATGACTGGATGGGGCAATGGTTGGATGGGGCAATGACTGGATGGGGCAATGACTGGATGGGGCAATGACTTGATGGGGCAATGGTTGGATGGGGCAATGACTGGATGGGGCAAGGACTGGATGGGGCAATGACTGGATGGGGCAATGGTTGGATGGGGCAATGACTGGATGGGGCAATGACTGGATGGGGCAATGGTTGGATGGGGCAATGACTGGATGGGGCAATGGCTGGATGGGGCAATGACTGGATGGGGCAATGACTGGATGGGGCAATGACTGGATGGATAATGACTGGATGGGGCAATGGCTGGATGGGGCAATGAGTGGATGGGGCAATGGCTGGATGGGGCAATGAGTGGATGGGGCAATGGCTGGATGGGGACTGCACTCAGAATACAGAGTTTATATTAATGGGAAGCCTGGGAGAAGGATACCAATGAAAACAATCCTCGAGATGTGGATGAAGATTTTGGGAGAAGAAGGGTTAAAGTTAATGATGAAGTGGACAATATTACATGACATTGCACTTCTAATATTATAAAAATGTATTAATTTGGAAATGCCTTTATGAGAGATATTTGCACTGGGCATAAGTACACGGAGCTGTGAAAGGGATTCTACCTAGTTAAAGTGGATCACGCAGTGATAAAGGATGCTGTTTGCTGTGCCACTCAGCTTAAAAACATTGCAGGCTGCCTGTTATCCGCAAAGCCCAGACCCAAGGCAGAGCAGTCCTGTTGCCATAACAACTGAAGATTCTGGTTCTTGGGATGTTCTGTTGAGTTGAAGCGAGGGACCTATCTGTGGGAACAGCGAATGCTATTGCACCATTTGTCATTATTAACCCGGGAATTATTAAGTACAGGAATGTACCCCCGGCGCTCGATTTACTGCATCTCCCCTGTTGTAGCGCGCGGGGGTTGAGTGAGATGCTGGGATAGGTGGTAAAATTCAGATCAGCAAATAATGCACAAACAGCCATCGAGCGTTGCAATACACTCTGCGGTGTTTTGGCAGCTGGGGATTGACGCTGAACTCTAACGGCAGCGATGGAAAGCAATACTTTGCATTCAAATCTTCTCCACAAGTCGCACTGCATTATTTAGCGCACTGACGTCTACTGGCAAAAAAGAAAGCTCGTTCCAGATTTTGCTGGTGGAATTTCTCAGCCCTTCGCTGTTTAGGCAAGATCCACTAATTGGTTGTTACTCTAATGATATGAAAAAATTCTAAGCAATATTTATTTTTAATGGGCAGTACGGTCAGGATAAATAGGAAATGGTGCGGAAATGTTGGCAAGTGAAAAAGGTTGAGGAAAACAATAGTTTGTAGGGATTTGGGAGAATGCACTGGCTTGCCCCAGTGTCATCAACCCAAATAAGAATAATCTAACAAAGGTGTCCCCTTTTCAAGGGGGGCACAGATAATAAACACCCAAATCACACAAAGAGAAAAAGGAAACTTATTAAATTAAATAAGAATGTTATCACCCACGTTGACTGCGCACTCCAGTCCCTGCGGTGCCCACCGGCTGCGGGAGAGAGGCAAACAGCCAGAGCGACCACCCCCATGGCCTTGACCAAACTGGACCTGTGCATGGTCACCTTGGCCAGGTCCAGGAGCAGGCCTCACGAGAAGGTCCTCCGACCTGCCCGCCCGCCCGCCCGCCCGTCCCCCTCCGCACCGAACGTCCCAAGATCAGGAGCATGGGGACTGAAGGCACTGCAAGAGTCCAAGGCCTTTTAGCTACACAAAGGCAAAAGGTCATACAAACAGATCAAGTTCCCCAGCCCCTACGCAGACACGTTAAGAGGTTACAAAATGATAAGAGGGGCCATTGATGGATCTGTTGCCCCTATGCTGCTATAGGTGGTAGAGGTGTTCCAATAGGATTCCCCATCTCTTGTGCTGTATCAACTAGTCTACCCAACATGACCTGATTGTTGTCCTATTCATAATGAGGCCATAACACAGGAACAGGAGGAGACCCTTCAGCCTCTCGAGCCTGGACTGTGATTTGGAAAGTAGATTTTGACGCTGTCCGATAGCAGACTGTGATCACCGATTCTTGTTTCCATAGTTGCTATAACACTTGAAAAAACAAGAAATGATTTTAAATCCTGCTCTCAATTTCCGAGGTCACAGTTCGTAAATTTCTTTCGTGATTCTCGTGAAACTTGCTCATGGAATTTGCTGGAAGATTTTAACAATGTAGGAGACGGAACTGTCACTTTAATTAACAGAAGAAGTTGGTGGGGAAAAGCCAGAAAGATAATAAGAGGTCAATGAGTTAACGAACTTCCTTCATCAGGGCTGTAAAACACAAGCACCAAGGAGGGACCTCTTTTTAAACTATGGCTTCCTGTTACCACTGCAATTAGTTTTTAATTTGGTGGAATTGACAACATTTTAAGTTAAGCAGCGTTAGGAACATAGGAACACAGGAACAGGAGGAGGCCACTCAGCCCCACGAGCCTGTTCTGCCATTCAATTAGATCATGGCTGATCTGTACCTTAACTCCATCCACCTGATTTGGTTCCTTAACCCTAAAAAAGGGAAGGTTGAGGGGTGACCTGATAGAGGTCTTTAAAATGATGAGGGGGTTCGATAGAGTAGGTGTGAGAGAAGATGCTTCCACTTGTAAGGGATTCAAAAACTAGGGGCTATAAATATAAGATAGTCCCTAATAAATCCAATCGGGAATTCGGGAGAAACTCCTTTACCCAGAGAGTGGTGGAACTCACTGCCACTGAGAGTGGTTGAGGCAAATAGTATAGATTCATTTAAGGGGAAGCTGGATAAACACATGAGGGAGACAGGAACAGAAGGTTATGTTGATAGGGTGAGATGAAGAGGGGTGGGAGGAGGCTCGTGTGGAGCATAACAACAACAACTTGCATTTATATAGCGCCTTTAATGTGATAAATTGTTCCGATGCGCATAAAAGCCAGTTGGGCTTAATGGCCTGTTTCTGTGCTGTAGTCTCAATGTAACTCGACGTAACCCTTAACACCCTCGCCTAACAAAGAAATCTAGCGATCTCAGTTTTGGAATGTTCAGTTCACCCCCAGTCTCAACAGCTTTTTGGGGGAGAGAGTTCCAGATTTCCACTAGCCTTTGTGTGAAGAAGTGCTTCCTGACATCACCCCTGAACGGCCTGGCTCTAATTTTAAGGTTCTGTCCCCTTGTTCTGGACTCCCCCCACCGAGGATTGGTGTCGGTCTGGAGAGGCAAACTGAAGCCCATTAAGCTGCTGTGGCTGCACCACATTGCACCGCGCCAAATCGACGCTTAGGCCTGGTCGGAGAGTTGTGGGCGCTGTGGATGATATTAGCAGATAATCATGCTCAAACTCTTACGCTGATTGCCTGCAGAGTGGGCTAATGACTGAATCACATTTACCAGCAGGTCGATAAGTGAACTGTTATAAGAAAAAAAACAACTTCCGAGAAAGTGTTAACAGATTTGTGAAAAAGGTCTTTACTCATAAAATAATGTTAAGAACACGTAGAGCAAAGCTCCAGCCGAAGCTTCGTGGCTCCCATCTCTGCTCGGGGTCTCCAACAAGCGAAACCAAAGCCTGCGCGGAGTTAACGCAGCGAATCTCATCGTGAGTGCAGGGCCTCGCGTACCCCTCAGAGCAGCTCCTGCCAAACCTGGAGCAGCTTTGGGACCGACAAAGAAACGTTGGCCTGGAGTTCAGCTTCAGCATAATTTTGATTCCAGAATTAACGGAGCTATTTTTGAGGGGTCAGGGGGAATGGTTATTTTTCTTTTCTTGTGCTCATTAAGATGAGGATTAACAGAGCTGAGAAAGTGTCAGTGTTAAGTGTTCTGCAGTTAGGTACAGCCTGGGTTAGGTGCAGGATAATGACACTTTACACCACCTGAGCGATGTACCTTAACCTCAGAAGGGATCTCCTACTGCATCAGTGTAACATGTCCAGCTCCCACACTAACCATGGATGCTAACTGGCAATTGGTGCCACATCAAGAGGGCTTTTGTGCTGTAGGCTTCTGCCTGCCAAAACTGGACTAAGACTGCTCAGAGTCATTTCTCTTCAGACCCTTAACAACCAAAGAAAGTGTCAGCATGGGCGGGATTCAAACCAAGGTCCCAAAGGTGCTAGTCTAGCCTTTACCACAGAAAGGAGACATTCGACCCATCAGTGCGAGCTTAATTTGAACCCAGAGATGGAAGGTTAGCGAGCTAACCACTCACTGCCCAGAGAGAGAGGAAATCTTCATCTGATCAATCTGGGATCTGAGCTGTGGTCCTCGTGGGGAAAGGATGGTGTACTGACCAATCACACTAGGCTGCCCTCCATCAGCGGGAGGAAGCTCTCATATCACCGACCGGGGACTCAACCTCAAGCCCAGTGGTAAAAGGACTGTGTGTGGATGACTACATCACACAACCCTTCATCAGCGAGAAGGGGGTCTTCATCCCATTGATCTGGGCTGGATTGGAAGCAGGTCCCAGGGATGAAAGGACAGTGCGCTAACCTCCCGCACCAGAGAGATGAGACATTCACGCCATCGCTCTGAGACATGAACTCAGGTCCCAGTGGTGAAAGGAGTCTGCTGACCATCTACATCACCCAATCCTTGACCGGAGAGAAGAGGCTTTCATCCCAGCTCTCTGGGCTGGATTGGAAACCAGGTCATAGAGGTGAAAGGACAATGTTCTGGCCCATTTTGCCATCCATTCCTAGTTATTTTTAAAGAACTTTTTTTTAGGTTTTTTGAAGATTGATAAAATGGCTCAGTTGTTACCACAAAACCTACAAATGCTGCACTGGTTTTTTTTTTGAAAAAGATTTGCTCTACAATAAAAGTACAGCAGCTATTTATTGTCAAATGCCGCCCCGGAGCAGGTGGATGGAGGCTGTGCTCCTTGGGTTTTCGGTGTCCACTCTTCAGCGATGGCCCCATGCACAGCACGTTGAAGGAGAACAGTGATATCATCATTTATGCAAGGCTTCTGATGCAGGGGATGCTTGGGATTCAGGTCGGAAGCTTTGGTTCTATCCTCAGCGACGCTTCATAAAGACTTTCTTCATCCAGGACGTTTGGCTGGACCAGTAAATACCGTGCCACCTGATTGAAGCAAAACAAGAAGTTCCTGTCAGAAATGGATGGAGTGTAGTTGGTCGGATCAGTTGGCAAGAGTACAACAACAATAACAACTTGTATTTATATAGTGCCTTTAACGGAGTAAAACTTCCCAAGGCGCTTCACAGGAGCAATTATCAAACAAAATTTAACACCAAGCCACATAAGGAGATGCACTGCAGCAACTCGCCAAGGCTTCTCCGACAGCACCTCCCAAACCCGCGACCTCTTCCACCTAGAAGGACAAGGGCAGCAGGCTGTAAGAAATCTTTAAACCCAAAAGAAATTGCGAGTTATAAAAGGAATCACGATGCTGCAAAAAGTAGGTTTGGCAACTCAGCAGATGACCCAGAGAGAATTCCGCTCACATCAGCTAAGCACAGAGGACTCAGATCATCACAAGGGCAGGCCTCCCAGCAGCCATATCGCAACTGATATGGAGGACAGCATGGAGCTGGTAGGATAAGCAAGAGGTCTTTAGAAACACAACAAGCCATTTAGAACAGAGATAGGGAAATAACTGAATTCCAGAGGTGAGGTGAGAGTGACTGCCTTTGACATCAAGGCAGCATTTGACCGAGTCTGGCATCAAGGAGCCCTAGTAAAACTGAAGTCAATGGGGATCAGGGGGAAAACGCTCCACTGGCTGGAGTCATACCTAGCACAAAGGAAGATGGTTGTGGTGGTTGAAGGTCAATCATCACAGCCCCAGGACATCGCTGCAGGAGTTCCTCAGGGCAGTGTCCTAGGCCCAGCCATCTTCAGCTGCTTCATCAATGACCTTCCCACCAACATAAGGTCAGAAAAGGGG
The DNA here is from genome assembly GCF_052327205.1 of Somniosus microcephalus. Lineage (NCBI taxonomy): Eukaryota > Metazoa > Chordata > Chondrichthyes > Squaliformes > Somniosidae > Somniosus > Somniosus microcephalus. The sequence goes on along the minus strand of NC_141013.1, from coordinate 3,833,582 downwards.
ATGTTCGCTGATGACTGCACAGTGTTCAGCGCCATTCGCAACTCCACAGATAATGAAGCAGTCCATGCCCGCATGCAGCAAGACCTGGATGACGTTCAGGCTTGGGCTGATAAGTGGCAAGTAACATTCGTGCCACAGAAGTGCCAGATAATGACTATCTCCAACAAGCGAGAGTCTAACCACCTCCCCTTGGCATTCAATGGCATTACCATCGCCGAATCCCCCACTATCAACACGCTGGGGGTCACCATTAACCAGAAACTTAACTGGACCAGCCGCATAAATACTGTGGTAACAAGAGCAGGTCAGAGGCTGGGTATTCTGCGGTGAGTGTCTCACCTCCTGACTCCCCAAAGCCTTTCCACCATCTACAAGGCACAAGTAAGGAGTGTGATGGAATACTCTCCACTTGCCTGGATGAGTGCAGCTCCAACAACACTCAAGAAGCTTGACACCATCCAGGACAAAGCAGCCCGCTTGATTGGCATCCCATTCACCACCTTAAACATTCACTCCCTCCACCACCGACGCACCGTGGCTGCAGTGTGTACCATCTACAAGATGCACTGCAGCAACTCGCCAAGGCTTCTTCGACAGCACCTCCCAAACCCGCGACCTCTTCCACCTAGAAGGACAAGGGCAGCAGGCGCATGGGAACACCACCACCTCCAAGTTCCCCTCCAAGTCACACACCATCCTGACTTAGAAATATATCGCCGATCCTTCATCGTCGCTGGGTCAAAATCCTGGAACTCCCTCCCTAACAGCACTGTGGGTGCACCTTCACCACAGGGACTGCAGCGGTTCAAGAAGGCGTCTCACCATCACCTTCTCAGGGGCAACTAGGGATGGGCAATAAATGCTGGCCTTGCCAGCGATGCTCACATCCCATAAACTAATAAAAAAAACCTGACGTCAGCAAGATGGGAGGGGGGATTGTCAGTGATACCCTCTCCCTTGTAATTGGAAAATGGGATGGGTAAAAATGATTGACACTCTGGGAAGAAATTTGGTTGCTTTGCGCCTCCCATTGCTAATGGGGCGCAAAGCAACTGGTGCCCGGGCACGCGATGTTTGTGCCGCTCGCGAAATTGACCAAATATTTTGCAGCGGCACTAAACACCACCGCCACGATCTCCTGCGCCTGGAGATCGTGACATCAGTCGAGCGTGCAACGCCCCGGTAGCGCCCCGGACCGGATATTGAGTGGCAACCCCTGCCTTACCCCCTGCCGCTAGCAACTACAGGTTGAGGGGAGCGTTTTGCAGTCAGGAAGGGACTGGGGGAGCGCTATTTAAAGGCGACCGCTTCCTGCCTTTTTTTGTCGGCGACATTTTTGCACCACGCATTCTGAGAGAGAGAGAGAGACTTCTACAGAGATTCAACGCTGTGTGAAGGAGTTTTGGATACTGACAGCACTTTGCAGGTTCATTTTGATTTGACCTTTCTTGCATCAATTTAGTAGAGACTATGGGGGCTGCACTCTGAGCTCTTTCCCTGGGCCTCTCCATTGTTCTTTCCAGCAGATTTAATGTACAGGTCTCTCCAGGCCGAGATTCAAGGCTGCAATGAGCAGGATGTGGATGGAGAGCAAGATCGACCCTCCCCTTTAAGAACTGGCCGGCGCCAGTGTGTCTGTGTTCCATTGCTGACTGACATCACATGAGCTTCGCCAGCGCTCTGAGGTAGCGCCTCGCTCCTCGGCGTTAGCGCCTTAAGAGAGGTGTGTAGCGCCTGATTTAGCGCTCAGATCACCTCCAGAGGCGATAGAAGCCAAGTTTGCAGTCGGAGGCGATAATTAGTGCCAGGCGCTAAACTTTGCGCTTGGCCGATAATTGCGCCCCAAACGGGGCGGTACCGAATTTCTGCCCCCGGGTATCCACCAGCCCATCGAAATAAGGTATAAAAACGGGCGGCCGAATAGGGAAACAGGCAGTTAGGGGGCAAAGGCTGCCTTTGCTATTTCCCTGGAGTGTGGGAAGGCGGGGGACCCATCCCTAGTTGCCCTCGAGTGAGCCGCATTCTTGAACCGCTGCAGTCCGTGTGGTGAAGGTGCTCCCACAGTGCTGTTAGGGAGGAAGTTCCAGGATTTTGACCCAGCGACGATGAAGGAACAGCGATATACTTCTAAGTCAGGATGATGTGTGACTTGGAGGGGAACTTGGAGGTGGTGGTGTTCCCATGCGCCTGCTGCCCTTGTCCTTCTAGATGGAAGAGGTCGCGGGTTTGGGAGGTGCTGCTGAAGAAGCCTTGGCGAGTTGCTGCGGTGCATCTTGTAGATGTGTGACTCGGAGGGCAAGCGTTGGTTTAGTTGTGGGAACAGGCTGCGTGCAATGTTCCCTTTAAGCTGTGCATCTGCAACTCCCGCGCAGCGTTCTACAGCTCCCGCGTGGCCGGCTCGCCAGCTTTTAAATAGGGAAAAACGCACATACATGGTATTTTGAATGGGCCGCGCAGCCCCTTAAAGGGGCCACGCACCACCCCAAAAAAATTAAAAGGCACACTGGCCACGTGCCCACCTTGTCAGCAGCAGGTGGTGAGGGCTGGCAGACCTGAAAAATGGGAGATTATTTTGAAAGGAAATTAGTTTAAAATAAAATCTAAAAATTGGGCAAAAAAAAAAAGTGAGTACTAATAGGCTATTACTCCCGTACTGAGGGAGTGCCACACTGTCAGAGGTACCATCCTTTGAAGAAGAAGTTAAACCGAGATCCTGTCTGCCTGCTCAGACAGATGTTAAGGATCCCACGGCACTATTCGAGCCTGGAGCAGGGAGTCCTGGTGAACATTCCTCCCTCAAACAACGCCATCGGAATCAGATTCCATACTGTCCACTCAGGGAAAGATACTGCAAAAGCTTTTAATTTACGCAAAGCTCAAGATGGACCGACCTTGGTTTGTTGTTCGATCTTGTAGGCGGTCTGCTGGAACTGTCTGATTTCTCGGATTATGTGAGATATCTGTTAAAGTAAAGGGAGGGTGAAAACAGGCACAGCAATCTATTGAGTTGACAGAGCCTTCGGGCCACTTGTCAAACACAGACACAGCTGAATAAACACATAAATGCAAGTCTATTCCGAGTACTTGTATAGAATAACATGGGCATGTAAGACTGGGCCATTCTGTCGCCTGATAGTTTACCCGATAGTTAGAAGAAGTGTCCTCATTGTCTATCGCCAAGTCTCTACTGCCCCGCTGATTTAAGAATCTGCCCATTTGTTTGTGCTCCTGGTACTCGATGACGTTCTGTTTAAAAGTCAACTGCTCTCAGTCTCGAGTACTGACTTCCCCAGGTTTTGTGTGTTTGGCGGTTCCTCAGCTTCTAATGATGTTCCCAGCCCTTTGAAATCTCTGCGTAACTTCGAAAACTCCCATTCTGTACCCCGATTCACTCCCATTCTGTACCCCGATTCACTCCCATTCTGTACCCCAATTCACTCCCATTCTGTACCCCGATTCACTCCCATTCTGTACCCTGATTCACTCCCATTCTGTACCCCGATTCACTCCCATTCTGTACCCCAATTCACTCCCATTCTGTACCCCAATTCACACCCATTCTGTACCCCGATTCACTCCCATTCTGTACCCCGATTCACTCCCATTCTGTACCCCAATTCACTCCCATTCTGTACCCCGATTCACACCCATTCTGTACCCCGATTCACTCCCATTCTGTACCCCGATTCACTCCCATTCTGTATAATTCAACTGAACCAAATGCAACAGTTCATTTTCTCCCCGGTACAGAATTCCAATAGAATGACGTGAAAGCTCTTCCTCTTTGATTCCCATTGTATAGAGTTACTGGTCCACGTGTAACATTGTCATACAGTCCAATACTTAGTGCTCAGGGCGGGAGTTCGCCAGATACAAAAGTTCCCAGGTCCGATAAAGGCGGGCAACGTACAGGTTAAAATACCACAGGATTAAACACAAATTTTCATAGATATCCTGCATCTGCAGCTCTTAATAATCAATATAAAAGGAATTAAATTGAAGTCCATCAATATTTAGGTACAAAAGCAAAATACTGCGGATGCTGGAAATCTGAAATAAAAACAGAAAACGCTGGAAATACTCAGCAGGTCAGGCAGCATCTACCTGCTGAGTATTTCCAGTGTTTTGAATATTTAGGTACAGTTTGATAGACACAGTTAATCTCAGCAGCAGTGGAGGGGCATCAGGGATGCTACTATTAGCCAGGCTAGGGAAGGGGAATATCCCGATCAAGATCACTATCCAGGGACCACTGAGGGAAGTGAATGTGGGCATCGGCTGAGGACAGGAGGAGGCTTTGGTGCGGTGCCCTCTGTGGTCAAATAGTCTCTGCCACACTCTGTCCTGTATCACACGTGAAGAATGGGGTGAGGTACCGGAGGGTAATTAGTGTCTACCGGGATCTAAAATTCGAGCCAGACCCTTCAGGAGTGAAGTTAGGAAACACTTCTACACACAAAGGGTGGTAGAAGTTTGGAACTCTCTTCCGCAAACAGCAATTGATGCTGGGCCAATTGTTAATTTTAAATCAGGAGATTGACAGATTTTAGTTAACCAAAGATATTAAGGGATATGGGGCAAAGCCGGGTATATGGAGTTAGGTCACAGATCAGCCATGATCTCATTGAATGGCGGAACAGGCTCGAGGGGCTGAATGGCCTCCTCCTGTTCCTCTGTCTGTGTCTTCAGGAGAGGAGGGTATAACTGGCGGAAGATGCGATACACCCGTTTTGCATCATCGCCTGAGTTAAATTTCATGCCCGCTGTCTCTTGAAAAACACAGGTTTGGGGAAGTCTAGGAACAGGTGTTGTGTTGTGTTTTTGGGCATGTGGCCCTGCCCTGGACTCTGTATCATGGATCAGACTAGGTCCCACCACTCCACGGTGCAGAAAGACACACCTCAAACTCTCTGTCGGGGAATAGTGTGTGGCAGAGGAGGAAAAGTGGTTAAACAAAGAGAAGAGGGTCCAATCCAATCTCTACGGACCTACCATTCTCATCTTGGAGAAGTTGACTAATCCATCTTCAGTATAATTTGGCGTTCCCTCCTCAATGAATGCCAGGTCCGTTAGGTACATCCCCAAATAAGGAACACACGGAGGGTCACAACTTCAGGCAACACAAAGAGAGACGTTATTTGTTAGACATTAAACCTTATAACTCCCAGTTGTGAAAGATGGAGACCAGGGCCGGGAGTGTGCATCCTGTGTCTGCTGATGTCTCACCAGAGCTGGTGGGGAAGAAATGGGTTGGGAACTCTTACACCAAAGTGAGGGGCAGTGCACAACACCTCCACCCGTATGTGAGCAGGCATCTTGGACTGATACTCAAACGATAGAAGTATATCAACAACACTTTAGGAAGGATGTCAAGGCCATAGAGAGGGTGCACAGGAGATTCACCAGAATGGTTCCAGGGATGAGGGACTTCAGTTATGTGGATTGACTGGAGAAGCTGGGTTTGTTCTCCTTACAGCAGAGAAGGTTAAGGGGAGATTTGATAGAGGTGTTCAAAATCATGAAGGGTTTTGATAGAGTAAATAGGGAGAAACTGTTTCCACTGGCGGGAGGGTCGGTAACCAGAGGACACAGATTTAAGGTGATTGGCAAAAGAACCCGGGGGAGATGAGGAGAATTTTTTTACGCAGCGAATTGTTGTGATCTGGAATGCGCTGCCTGAAAGGGCGGTGGGAGCAGATTCAATAGTAACTTTCAAAAGGGAATTGGATAAATACTTGAAGGGAAAAAATTTGCAGGGCTGCAGGAAAAGGGCAGGGGGAGCAGGATTAATTTGAGAGCTCTTTCAAAGAGCCGGCACAAGCACGATGGGCCGAATGGCCTCCTTCTGTGCTGTGAGGTTATGAGTCTATGGATGAGGTTGAATGGGCTAAAGGGTCTTCTTCATCCGAACCAACCTTGTGAAAGGGTCAGACAGGTGGCCTATTCTGGAGATGTGCCCCAGCGCGGTCAAACCGAACCCGAGGCGCAGAGGGGGTCAGAAGCGTGGGCATACAGCAGGTCTGACTTTGGCAGTGATTGTTGGGCATGAGGCAAAGCCCAGTGCCAGAACAAAACATGGCAGAAGCTGTGATCAATGCCGGCCCTGTCGCTCACTGTTACTGCTCGGTCCCGTTCCCCAAGATTCTGTGGGTTAGAAATTGGTCTTGGGCGGTACTGAATCAGTCGGCCATTATACTGCCCGCCCAATATGCAATCCCATTGCCTGCAATATCGGGTGTGGTGTCCAACGGGCAGCCCAAGAGATAGCTCCCAGGACAGATCTCTACCCCATGATTCTAGGCAGGATCTGTTTGGGGAAATTGAAACGTACTTTTTCAAAGCCTCTCGGAGGTTTTTGAATCGTCCTTCAGAAGACACTAGTTTTTGCAGCTTGTCGATTAAAGCCTTGGTCTGAAACAAAAGAGAGAGAAAGAGAAAATGATCTGGGTGTGGACCAACTCCACCTGGGGGGGGTTTAATTGCAAGGCTAAAGTACCCCAATAATGGCCGCCCGCCAGGCCCACCTGCTTCGATACTTTCAGCCACGTCTTCTTCAGCCGGAAGATGGCGCTTCGGTTCAACGCCGAGGTTATCACCAGCACGGCATTGTAGTTGTGTAGACACTTGCAGATGTCCGCCACCGCCACCCATTTCTCGATGGCTCCCGTTCTGATGTTCACGTCGTCACTCTTCAAAATCTCCGAAGCTATTAAGTTACTGATCTGAGAGGGACGGCAAAAAACGTAATGGTTTCATCGGAGTGTTGTGTCCAATTGTGAGCACCAGACTTTAGGAAAGATGTCGAGGCCTTGGAGAGGATGCAGAGGAGATTGACCAGAATGGTACCAAGGATGAGGGACATCAGTTATGTGGAGAGACTGGAGAAGCTGGGGTTGTTCTCTTTAGAGCAGAGAAGGTTAAGGGGCAATTTAATAGAGGTGTTCAAAATCAGGAATGGTTTTGATAGAGTAAATAAGGAGAAACTGTTTCTAGTGACGGAAGGGTCGGTAACCAGAGGAAACAGATTGACAAAAGAACCAGAGGAGAATGTTTTTACGCAGCAAGTTGTTGTGATCTGGAATGCGCTGCCTGAAAGGGCGGTGGGAGCAGATTCAATAGTGACTTTCAAAAGGGAATTGGATAAATATTTGAAAAGGAAAAATTTGCAGCTCTCTGGGGAAAGAGCAGGGGGAGTGGGACTAATTGGAGAGCTCTTTCAAAGAGCCGGCACAGGCACGATGGGCAGAATGGCCTCCTTCTGTGCTGTAAGATTGTATGATTCTATGACGTAGGACATTATCCCAACCCCAGCTCAAGTGGCTGAGCATTCCAATGGAAAACAGTGGGAATTCCAAAACCTCATGGATTGCTCAGAAGGGGGAAGACTGTGAAACAGAGGAAAGCAGGTTGAGCAGCAGAACTCACTGCTGGATGTAGGGTACTGAAAGTAGGAGGCCATCCAATCCTGGGGGGTGGGAATTGGAATGGACAGGTTGGCGGAACCCTTCAGACTCTTCCTGTGGAGCCAGGAGGAGCCGGAGTAAATCCCCGACCCCAGAATCCCCGACCCCAGAATCCCCGACTCCAGAATCCCCGACCCCAGAATCCCCGACCCCAGAATCCCCGACCCCAGAATCCCCGACCCCAGAATCCCCGACCCCAGAATCCCCGACTCCAGAATCCCCGACCCCAGAATCCCCGACCCCAGAATCCCCGACTCCAGAATCCCCGACCCCAGAATCCCCGACCCCAGAATCCCCGACTCCAGAATCCCCGACTCCAGAATCCCCGACTCCAGAATCCCCGACTCCAGAATCCCCGACCCCAGAATCCCCGACCCCAGAATCCCCGACTCCAGAATCCCCGACTCCAGAATCCCCGACCCCAGAATCCCCGACTCCAGAATCCCCGACCCCAGAATCCCCGACTCCAGAATCCCCGACTCCAGAATCCCCGACCCCAGAATCCCCGACTCCAGAATCCCCGACCCCAGAATCCCCGACCCTAGAATCCCCGACCCCGGAATCCCCGACCCCGGAATCCCCGACCCCGGAATCCCCGACTCCAGAATCCCCGACCCCAGAATCCCCGACTCCAGAATCCCCGACCCCAGAATCCCCGACTCCAGAATCCCCGACCCCAGAATCCCCGACTCCAGAATCCCCGACCCCAGAATCCCCGACTCCAGAATCCCCGACCCCAGAATCCCCGACTCCAGAATCCCCGACTCCAGAATCCCCGACTCCAGAATCCCCGACTCCAGAATCCCGACTCCAGAATCCCCGACCCTAGAATCCCCGACTCCAGAATCCCCGACCCCAGAATCCCCGACTCCAGAATCCCCGACCCCAGAATCCCCGACTCCAGAATCCCCGACCCCAGAATCCCCGACTCCAGAATCCCCGACTCCAGAATCCCCGACTCCAGAATCCCCGACTCCAGAATCCCGACTCCAGAATCCCCGACCCTAGAATCCCCGACTCCAGAATCCCCGACTCCAGAATCCCCGACTCCAGAATCCCCGACCCCAGAATCCCCGACTCCAGAATCCCCGACCCTAGAATCCCCGACCCCAGAATCCCCGACCCCAGAATCCCCGACTCCAGAATCCCCGACCCTAGAATCCCCGACCCCAGAATCCCCGACCCCAGAATCCCCGACTCCAGAATCCCCGACCCCAGAATCCCCGATTCCAGAATCCCCGACCCCAGAATCCCCGACCCTAGAATCCCCGACCCCAGAATCCCCGACCCCAGAATCCCCGACTCCAGAATCCCCGACTCCAGAATCCCCGACTCCAGAATCCCCGACCCCAGAATCCCCGACCCCAGAATCCCCGACTCCAGAATCCCCGACTCCAGAATCCCCGACTCCAGAATCCCCGACCCCAGAATCCCCGACCCCAGAATCCCCGACCCCAGAATCCCCGACCCCAGAATCCCCGACCCCAGAATCCCCGACTCCAGAATCCCCGACTCCAGAATCCCCGACTCCAGAATCCCCGACTCCAGAATCCCCGACCCCAGAATCCCCGACCCCAGAATCCCCGACCCCAGAATCCCCGACTCCAGAATCCCCGACTCCAGAATCCCCGACTCCAGAATCCCCGACTCCAGAATCCCCGACCCCAGAATCCCCGACTCCAGAATCCCCGACTCCAGAATCCCCGACTCCAGAATCCCCGACCCCAGAATCCCCGACCCCAGAATCCCCGACTCCAGAATCCCCGACTCCAGAATCCCCGACTCCAGAATCCCCGACCCTAGAATCCCCGACTCCAGAACCCCCGACTCCAGAATCCCCGACTCCAGAATCCCCGACTCCAGAATCCCCGACTCCAGAATCCCCGACCCCAGAATCCCCGACCCCAGAATCCCCGACCCTAGAATCCCCGACTCCAGAATCCCCGACTCCAGAATCCCCGACTCCAGAATCCCCGACTCCAGAATCCCCGACCCTAGAATCCCCGACTCCAGAATCCCCGACTCCAGAATCCCCGACTCCAGAATCCCCGACTCCAGAATCCCCGACTCCAGAATCCCCGACCCCAGAATCCCCGACCCCAGAATCCCCGACCCTAGAATCCCCGACTCCAGAATCCCCGACTCCAGAATCCCCGACTCCAGAATCCCCGACTCCAGAATCCCCGACTCCAGAATCCCCGACCCCAGAATCCCCGACTCCAGAATCCCTGACCCTAGAATCCCCGACTCCAGAATCCCCGACTCCAGAATCCCCGACTCCAGAATCCCCGACTCCAGAATCCCCGACCCCAGAATCCCCGACTCCAGAATCCCTGACCCCAGAATCCCCGACCCCAGAATCCCCGACTCCAGAATCCCTGACTCCAGAATCCCCGACTCCAGAATCCCGACTCCAGAATCCCCGACTCCAGAATCCCCGACTCCAGAATCCCCGACCCTAGAATCCCTGACTCCAGAATCCCCGACTCCAGAATCCCCGACTCCAGAATCCCGACTCCAGAATCCCGACTCCAGAATCCCCGACTCCAGAATCCCCGACTCCAGAATCCCCGACTCCAGAATCCCCGACTCCAGAATCCCCGACCCCAGAATCCCCGACTCCAGAATCCCCGACTCCCCGACTCCAGAATCCCCGACTCCAGAATCCCCGACCCCAGAATCCCCGACCCCAGAATCCCCGACCCCAGAATCCCCGACTCCAGAATCCCCGACTCCAGAATCCCCGACTCCAGAATCCCCGACCCCAGAATCCCCGACTCCAGAATCCCCGACTCCAGAATCCCCGACCCCAGAATCCCCGACCCCAGAATCCCCGACCCCAGAATCCCCGACTCCAGAATCCCCGACTCCAGAATCCCCGACTCCAGAATCCCCGACTCCAGAATCCCCGACCCTAGAATCCCCGACTCCAGAATCCCCGACTCCAGAATCCCCGACTCCAGAATCCCCGACTCCAGAATCCCCGACTCCAGAATCCCCGACTCCAGAATCCCGACTCCAGAATCCCCGACTCCAGGATCCCCGACTCCAGGATCCCCGACTCCAGAATCCCCGACTCCAGAATCCCCGACTCCAGAATCCCCGACTCCAGAATCCCCGACTCCAGAATCCCCGACTCCAGAATCCCCGACTCCAGAATCCCGACTCCAGAATCCCCGACTCCAGAATCCCCGACTCCAGAATCCCCGACTCCAGAATCCCCGACCCCAGAATCCCCGACTCCAGAATCCCCGACTCCAGAATCCCCGACTCCAGAATCCCCGACCCCAGAATCCCCGACCCCAGAATCCCCGACTCCAGAATCCCCGACCCCAGAATCCCCGACCCCAGAATCCCCGACTCCAGAATCCCCGACTCCAGAATCCCCGACCCCAGAATCCCCGACTCCAGAATCCCCGACTCCAGAATCCCCGACTCCAGAATCCCCGACCCCAGAATCCCCGACCCCAGAATCCCCGACTCCAGAATCCCCGACCCCAGAATCCCCGACTCCAGAATCCCCGACTCCAGAATCCCCGACCCCAGAATCCCCGACTCCAGAATCCCCGACCCCAGAATCCCCGACTCCAGAATCCCCGACTCCAGAATCCCCGACCCCAGAATCCCCGACTCCAGAATCCCCGACCCCAGAATCCCCGACTCCCCGACTCCAGAATCCCCGACCCCAGAATCCCCGACTCCAGAATCCCCGACTTCAGAATCCCCGACTCCAGAATCCCGACTCCAGAATCCCCGACTCCAGAATCCCCGACTCCAGAATCCCCGACTCCAGAATCCCCGACCCCAGAATCCCCGACCCCAGAATCCCCGACTCCAGAATCCCCGACTCCAGAATCCCCGACTTCAGAATCCCCGACTCCAGAATCCCTGACCCCAGAATCCCCGACTCCAGAATCCCCGACTCCAGAATCCCCGACCCCAGAATCCCCGACCCTAGAATCCCCGACTCCAGAATCCCGACTCCAGAATCCCCGACTCCAGAATCCCCGACTCCAGAATCCCCGACTCCAGAATCCCCGACTCCAGAATCCCCGACCCCAGAATCCCCGACTCCAGAATCCCCGACTCCAGAATCCCCGACCCCAGAATCCCCGACTCCAGAATCCCCGACTCCAGAATCCCCGACTCCAGAATCCCCGACTCCAGAATCCCCGACTCCAGAATCCTCGACCCCAGAATCCCGACTCCAGAATCCCCGACTCCAGAATCCCCGACTCCAGAATCCCCGACTCCAGAATCCCCGACCCCAGAATCCCCGACTCCAGAATCCCCGACTCCAGAATCCCCGACTCCAGAATCCCCGACTCCAGAATCCTCGACCCCAGAATCCCCGACTCCAGAATCCCCGACTCCAAAATCCCCGACTCCAGAATCCCCGACTCCAGAATCCCCGACTCCAGAATCCCCGACTCCAGAATCCCCGACTCCACGGGACTCTCGATCAGCACCCCCCCCCGCCCCCCCTCTGGCCCTCTCCCCCCCCCCGCACGTTATTGGAGAGTATTAGTAAAGCTGCGATTCCTAATGAATTTACATTCAGTTTGGAACATAGAAACAGGAGGAGGCCATTCAGCCCCTCAATCCTGTTGCGTCATTCAGTGAGATCATGGCTGATCGGTACCTCGACTCCATTTACCCACCTTTGCGCCATATCCCTGGATACTCTTACCCACCAAAAACCATCCATCTCAGTCTTGTAAATGTCAACCTGCCTTAGACTAGAGACTGAGGATACTTCCGTTAGTGAAGAACCACATGGTTTGTACTCACATCATTGAAGCGTTTGGTGGTTTTCATAATGTACGGAGCTCTCTCATTCTTCTCCGGTTTCATCCAGCCCTGACCAAAAAACTCCCTGCGGGGAGAACAAACCCGTAAACATTGAACTGTGTGAAAGTATTGCTTACTAACACCATCCTGGCTCCTGTGACCTGGAAAGACTGAAGAGGCTGGGACTCGTTCCTCTAGAAGAGAGAAGATTGAGGGGTGACCTGAGAGAGGTCTTTAAAATTACAAAGGGGTTTTGAGAGAGTAGATGCTGAGAAGGTGTTTCCACTTGTGGGGGAGGCCAGAACTAGGAGCCATAAATATAAGATAGTCACTAATAAATCCAACAGGGAATTCAGGAGAAACTTCTTTACCCAGAGAGTGGGTAGAAGGTGGAACTTGTGGTTGAGGGGAATAGCATAGATACATTTAAGAGAAAGCTAGGTAAGTAAATGAGGGAGAAAGGAATAGAAGGTTATGTTGATGGGATGAGATGAAGTAAGATGGGAGGAGGCTCGTGTGGACCAGTTGGGCCGAATGGCCTGTTTCTGTGCTGTACACTCAATGTAATTCTATGAAAGGCAGTCAGCTCCTGGTGGATTAAACAGTAACTTACTCGTAAGGAATACACCCGAAGACTAGGTGGTCCAACAAAGTCAACTCTTCAGCTATCTCCAGGGCGGAGAGGTTTTCAAAAGTCTCTTCTTCCACCTTCCCAAAGAAGAGGAAAGAAGATGGGACATTAAATAAAAAATTCTTAAGTCACGGCAATCTCAAAGTTTAAATCGATAATTGATACCAACCATGTTCATTATCTCTTCCAACGCTGTTTGGTTGTCCCCTGAATCTTCTTGGCTCAAAGTCCTGAAAGTTGGAAACACTCTGTGTTATTAAGCAGACGGAACTGAGGGGAGGTGTGACGCAAGTCCTTAAAATACTGGAAGGTGTAGATAACACTGAATAAGCAAGCTATTCAACCAAGACACTCAGAACAGGACTAGAGGACACAGGTACAACATTCGCAGGCCATGAGCAAAGTTAGAGATGATTTAAAAAGAACGTTATTTGTCCCCACATGGATTTATAAATAATTTATGGACCTGATATCCACGTCAGCGATTTCCAGGCAGCCTCACTTACTTGGACTCTCAAAGGCAATACTGGAGCAGTGGCCTCAAGGGAACAGGCTCTGGACTCCCACTACACACGAGCAATCAGGAAAGGTGACCAGGCTGGGGCTCTTCTCTCTTGAAAAGAGAAGGCTGAGGGGTGACCTGATAGAGGTCTTTGAGATTATGAAGGGGTTTGATAGGGTAGACGTAGAAAAGATGTTTCCACTTGTGGGGGAGACCAGAACTAGGGGCCATCAATATAAGATAGTCACTAATAAATCCAATAGGGAATTCAGGAGAAACTTCTTTACCCAGAGAGTGGTGAGAATGTGGAACTCACTGCCACAGGGAGCGGTTGAGGTGAATAGCATAGATGCAGTTAAGGGGAAGCTCGATAAACACATGAGGGAGAAAGCAATAGAAGGATATGTTGATAGGGTGAGATGAAGAGGGGTGGGAGGAGGTTTGTGTGGAGCATAAACACCGGCACGGACCAGTTGGGCTGAATGGCCTGTTTCTGTGCTGTACATTCTACGGACGACCATGGGAGATCAGTCTGAACAAATATTTCTTGTGTCTGTGGTTTGTGTTTTTGCGCCTGTATATTTTTGTTGGAGAAGAAGCCGGCTTAGGAAAACTCGCCTGATGATGTTGGCCGCTGCTTTCCGCTCCTGTGTCAGCAATTCAGGATCATGAATGACTTCCTCCAGGAAACCGATCACTTTGCTTTTCAGTTCAGTGTTTGCTTCGAAATCCTGTGGGTGAAGGAGGATAACAGTCAATGTTTCCGATACCCCCGGCAACATTCCCGATACCCCGATAACCCTGGCAACATTCCCGATACTCCCGGCTACATTCCCGATACCACGATAACCCCGGCAACATTCCCGATACCCCAATAACCCCGGCAACATTCCTGATACCCCCGGCAACATTCCCAATACCCCGATAACCCCGGCAACATTCCCGATACCCCCGGCAACATTCCCAATACCTGGTAACATTCCCGATACCACTGGTAACATTCCCGATACCCGGCAACATTCCTGATACCCCAGCAACATTCCCGATACCCCTGGCAACATTCCCGATACCCCGGGCAACATTCCCGATACCCTGGCAACATTCCCGATACACTGGCAACAATCCCAATACCCAGCAACATTCCCGATACCCAGCAACATTCCCGATACCCCGGCAACAATCCCAATACCCAGCAACATTCCCGATATGCCCGGCAACATTCCCGATACCCAGCAACATTCCCGATACCCCGGCAACAATCCCAATACCCAGCAACATTCCCGATACCCCTGGCAACATTCCCGATACCCCGGCAACATTCCCAATACCCCTGGCAACATTCCCGATACACAGCAACATTCCCAATACCCCAGCAACATTCCCAATACCCCCAGCAACATTCCCAATACCCCCAGCAACATTCCCGATACACAGCAACATTTCCGATACCCCAGCAACATTCCCAATACCCCCGGCAACATTCCCAATACCCCAGCAACATTCCCGATACCCCTGGCAACATTCCCAATACCCCCGGCAACATTCCCGATACCCAGCAACATTCCCGATACCCAACAACATTCCCGATACCCCCAGTAACATTCCCGATACCCCCGGCAACATTCCCGATACCCAGCAACATTCCCGATACCCCGGCAATATCCCTGATAGCCCGGCAACATTTCCAATTCTCCCAGCCAATGTTCCCTGTAAGCTGCACTTTGTTGTGCGCGGTCTGGTTCTTTTAGTGCGCGGTCCCTTTAATTTTCCGTGCCTGCGCGGTGTTTCCAATGGAGAAGCCAGTGAGCGGCCTGTGCTTGATCTTTCCCATTACTGCGCGGCCACGCAACTTAGCGGGAACATTGGGCCCAGCTGACTGAAGATAAACTGGTCCCTGATTCCAATCAACCAGGCTGTTCGCAACCTTGACGTCCAATTTGACCCCGAGATGAGCTGCCAACCCCATATCCTCTCCTTCACCCCGACCGCCTACTGCCACCTCCGTAACATCGCCCGTCTCCGCCCCTGCCTCAGCTCATCTGCTGCTGAAACCCTCATCCATGCCTTTGTTACCTCCAGATTGCTCCTCCGACTCTGGCCTCTTGCGCATCCCTGATTTTCATCGCTCCACCATTGGCGGCCGTGCCTTCTGTTGCCTGGGCCCTGAGCTCTGGAATTCCCTGCCTAAACCTCTCCGCCTCGCTACCTCTCCTCCTTTAAGATGCTCCTTAAAACCAACGCCTTTAACCTAATATATCCTAATGTGGCTCGGTGTCAAATTTTGTTTGATAATCGCTCCTGTGAAGCGCCTTGGGATATTTTACTACGTTAAAGGGGCTATATAAATACAAGTTGTTGTTGTTGACCCATTCAATTGTTTTGCTCAGAAACTGAACTCGCTGAAATCACTTGCAACTCATTCCCATTAAACGTAAACATCCTGGAGGCACCTGGCTGCACCTTTCACATCCTTAGAATGTCCCAAAGGACTTCTCAGCCAGTGAAACACTTTTGAAATGTAGTCACTGTTGTAATATAGGAAATGCAGCACTCAAACTGCACACAGCAAGATCCCACAAACAGCAATGAGATAGATGACTCGCTAATCTAATTTTTGGTGTTGGTTGATGGATAAATTTCAGGCAGGACCTGCTGTTCTACAAATAGTGCCATGGGATCTTTCACAGTGACCTCTGTTTAGCATCTCATCCAAAAGACTGCAACACTGATAAATACAGAACTCCCTCGGTGCTGCAATGAAGTATCAACCTCGGAGCTAGTGCATCAGATCCTGGAGTGGGACTTGAACTCAGGACTTTCCGACCGAGAGACGAGCGACACTACCGCTGAGCCAAGCTGAGACTAATGTAAGCCAAGTAGTGTTTGTCCCTCTCGAAGCAAGTGGCAGCAAAGGGAAACGGCCGTCACCATTTTCATAGGGATCGGAGGGCTCCGTGAAGTGATACTTCTATGATCTACATTATAATCCTCATCGAGGCCCAAGATGAGGGGTCTAGACAGAGTAGATAGAGAGAAACTGTTCCCATTGGCGGAAGGGTCGAGAACCAGAGGACACAGATTCAAGGTGATTGGCAAAAGAACCAAAGGCGAGATGAGGAAAAGGATTTTTACGCAGCGAGTGGTTAGGATCTGGAATGCACTGCCTGAAAGGGTGGTGGAGGCAGATTCAATCGTGGCTTTCAAAAGGGAATTGGATAAGTACCTGAAGGGAAAAGGTTTGCAGGGCTACGGAAAAAGGGCGGGGGAGTGGGACTAGCTGAAGTGCTCTTGCAGAGAGCCGGCACGGGCTCGACGGGCTGAATGGCCTCCTTCTGTGCTGTAACCATTCTATGATTCTATGATTCTAAGGTGGATGGGGATATGGTTACCTCATCAATTCTACCCAGTTCTGTATAATCTGGGGACGGTTGATTTGTCATTCAATCAATCAAATAATCAATCAATCAGTCAGGCATTCAATCAATCTTTCTTTATTTCCCTGCGGATTTGGTGACTCTAATTGTTCACGCAACGGCCTAGATGTTCCGATTATCACGGCAATGATAACTGATTCATTTTAAATGGGTTACCAACAACATTACGATTGGAAAAGCTCGGTCAGTGGCTCCGTCCTCCTGATGTGGGGAGTATGTTTGAGTGGCCAGAATCTGCTGTTAGCGGTATACTTGAAGAAGTAATTGGAATTCCAAACCAATTCATTGTGACAGCTGCACTGAAATGTGAAAAGGGAACTCTTGTTTGGTGCCTTAGAGGCACAGTTTAATGTGAGTTTCTTTTCAATTATTTTCTTTGCAATGTTGCCTACAGCTTCTGTCCAAAAAACCCGGTTTCAACTTAAATCGCGACCTTTATCTTTCATGCTCGATATCCTCACCAACCCTGGACTGCAGCTTCTCCGGCAAAGTCCTGAAATAAATACAAATGAGGAAGGCCATTCAGCCCATCTTTGCTCATCCATCAAGACAGACCCCCCATCACAGCGTCCAATTGATCTACAATAATATTTCTATATGTGCTCTTGGGATGTGGGTGAAATGGACCACATTTATTGCCCGTCCCTACTAACCCCGAAGAGGTGGTGGTGGGTCGTCTTCTTGACCTTCGATGGTACTTGTGATGATGGTGCTGACAAAATGGTGCTGGGTTGATATTTTGGAATTCCCAACCTAACGATGATGAAGGAACGGCGGTGACACGGAGTCAATGGTGTTCCCACAACATTGCTGCTCTTGCCTGTGTTGACAGTAGAGGTCGCAGGGAAGGGCGGTCCTCTCAAAGTAACCTCGGTGAGTTGATGCAGCACCTTGGGTAGAAGGTAGTGTAACGGGATTCATACTACAGAAACTGTTGCAAGGACCAGATGTTTCGTGAAGTTAGCCTGCTGGTTAGTGAGGATACAGAGGGATGGAAAAATTGTACTGAGATCTCCTTGGTCAGCTCATTGATTCCCCAAGGTTGATGCAAGAGATGGTTAGTATAAAGGACTTAGAGGATTATAGAACTGGGTGCACGTTTTGGCTTTGTTTGGTGAATTTCAGGGGTAATCAAGATGAGGGATCTTAATCTTGCTCTTCATACCAAATTTCCTGGCCAACATTCATCCCTCAACCAACATCACTAAAACAGATTATCTGGTCGTTATCACATTGCTGTTTGTGGGAGCTAGCTGTGCACAAATTTCCTACATTGCAAGAGTGACCACACTTCAAAAAGTACTTCATTGGCTGTAAAGCACTTTGGGACGTCCGGTGGTCGTGAAAGGTGCTGGAGAAATGCAAGTCTTTCGTTCTTTTTCCATCTTGGGTGCCTAGTGCCAGCGTCAAGCACTCACAGGCCACATACAGCACAGCCCTCGCCAGAGCACAGGTCTATTTACTCTGCCCCAGCAATGGACCCATCTTAATATCGGATCTATGAGCTGGGCTAACGTTCATGGCCAAACACTACCTGGGAATGCTTTGAGACCCAATGCCTCAACACATTGAGGACACGATTCGTAGCAGCTCTTCGAATCACAAACTCTTTGTCACAAATTCTCTGGTCAGCAGGAAAGCCTAGAACCAACAGCAGAAAATTAATTCAGAAATAAGGAAACAGAGAGTGATATAAATAGTTTGGGCCGATCCTCTAATGATATGTTCCCTCCTCCCGCCCCTTTTGATGATTATATATCCGGAAAAACCTCTCACCAAATTTCCTAGGATTCTGTCAAACTCAGTGAGTAGGTGACAAAAATATTGAGGGGGAAAATTCGATTGCTTTTGGCGCTAACGGGGCGCAAAGCAACTAGCGCCCGGGCTTGACACTGACAACGCCTCCCATGCGTCGGCAGTAACTGTTAGTGCCCCGTGGCGCTGCGCCGCCAGCGATGACGTCATCGCCTTGCGCAGCACCCTGCTCGCACCCCGGCCGCGATCTTTGGTAGCGCCCCCAGACACAATGTCTGACGGGGTCAGGGGGGCCTACCTGCGGCCGGGGCGGCACTAATTAAAGGCGAGGTGCCGGTGGCCATTTTTGTTGCTGGCTGCCTGCCAGCACCTGCCCCCTCTGCCGTCCCCGGCCTCCTCTGCAGCCCCCCCCCCGCGGAGTGCCGGCTGCGCTCCGTGAGCCCGGCACTTCGCTTGAGTGCTGGGCTCTTTTGCCGGCACTCCGATCCCTGGTGGCCCAGCTGGGCCCCGGGTCGTGCTGCGCTAGGCCCCTCCCTTTTAAGAAGGGGAGGAAGGCCTGCAGTACCGCGGCGCGACATGCCACGATATTCCATCGCAGCGCCCCAAGAGGGAGGCGGGGCACTTCCAGTAGCGTCCCGCTTCCCTCTTGGGGCGCTACCGATGAATTTTGGCCTTGGGGACGCTAATTTTTTTGTGGCGCTAAAAGTAGCGCCCTGGCGAAGTTAGCGCCCCAAAGGGGGCGCGACTCAATTTTTCCCCCTGGATTTTTTTTATCCCAGATTAGTGTCTGCCCCTTTAATACTCAGACACAGGGGTAGCGATTTCACGCTAACTCAATTTGCCCAAAATCAGCCAAAGTAGCCCAAAAAATCGCGGGATTTCAAGCGCAGGTTACGCTCTGCAGTAATCGAGTTTCCGCGATCTTTTGCGCTGGAAGCTGGCCCTGCCAAAAAATGATCAATTCCATTCTGAAACGCTGCCGATTATTCTGGTTGATGGAAGGTTTTACGGTTGTGATTATGCAAATGAGTTTGAGCGGAAACTCGGAAAACTGCTGCGATTTTGAGCCTTTTTTTGCGCTCAGATTGCCGACTGCACCCAAAGCAGAAACTCCACCCCATGTTTAGGGAGTTTAATTGCCAAAGTCCCGCAATAAGCCGATCCCAATATGACATTGTTGTTACAGGCTCCCTGGTAACAGGCTGGAATCTAACGTAAGGTTTCAAATATATATTGTATGTTCATGATTGGTTCCTTTGGTATTTGGCTAACAATTCCGCTTTGAGACGTCAGATATTCAAAATCCAAGGTGTTCTGGTAACTCCATGTTGAGAGGGACAGTTCTGTTCTAACAGCGGGCGGGGGAAGGTCTGTTGGAATCTCCCATTCATTGGAAGTTGTCTGAAAGAGGGAATTCTACTCGAGAAGCGGTTTCAAAATCTTAGAGAAACAGCCAAGAGACAGTCGGAATGGATTTGGCATTTTGGAATTCATCAAAGAAGGAAAATCACTGCAATTAAAAGATAATTACCAATGGGGAGTTTAGTTCCCAGAGATGCGATCTCTTATTTTTTTTATTCGTTCCTGGGATGTGGGCGTCGCTGGCAAGGCCAGCATTTATTGCCCGTCCCTCATTGCCCTTGAGAAGGTGGTGGTGAGCCGCCTTCTTGAACTGCTGCAGTCTGTGTGGTGAAGGTGCTCCCACAGTGCTGTTAGGGAGGGAGTTCCAGGATTTTGACCCAGTGACGATGAAGGAACGGCGATATATTTCCAAATCAGGATGGTGTGTGACTTGGAGGGGAACTTGGAGGTGGTGGTGTTCCCATGCGCCTGCTGCCCTTGTCCTTCTAGGTGGAAGAGGTCACGGGTTTGGGAGGTGCTGCTGAAGAAGCCTTGGCGAGTTGCTGCAGTGCATCTTGTAGATAGTACACACTGCAGCCACGGTGCGCCGGTGGTGGAGGGAGAGAATGTTTAAGGTGGTGATTCGACTTTTCACTACTTACAAAGAATATCACTGCTACATTATGCTCACTGTTTGTTTAATAAATTTGCTTAATATTATAAACATAAGAACAAGGTCTAATGTGGGGCTCTGACACTTTCAAAGACTGATGCAAGATCTTATGGGAACATAAAATTGTCCGATACAGTTACGAAACAGGGTTTGCTATTCCTATACCTGTTTGCATTCCAGAACGTCTCCTTAGCTCTCAAGGTACAGAGAGACACTCCCAAAAGTTTGGGGTGTTGGGATTCACCTGAGAGTGACGTATGAACTAATCTTGGGCAAGTTTTAAAAGGAGCCCTACACATAACGGAGACACACGAGAATGATGACTCTAGGGGTTAAGGTTTAACTTGGGCGGGGGTGGACAGCTGGTGATATCGGATCAGCCGCCCACTATAATCGGTAAAGATCCAACATAAAGAGATCGGCTCCCGTGTGCCAAAGTGCAAAGTGTACCTGCGCTGGCCAGGGACATCCGCCTGAACTTCTCCTTGGTGGGAGTGCCCTCGTTGGCTCCCGCTGTAGCGATGGCAAAGGCTGAGGTCGCTGAGAGTGCGCTGCGATTGTTGTCCATCTCCCGGCTGGATGTGACCACCACCCCATTATTGTAGGAAAACAAGGGGAATTCTGTGGAGTCACAACAGATCCTTCAGTGATCCCAATTCCACAACACCTGGCTATTTTCAGCCATTATTTCCATACTTGGTACAGCTTCTAGTATCTGTGCCAATCCATGTACAATATTGTGTCTCTATCGTTCTCAATATTCTCTATATAGCATAGTGACTGTATTAGTGACTTTATCTTTCCCTATATAATATAGCAACTATATCATTAATATAGTGTCTGTCATTCTGTGTACTAGTGGCTTTATCATTCTCTATATACGTAATATAGTAACGGTATAATTACATAATATAGTATCATTCTCTATATAATAGTGACTGTATAATTTAAGAGGACTATGGGAAAGGAGTAGAATGAAATACATTGAAACAAAAGAAATCGATAAATAATCCTTACTTCTGATTTCAGTAACTGCTGCACACATCTGAGATTTGGGTTTTGAAATTATTGTCTATGAACATTAAGGAAGAAGGATTAGAGGGGAGTTGAGGAGAACTTTTTTCACCCGGATGGTGGTGATGGTCTGGAACTCGCTGCCTGAAAGGGTGGAAGAGGCAAGAACCCTCATCGCATTTAAAAAGTACTTAGATATGCACTTGAAGTGCCGTAACCTACAAGGCTACGGACCAAGAGCTGGAAAGTGGGATTAGGCTGGATCGCTCTTTGTCGGCCGGCGCGGACACGATGGGTCAAATGGCCTCCTTCTGTCCCGTAAACTTCTATAATTCTATGATTCTATTATTCTACGGTATGAATGCTTATTGCAGATTATAAAATGTCCTTGCTTGTGATTTTAAGGGCGATATTAACCAACAGGTTATGGCTTCAGTAAAATAGCGATTTTATTCAAATAAATTAGTGTTCACAAGTTCAAATTGTCCTTTGAAGACCTTTGTAATTTAAACATGAAATGAAGAGAGCAACAAAAATCAGTATCTAAGATACATCCCTGCAGAGTGGACTGGTCAAACTTAGAAAGGAATGTTCTAAAAAGGATTAAGGTGATATACAAAAATATTCTCTGAGATGGAGAAATAATATCTGAATATGTTTGGGGGAAATAACAACAACAACTTGTATTTATATAGCGCCTTTAACGTAGTAAAACATCCCGAGGCGCTTCACAGGAGCGATTATCAAACAAAATTTGACACCGAGCCACATAAGGAGATATTAGGACAGGTGACCAAAAGCTTGGTCAAAGAGGTAGGTTTTAAGGAGCGTCTTAAAGGAGGAGAGAGAGGCGGAGAGGTTTAGGGAGAGAATTCCAGAGCTTAGGGCCCAGGCAACAGAAGGCACGGCCGCCAATGGTGGAGCGATGAAAATCGGGGATGCGTAAGAGGCCAGAATTGGAGGAGCGCCGAGATCTGGGAGGGTTGTGGGGCTGGAGGTGGTTACAGAGAGAGGTTGACCTGAAGTTCTGCTCCTGGTGATCTGGCACCACACCAGCGCCCTGGGTCCTTACCTGAAGAGTTCTTGCCTTTCAGTTTTTTTGGTGTTGTTGGAGATTTTGTTGGCGAAGTTTCTGTCTCAGCCTCGTCACTAAGAGCCTGCTCGGTCTCAGAATCCTCCTTGACTGTCTTGCCTGCACCTAATTGCAACAAGAGATTAATCAGATGTCTGGAGGGTTGAGTAGTTTCTGTCCTTTCAGCTCTTTGGCCTGGAGTCCCGCTCAAGCCCAGGGAATAAAAGACTTCTCTTTTCAACTGGGAGCCACACTGGAATAATTGGCCTCTTGTTGGCCATAAAGGTGCCACGCTCTAAAGGCTGACTTCAGATGTGATCAGTTTAACGTAAATACACTGTTCGGATGAGAAGCTAGGATGAGTTATCTTATATTGTGATATATTAGATATATTATATATTAGATAAGCTGGCCAATTGCTTAAAGATAACGGCCTAGAGATTGGCACACTTGAGCTCATTATTAACTCTTCCTGCAGCGGAAAGAGAATGGCCCGTTATTTGGGCACTAAATGGCCTCCTAACGAACCGTGCGCTCATTAATAGCTGGAAGTGTGTCGCCCGCCATATTGGTAACGGCCAAAAAAAAATCAGAGATAGGTTATAGGAGGTAACTCAGTGCAGCTGAAAAATAGAAATTGTGAAAGCCTTGAATCTATATTGTTATATAAGCAAGGGCCTGAAATACTCACTAAGACAGCGCAGAGGGGAATTTCAGACGAACGCATTAATCATTCACGCGAGATAATTTCAGGGCCCAATCCATCTCCTGCCCACACTCTGGACCAGGTGTTCCCCACGATCCCTCGGCTGATGTCACCCCACTTCAGTGCTCGGAACGAGAATCGACTTCTCAATGCATTTATTTATTACATTTATGGAGATGTACTATGAGGAAGTATTTGCCATCACTGACCTCACTCATACAGATACTGTCACCCAATTTTTCCCCTAATTTCTATTTTGGGTGCGCGGCCCCTTTAAGGGGCAGTGCGGCCCATTCACAGTTTCGCACATGCGCGAAACTTAACATTGGGAAAGCCGGTTTCGGGCTGCACGGGACCAGCAAACAGCTGCGTGGCCGCACAGCTTAGAGGGAATATTGCTGTCACCTTTAAGTATTCTTGAGCCAGTTAGCCAGGTTACTGGGGCACATTTGTCAAAAGTAGGACTGTCCCAGGTAAACTGGGATGTTTGGTCATTTAACTGCAAATGAGTGGACACATACAATTACTAACATCATACACAGCGGCACATGATGAATTATTTCCTATCACCCGGTGTTCACTGTACATCAGGCGCATGGGAACACCACCTCCTCCAAGTTCCCCTCCAAGTCACACACCATCCTGACTTGGAAATATATCGGCCGTTCCTTCATCGTCGCTGGGTCAAAATCCTGGAACTCCCTCCCTAACAGCACTGTGGGAGCACCTTCACCACACGGACTGCAGCGGCTCAAGAAGGCGGCTCACCACCACCTTCTCAAGGGGCAACTAGGGATGGGCAATAAATGCTGGCCTTGCCAGCAACGCCCACATCCCGAGAATCCTGACACTAAAGACAGGAGGTGTGGCACTACCCTCTTACCTGACCTGTACTCACCAACGCTCTACTGGCCTTGTGCTGTGTAAACGTGGGAACAGCTCACCTCCTTTGCTGGGACCGGCTTCTTCAGGTTTCTCCGACTTGGTTTCTGGCTCATCGGGGAGTTTGTTGGAATAAGTGCTCGACACGTACAGCTTATTGATGTCTAGGGCGGTCTTGCTGAAGGGGGATGGGGAAGAGTACACGCTTGCATAACCGTTGGATGAGCAAGTCATGGTGGCAAGGTCCAGGGCTTTGCCCCCAGTAATAATGGGAATGTTCAGGGAAAGCTTCCTCCTCCGAATTGGCGACGATGTCTTGGAAATGGATAGAGGTGGCGGGGAGGAAAATTTCCGACTGGCTCGAGGCGATTTCGGGGGCTCCCTGTACAGAAGTTTATTATTTTGACTGCTTGCAAGAAACAGTTCAAGTGATCTACATTTGAGAGGAAATCAAATATCAATATGATTGCAGAAGTATAATTGCTCCATTTTATTTAACTGAAAGCATCTTTACACAATTAGGTTACACTGTGAAATGAAACCCACTTTGCTTAGAGGGAGAGTTTCATCAGCATTACCCCTTTTCAGACTGTTACAAAGGACTATGATTAACGTTCCTTATTTGTTTTTGGAGCAGTTGGTTCGAAGGAGTTATTGGAGCAAAAATTGGACCTCGTGGCACCCGATTTACAGGCATTAAATGGGTATGATGAGGCCCAATTTATAGGGAGCAACATCCTGGGTCTCAAGGATCCCTGAAAAAGGCCTCACCTGGAATTTGGTTGAACCATTTTGTAGGCCACCTGGAACAAGCGTTAGGCCCCTCAGTCACACATGTCAGGACCCTCATGCGCGTTTTAAGCCACTGCGCTGAAACTGGTCTGCGAGGCGGGAGTCGGGCCAGGTCAGCTCAGGGCTCTTCAGCAGCCACCAGCCAAAAGAAAAACTATTTTTTACAAAGGCTCTTATGGAGCCAGGACGAGCGGGAGTGCACCTCCCGGCTCCGCAGCCCACCCCCAGGGCTTCTGCCGGCCCGCGATTGGCTCCTGCTCCGATTCCCCCCTTTCCCCCCTCCCAGCACTTACCCAGGGGCCTCTGCCGGTAAAGCGGACGGCCCGAGATTCGAACCGACAGAAGGGCGAGCTGCCTGTGAAGGCCCGAGAAGCACCGGCAGCTCACCCACAGCATTTAGGTGGAGGCCCAAGATCCAATATCGGGCCGCACTCGGGCATCTGGTTCGGGCGCACCTTTAACGTCTGAAATTGAGCACCGATGAACTTTCACCCCTCTGTGTCCAACAACGTAAGGAATTAAACTAATAAATAATCAAATCACCAGACTACGTCAGCTTTATAACAGAGGGCAATTCTGGTCACAGGCTATAGGTGGAGTGAAATGGCTCCAGCCCATATCTAGGATGTTCACTCAGCTCCCACACATCCTTGGGCCCGCGATCCGCATCTCATCACCACGCACCATAGAATGGTTTTAAATCAGGGAAACGTGATAGAAAAGTTCATCATCGCTTAATTTTACTCTCTGTGCCTGGAAATGACGCTGTGTGAATTTATCACATGTAGTTTATAATCAAGTTCTGCAGCATTGCCGATTTAACAGAAATATTGGCAGATGTCCCATTAAAGCAAGAATTCGATGATTTCATTAGCGATATTGAGCTGGAGAAAACTTCATGAATGTATTGACCAGTGACCAGAGTAATCCTTCCCACACAGATACACTCACTCACACTGACACACACACAGACACACTCACTCACACTGACACACACCTCACACACACACTGCACACTCACTCACACACATACTGACACACTCAGTGACACTGACACACACCCCACACACACACACTCACACACACACACACAGACACACTCCTACACCCACACACACACACAATTACCCACACTGGCCCTAAATGTGTCACACAGGAACAGGGAAATGACACACAAATTGACATCACCTTGCAGGTATTGCACTGATTGGCTTCTTGTAGATGGTGATGAGCTTGTCCAGCACGACATCATCTGTAGTGAAAACCCGATATGAATGCAGAAAGGTGTTGAGGAAGTCTATACTCAAGAAGCGCAGATCAGTCAGGCGTTCCAACAGGCGTTCCACACTTGCATAGCGAATCTGGAGAACTTTGCAGGAATTGAGGGTTTTGCTGAACCGTATATCAACATCATCGCAGTACAGGCTGGTGTCAGACCTGCCAATCACAACAAAACCGGCATCAGCATGTTCAGGGAAGCAGTAAGAGTATCTCTGGAGTTTAGGAAGACGTTGTTCCTGTAAAGTACACACTTGGGACGGGGCCAGATAAAGACTGATAGATATTTCCAGCATTTTCTGTTGTTATTTTATATTTGATAGATTTTTGTTGGCCAAGCGTCGTAAGGGTTACTGAACCAAGGCCATAGATGGAACAGGCTCGAGGGGCTGAATGGCCTCCTCCTGTTCCTGTGTAACAGGCTTGAGGGGCTGAATGGCCTCTTCCTGTTCCTGTGTAACAGACTCGAGGGGCTGAATGGCCTCCTCCTGTTCCTGTGTAACAGGCTCAAGGAGGGGGCTGAATGGCCTCCTCCTGTTCCTGTGTAACAGGCTCGAGGGGCTGAATGGCCTCCTCCTGTTCCTATGTAACAGGCTCAAGGGGCTGAATGGCCTCCTCCTGTTCCTGTGTAACAGGCTCGAGAGGCTGAATGGCCTCCTCCTGTTCCTGTGTAACAGGCTCAAGAGGCTGAATGGCCTCCTCCTGTTCCTGTGTAACAGGCTCGAGGGGGCTGAATGGCCTCCTCCTGTTCCTGTGTAACAGGCTCGAGAGGCTGAATGGCCTCCTCCTGTTCCTGTGTAACAGGCTCGAGGGGCTGAATGGCCTCCTCCTGTTCCTGTGTAACAGGCTCGAGAGGCTGAATGGCCTCCTCCTGTTCATATGTAACAGGCTCGAGGAGGGGGCTGAATGGCCTCCTCCTGTTCATATGTAACAGGCTCGAGGAGGGGGCTGAATGGCCTCCTCCTGTTCATATGTAACAGGCTCGAGGGGCTGAATGGCCTCCTCCTGTTCCTGTGTAACAGGCTCGAGGGGCTGAATGGCCTCCTCCTGTTCCTGTGTAACAGGCTCGAGGGGCTGAATGGCCTCCTCCTGTTCCTGTGTAACAGGCTCGAGGGGCTGAATGGCCTCCTCCTGTTCCTGTGTAACAGGCTCGAGGGGCTGAATGGCCTCCTCCTGTTCATATGTAACAGGCTCGAGGGGCTGAATGGCCTCCTCCTGTTCCTGTGTAACAGGCTCGAGGGGCTGAATGGCCTCCTCCTGTTCATATGTAACAGGCTCGAGGGGCTGAATGGCCTCCTCCTGTTCATATGTAACAGGCTCGAGGGGCTGAATGGCCTCCTCCTGTTCCTGTGTAACAGGCTCGAGGGGCTGAATGGCCTCCTCCTGCTCCTGTTCCGATGTTTTATGTTAATATTGAAGATATGGACACTAAGTGGTTAAAATATCTTCCTTTAAATTCTGGGTCTTGGTCCAACTCAAGCTCAGGTGGCCCAGTCTCTACAGATGCAAACTCCCAGGGTGATGTAGGAGGTGTGACAGGTCCTCCCAGTTCGGTTTCCGCAATGGTTATGTCACCTTCTCTCTGTTCTCCAAATACTGCAATTGCCTCTGATGACCTCCAGCCCCCAGGTCTTCATAATGTAGTTGCACCTCTGCCTCTTCTCTCAGCCCAGTTCCCAGTCCGACCAGTGTATCAACTGCCCACATTATGATAGCTCTCGGAGCACCGCGGGTGCAGGAAAGGAAAATGGCACACTGACACAGTGGGAGATAGCTATTTACACACTTATACTCAGTGAGTTGTGTGGGAGATAGTTATTTACACACTTATACTCAGTGAGTTGTGTGGGAGATAGCTATTTACACACTTATACTCAGTGAGTTGTTGTGATCTGGAATGCGCTGCCTGAAAGGGTGGTGGAAGCAGATTCAATAGTAACTTAAATAGGTGGTTAAGAAGGCAAATGGTGTGCTGGCCTTCATAGCGAGAGGATTCGAGTACAGGAGTGTGAGGGTGCCGGTCAGTTCCTTCAGTGACCCCTAGATGGCACCTTCACTGGTTCCTCTTTGCGTGCAACCAAAACAAGTTAACAAATAAACTGTAACTAAAATCCAATAACCCTTTAAATAAACCTTAACCAATCAAATTAAAATTTGGTTGTTTAAACTAATTATGCACTCCAGTCCCCGCGGCGCCCACCGGTCACGAAAAAGCTCGAGCGCGCCGGCGGACACCGCGTGCTCCATCTCTAGGGCCACCCGGGCGCGAACATGGCCACGGAAGAGGGGGAGGCAATCCGGTCGGACGACCCCCTCGACCGCCCGCTGCCTGGACCAATTAATGGCTTTCTTGGCCAGGCCCAGGAGCAGGCCCACGAGGAGGTCCTCCAACCTGCCCGCTCCCCTCCGCACGGGGTGACCGTAGATCAGGAGCGTGGGACTGAAGTGCAACCAAAATTTGAGGAGCAGCCCCTTCAAAAAATGGAAGAGGGGCTGCAACCTCTCACACCCCATATATACGTGAAATACGGACTCCTCCAGACCGCAAAACAAACAGGCGGTCTGGGAGTCCGTAAACCTATTTAAAAATCTATTGCACGGAACTGCTCTGTGCAACACCCTCCAGGCCAAGTCCCCAATAGAACAAGGGAGGAGTCCCGCATAGAGAGCCCCCCATTGGGGACCTCCGTCTCCGTCCGGAGGTAAAACGGCACGCCACGGCGTGTCCGGACGACAGGCGAAGATGGCAAAGTGGAAGGTGTGCAAGAGCAGCCCGTACAGGAAACCCCTCCGCGCAGAATGAAAAAGCACGGAGGGTATTTCCTCGAGACGGCTCAGGTTGTGAGGCACCGATCCCCGAGGGGAGTTTCGGGGCAAGGCGCCGATAAGGAATTCCGTCCGAACGGGAGTAAGCTCGGACGGGATCTCCCCACGTGCCCGAGCCGCCTCGACACACCTCGTGGCGCCGGGGGGCAACATCGCTTTCACCGCCCCGATGGCATTGACCGCGAGCCGGACGTTGTCCCATGACATGCGTCGCGCCAGCTCCTCTGGCGCCATCCAGCCCGCTCCTCCGCCATCGAGTAGGTCCCCGACTCTAGTCACCCTGCCAGGCACAGCCCTGCGCTCCGCCAGCCACCCGAACTCGCGGACGTGGAGGTGCGGATTCCTGAACAGCGGCTCCCGGAGGACAGCCGCCGCTCCTGACGGGGGAGAGCTCCGCCTGGAGGCGAAGTAATTCCAAACCCATAGTAGTTCCTGGTAAAAGACAGGCAGCTCCCGCAGGCTCTCACGCCTGCCGCTCACCTCCAAAAACAGGAGCTGCGTGTCGTAATTGAGGCCGTGCAGCTGGCGGAAAAAATACGTCGCCAGCGCACACCATCTTGGAGGATTCTCGACGTACAGGTATCTCTGCAGCGTCTGAAGACGGAAAGTCGCAGCCTGGGTGCGAAGGCACACCAACGCCTGACCGCCCTCCCTAAGCGGGAGACTCAGAACCGCGGCAGCGACCCAGTGTATCCTGTTGTTCCAGAAGAAGTCGATGAGCTTCTTCTGTATCTTGGCGACAAACGCAGGGGGGGGGATCAGAGTAACCAACCGGTACCACAACATGGCGGCCACCAGTTGGTTTATGACCAACGCCCGACCCCTGTAGGACAACACTCGGAGCAATCCTGTCCAGCGTCCTAAGCGAGCGGTGACTTTGGCCTCCAGCTCGTGCCAGTTCGCCGGCCAGGCGTCCTCGGCCGGGCTGAGGTAGACTCCCAAGTAGAGGAGGTGCGTTGTACTCCAGGCGAAGGGCCTGAACTCCTCCGGCAGAGAGTCCACCTGCCACCGACCCACCAGGAGTCCAGAACATTTCCCCCAGTTGATCCTGGCGGAGGATGCGTCCGAGTAAATCTGCTGGCATTCCCGCATCCTCCGCAAGTCAACGGGATCTGTGACCATGAGGACCACCTCCACGCCCGGCCCTTGCAGAGCCAATCCCGCCAACCTCTTCCGCAAGAGGCGCAGGAAAGGCTCCACGCAAATGGCATATAACTGGCCGGACATGGGGCATCCCTGACGCACCCCCCTCCCGAAGCGAAGGGGCGCCGTC
Source organism: Somniosus microcephalus (assembly GCF_052327205.1). Taxonomy (NCBI): domain Eukaryota; kingdom Metazoa; phylum Chordata; class Chondrichthyes; order Squaliformes; family Somniosidae; genus Somniosus; species Somniosus microcephalus. Next base: position 3,803,149 of record NC_141013.1, on the reverse strand, counting down.
AAGGACCCGTTAACTTTAATCAGACACTCCGCGGCAGCGTACAGAAGTCGGATCCGGGCGACAAAATGCGTCCCGAACCCGAATGCGCGCAGAGTCCCGAAAAGATACTCGTGATCCACCCTGTCGAACGCCTTCTCCTGATCCAGGGAAAGGAAGGCGACCGACAGACCAGCCCTCTGGGAATGGTGGACCAGGTCCCGGACCAGGTGGATGTTATCATGAATGGTCCGGCCCGGGACCGTGTAGGACTGGTCGGGATGGATCATGTGGGCCAGCATGGTGCCAAGGCGAACAGACATGGCCCTGGCAAAGATTTTGTAATCCGTGCTGAGGAGGGAGACCGGGCGCCAGTTCTTAAGGAGGCGGAGATCACCCCTCTTAGGCAGCAGGACAATCACCGCCCTGCGCCACGAGAGGGGCATCTCCCCGGTCGCCAAACATTCCCCCAGGACCCGCACGTAGTCGCCCCCCAGGACGCCCCAGAACGCCCTGTGGAACTCCACGGTCAGCCCGTCCAGCCCCGGGGACTTCCCCCTAGAGAGCTGGCGGAGGGCGCTGGACAGCTCCTCCAAACTCAGAGGAGCGTCCAATTTTTCGGCGCCCTCCAGGCCGACCTTCGGCAGGTCCTCCCACAAAACTCTGCGCACGTCCTCGCTGGACGGATCCGGAGAGAACAGAGCCCCGTAATAGGCGCGGGTCTCCGCGCGGATTCCCTCCGGATCCGAGACCAGAGATCCGTCATCGGCCAGCAGCTCCAAAAGCTGCTTACGGACCCCCCGTCTTTTTTCCAGCGAGTAGAAGAAGGGGGAGCCGCGGTCCAGGTCCCGCAGGAACTGGATCCGCGACCTCACGTACGCGCCTCGGGACCCGACGAGCTGCAGGTCCTTCAGCGCGCCCTTCTTCTCTTCGTACACCAGCCGCAGGGCCGGGTCCTCGGCGACTTGACCGAGACGGGACTCCAGGTCGAGCACCTCCTTCTCCAACTGCCCGACCCGGGCCTCCCGCCTCTTGGTCGACCCCTTCGCGTACTCCTGACAGAAGAGACGGATGTGAGCCTTGCCCACATCCCACCATAGCCTCAAGGAGGGGAAGCCCCCCTGCTTCCTTCTCCAGCCGGCCCAGAACCGACCGAACGAATCCCGGAACCGCGCGTCCTCCAGCAGCAGGTTGTTAAAGTGCCAGTACGCGGACCCCCCCCCGGCGCGCAGCGGCACGAGCTCCGCCCACACCAGGTGGTGGTCCGTGCACGGCACCGGCCGCATGGAAGCCGTCGGAACGCAGGAGACGTATGCCCGGGAAATGTAGAGGCGGTCGATCCTGGACGCTCCTCCCCCAGACCTCACAAAAGTGAAGGCGCTGGAGTCGGGATGGAGATTACGCCAGACGTCCACCAAGTCGAGGGACCCGACCAGGTCCCTCAACTTCCCCATCGACGCCGGGCTCGGCTGGGCACCCGTGCGGTCCCTCGCCTCGAGGGTGCAATTAAAATCCCCCCCGAGGATGACGCACTCGCCCGCGTCGATGGAGCCCAAAAAAGTGGACACTTCTTCAAAGAAGCGCGCTTGCTGCGCACCAGCCTGAGGGGCGTACATGCTCACTAAATGGAGCGGCACGCCCCCCAGGCGAACAGTGACTTGGAGCAAGCGGCCCGGCACCAGCTCCTTGACCCCCAAGATCTCCGGCTGAAAATGCGGGGCCAACAAGATAGCCACCCCACTGGAAACACTGGAGAGGTGACTCATGTTGACCCCTCCTTGCCACTCCAGGAGCCACGTGGCCTCGTCTCCCGGAACGGTGTGGGTTTCTTGCAGGAAGCACACCGCATACTTCCCGTCCCGAAGGACCGAAAAGTTATTAAACCTGCGGCTAGCTTCCCTGCTGCCGTTGACGTTGAGGCTGGCTATGGTTATCTTCATTTCAGAAGCACAACCAACCCCTACTTAAACCTAACGGGGGAAGGAAGGGCGGCCGCTAGTCGACCGCCACTTCCTTAGCAGCCCAGTGAGAAACAGCCGGAACCGACGCATCTCGAGCAGGTCCGCGCCCGCGTCCTCGCCCATGGTCCTGTAGGCGACGCGGGCTGACCCGATGAGCAGCGCCAGCTCCGACCATCTGTTGAGGGCCCGCCGGGTAGTGCGGCGACCCTGGCACGTGGCCACAAAGTCCCGGAGGTCCCTGATGGGAATGAGAACGAGGGGGGTCCCGGCGAGGGGCGCGAGGTCATCCATCGCCTCCTCGGCGACGGCATCTAGATCTTCCTCCGCCCCTACCACCGAGTCCCCGTCCTCCTCCGGGGGGTCGCCACCGTTGGCCAAACCGTCCGCCACGCAGTGCGCATCGGGCGGCTCGGCCGTGACGGCCGGCCCCACCTCCGCCCGGATCCCACCCCCAGGATCGGTAGCGGAGGATTTCTCCCTGGGCTCCTCCAGGGAGGCCGGGCCAGAAGACGGCGGCGGTTCGGAGACCCCCTCCGCCCCAGGCGCCGGAACGCCCGGAGAGACCGGAGAATACGAAAACCCGGCCCCCTCCAAGTCGCTCGGCGCTGGAGACACAGACCGAGGGCCCTCCTCTGCGACGCCACCGGCCTCCGACCCAGCAGACGGGGTGAAATTTTTACACACCTCGACGAGGTCGAGCAGCACCTGGGAAAAATCCGGGTCGTTCTGGGTGAGCTCGTCCTCAGACGACTCGCCCGACCCGGTCCCCTGGCCGCCCGACCCGTCGAGGGGGAGAGCCACCGTTAAGGGATCTATATCCGCCGTGGGTTGTTCCGCGACCCCCCCCACGGGCAGGGTCTCGTCCCCATCCCCGGGAGGCACGAGCTGGGCAGACGCTTCTGCCTCAGCCTCCCCAGGGACAGGCGACCCCTGCCGTTCGCCGATGGTGTTAGCGGTGGGGTGGGGCGCAGTGCCCGCGGCGGGCGACGACTCCCCCCGACCGGAGGGACCTTCCACCTCCCGGTCCTCCTCCTCGTCCAGGGAGTCGCGCCTTCTCTTGAGCGCGGAGGGGTAAAGGGAGGCCTCCATTTCTTCAGGGGCCTCCCCTGCTCCCTCTGGCGGAGCGAGTTCTTTGGGTCCCCCGGGCCCAAGCCCGGCCGCAGGTTCTGGCGTTACCGCCTCGGCGGTCGCGGCCACAGGCTCGGGCACGAGGTCCCCCCCACCTCCGCACTCCGCGATTATTTGAATGACGCGCTCGGGCGTCAGGGCCTCCAAATTCAGGGGTACGCCCTCCGCGGGGGGACCCACCCTACGGTTTCTGGTCTTGTCCCGCGCCTTCTTTTTGACCGGACCTCCCTCCTCCCCCCCGCCGGAGGCCTGGATGTCGTTGGCCTCCAACGACGACCGCGCCCCGGTAGCGTTTGATTGAGAGGGAGCGCGGCTAGACCCAGAGGGAGGAGCGGCGGCGGCGCCAGCCTTGGCCACGCCAGATGACTTGGCGGCCTTGGAGGCGGGGCAGTTTTTCCGAACATGCCCCACCTCCCTACAGGCGTGGCACCGCACGCCGTCCGTCGTCCAGAAGACGCGGTACGGAGTCCCCCCGTGGAGGACCGTGAAAGCCCCGTCCGTCTCCCCCTCCCGCGCCAGCTGAATAAAGGCCTGGCGCCGGAAGGAGAAGACATGGCGAAGGCTGCTTTCCCGGAGCCCGAGCGGGATCGGGGAAATCCCCGACCTCACCTCCCCAAGTTGACGAAGGTGGGGGAGGAGGAGCTCACCGGCGATATAGGGCGGGACATTCGACAGGACAACCCTCTGCGCGGTGGCCTCCAGCGGGTCCACCGGCAGGAAAGTCCCGCCCACGGTGAGCCCCTGGGCGATGGCCAGGGCCACCGCCCGCTCGGACTCCAGGAAGAAGACAGCCTTCCCGTACATTTTTGAGGCGGCGACTATGGCCGGAGGGCCGACAACCCCGGCCATAGCCTTCACGCACGCCTCAATAGTCATGTTGGGGTGGGTGTAGCTCTTCACCCCGAGCTTCATGGTCATTAGTCGGAACGGCGACGGGGCCGCAGCAGCAGCGGGAGCAGCCCCGGCCTTGGCCGCCGCCGCCGCATAGGTCATTGCTGACCCCGTCACCGCCGAAGAAGTGCTCGCCATCATGGGGCGGTTTTTAAGGAAGAGCTACACACACCCCAAAAGTCACAGGCCCCAAGATGTTAATGGCCTCAGTAAGTGTGTCTTTCCCAGAGCAGAGGGAGTGTAAATTAACTGGCCCGCCTCTCCCCCTGATGGTATTAATTGGGAGGGGGGCCCTTCCTTCCCTCTGCTCAATGGGTAATTAGAAAAAATAAAAGAGGTGCCTTTTGGAGAGGCAGAGAGAGGACAAGGAGAGAGAAAGAGGGGGATGGGAAGGAGGGGGGGCCGCAAAGGCAGGGTCCCCACTTAAGGTGTTGGTCGGTGGGTGGGCGTCGGCTGGGTGCACTCCCCCGATGGAATAAAAAAGTCTTTCCCGATGGTCTTCGGGCAGGGGGAGAAGATGTCTTCACCTGGGTAGACTGGAAAAAAAACCCAGGCTCAGCCCACACCAGGTCTTCTTGGTATGGAGGAAACAAAACTTCACCTGGGCAGGCTCCAGCCAACCCAGGCCAGGCTTTCGGCCCGTCTTCTTTCCTCCCCCCGCCTAGGATGTAAAGTCTTTAGGGGGGAATGCACATAGACACCCACCTGCAGATGTTTCGAATTGCAGCTCCTCCCCTCCTTCCACGTGGAGCTGTTTGGTCTCCTCTCTCCCTCTCCTGGGCTGGAGGCCGACTTGGGAGGCAGTGATGAAAAAAAGCCCCTCCTGTTGGAATGCTGGCCTCCTCCTCTGTCCTCTCCTCCGTCCTCTCCAGGCACCTCTGTAAATGATGTAGGCTGCTAGTAGTAGTGGTGCTCCCCACAGCAGCAGGAGCTCAGGAACAGCACAGCCTTCTCCTCTCACTGCTGCAACACAATGAGCTCCTCTGAGGGTGCCGGTCAGTTGCTTCACTAACCCCTAGATGGCACCTTCACTGGTGGGTTTCCCTTTGTTAATTGTTACTTGTTTCTCCTGTTTATTACTTAACTGCCTTTCATCTGGTTTATTGGTTTCACCTGTTTTTGCTTGTATTTAAGTTCTGTGGTTTCTTCCCTCTGGGCTCAGTCCTGACAAGGGAGTTAGTCTTGACAAGTTGCTCAGGCTTGATAAGGTGCTCAGTTTGGACAAGCTGGTTGCCCTGTGGTAGCTTGTCTTGAGCTCAGTTTTGACAAGCCGGTTGCCTCACGGTAGCTTGTCTTGAGTTCTTATCTCGACAAGCCGGTTGCCCTGCGGTAGCTTGTCTCGAGCTCAGTCTTGACAAGCTGGTTGCCTCACGGTAGCTTGTCTTGAGTTCCTATCTTGACTAGCCATTTGCCTATGTGGTAGCTTGTCTTGAGCTCCTATGTTTTGTAACTGTTTACCTGTGTGATTCTAGTAAAGTACTGTTATTTAAGACTGCATATCTGCTTCTCGCCTCATCTGTCTGCACTTGGGTCCAGAACCAGCCTCGCCCGGACAGCACGGCCCCGTTTCTACATGGCCCCATGACAGCAACCCTGACACAGGAGCAAGGATGTCTTGCTGCATTTGTACAGGGCCTTGGTGAGACCACACCTTGAGTATTGTGTGCAGTTTTGGTCGCCTTATCTGAGGAAGGATGTTCTTGCCATGGAGGGAGTGCAGCGAAGATTCACCAGACTGATACCTGGGATGGCAGGAATGACGTATGAGGAGAGATTGGGTCGATTAGGCTTATATTCGCTAGAGTTTAGAAGAATGAGAGGGGATCTCATTGAAACTTATAAAATTCTAACAGGACTAGACAGACTAGATGCAGGAAGGATGTTCCCAATGGCGGGGGAGTCCAGAACCAGGGGTCACAGGCTAAGGATAAGGGGTAAGCCATTTAGGACTGAGATGAGGAGGAATTTTTCACCCAGAGAGTGATGAACCTGTGGAATTCTCTACCACACAAGGCAGTTGATACCAATTCATTAAATATATTCAAGAAGGAGTTAGCTATATTTCTTAAGGCTAAAGAGATCAAGGGATATGGGGAGAAAGCAGGGACAGGGTACTGAATTTGGATGATCAGCCATGATCTCATTAAATGGCGGAGCAGGCTCGAGGGGCCGAATGGCCTATCCTGCTCCTATCTTCTATGTTTCTATGTTTCAAAAGGGGAGTTGGATAAATACTTGAAAAAGAGAAATTTGCAGGGCTATGGGGGAAGAGCAGTGGGGGGGGGGGGGGGAGGTGGGACTAATTGGAGAGCTCTTTCAAAGAACCGGCACAGGTACGATGGGCCAAATGGCCGCCTTCTGTGCTGTGTGATTCCATGATCTAAGGCTGGGATTGGTGGCTTGCTGTCAGGTCACTGTAGCAGAAGAACAGTATTGCACAAACCCATCTCAGATGCAAACCAGGAATGCTTGGTGCTAAGGGCAGGGAGAGAAATGATCCAGGGTGTCACAGGAGAAGGTGCATCCCACAGCTTATCACAGGTAGAGATTGAGCTCTGTTCCACTGGGTCCGACGGGGAGTTTATTGGGACAGATCGTGTTTATCCCACGGGGAAGAGGGAACACTGTACGCGTGCCAGTGTTTCAGCGAGGTAAGTGGGACAGCCAGGGGGAACGTTACAGCAAAGTGTACTTACTTAATCATCTGAGGAACTGTGACTTTTGAATTTTCTTCAAATGCATTCATCATCAGACCATTACATCGAATGTTATCTATGCACTAGAAAGAGTAAAACAATTCAGTAAATTGTGTAGAATTCTAGTGAAGTCCAAGAATTGAATTCACTGTTAGCAATGTTATCATCGGAACATTGTGGAACAACAACAACAACTTGTATTTATATAGCGCCTTTAACATAGTAAAACGTCCCAAGGTGCTTCACAGGAATGATTATCAAACAAAATTTGACACTGAGTCAAATAAGGAGAAATTAGGACAGGTGACCAAAAGCTTGGTTGAAGAGGTTGGGTTTTAAGGTGGGTCTTAAAGGAGGAGAGAGAGGTGGAGAGGTTTAGGGAGGGAATTCCAGAGTTCGGGGCCCAGGCAGCTGAAGGCACGGCCGCCAATGGTGGAGCGATGGAAATCGGGGATGCATAAGTGGGCAGAATTGGAGGAGCGCAGAGATCTCGGAGGGTTGTACAGCTGGAGGAGGTCACAGAGATAGGGAGGGGCTTGAGGGGCTGAATGGCCTACTCTTGTTCCGATGTGCCAACACCCATGCACTCAAACTAATTCCTTCTCTTTGCTGTTTTAATGGCACTTATTATATTTTAAATGGGTTAAAGTCTTCAACTGTCGAGGTCTTCAGCCAGGTTTCTCAATTAAAAAGTAATTAAGGAGTAAATATTCCCATTTTCTTCTTTCTTTGCTGTTTCGGTGCAGTGCTGATGGAGTGCGGCATTGCTGGAGGTGCCATCTTTCAGGCAAGGTGTTAAAGCAAGTTCAGCGGATGTGAAAGATCCCGTGACACTACTGAGAGAGCAAGGAGTCATTGGACAACGCACTTCCTCAACAACACCAATTAGCCGACTGTTCATCTCATTAACTCTTTGTGGGACAAGCTGTGTGTAAATAGGCCGCCGTGCTTTTTATTATTCAGTCTCAGGATGTGGGCATTGCCCATCCCTGGGTGCCCTGATTCCGTGTGATGAAAGGTTCCAGGGGCAACAGTCAGGCACAGTAGGAAGGAGTAAGATCAGGAATTGGCTAAATACATGAAAAGGAAGAATTTGCCGGGCTACGGGGAAAGAGCAGGAGAGTGGGACTAATTGGAGAGCTCTTTTAAGAGCCGGCACAGGCATGATGGGCCGAATGGCGTCCTCCTGCTCTGTGTGATTCTATGAGGATCCACTCACCTGGCTGATGTCACTTGTCCACGCTGCTTTCTCCTGACGTGACGAGGCTACCAGGATCACGGTGAACGAAGGTGAATCTTTCGGTTCCACGACGATTTTGAAGTCGAGGTGTTCCATGTCCTGTCCTCGAGCTGATACATTCAAACAAGAGAGAAGCTTTACAACAGGGATGATACACCCAGATTGGTCCTTTACTTTCTCCTCTCCCCCCTCTCAGAGTCGCCCCCCAGTCACACACCATCACAAGCAAAGACGAAGCAGCGGCTGCCTGGCCCCTGAGTTGCTCACTTCCCGCACGACTCCTTAGCTCCCTGTCAGGAAATGTCCACTTTTAATTGGTGTGAGTGAGTGTGAGTGAGTGTGTGTGAGTGTGTGTGTGTGATTGTGAGCGTGTGTGTGTGAGTGAGTGTGTGTGTGTGAGTGAGTGTGTGTGTGAGTGAGAGTGTGTGTGTGAGTGAGTGTGTGTGTGTGTGTGTGTGAGTGAGTGTGATTGTGAGTGAGCATGTGTGTGAGTGTGTGTGTGTGTGAGTGTGTGTGTGTGAGTGAGTGTGTGAGTGAGTGAATGTGTGAGTGAGTGTGAGTGAGTGTGAGTGTGAGTGAGAGTGTGTGAGTGAGTGTGCGTGTGAGTGAGTGTGAGTGAGTGAGCGTGTGTGAGTGAGTGTGTGTGAGTGAGTGAGTGTGAGTGAGCGTGTGTGAGCATGTGTGTGAGTGAGTGAGTGTGAGTGAGTGAGCATCTGTGAGTGAGTGAGCGTGTGTGTGAGTGAGCGTGTGTGTGTGAGTGAGTTAGCGTGTGTGTGTGTGAGTGTGTCTGTGAATGAGTGAGTGTGAGTGTGGATGAGTGTGTGTGTGTGAGTGAGTGTGATTGTGTGAGTGTGAGTGAGTGTGTGTGAGTGAGCGTGTGTGAGTGAGTGAGTGTGAGTGAGTGAGCATCTGTGAGTGAGTGAGCGTGTGTGTGAGTGAGCGTGTGTGTGAGTGTGTGTGTGAGTGAGTTAGCATGTGTGAGTGTGTGGATGAGTGTGTGTGTGTGAGTGAGTGTGACAGTGTGTGAGTGAGTGTGATTGTGTGAGTGTGAGTGAGTGAGTGTGAGTGAGTGTGTGAGTGTGTGTGAGTGAGTGAGCGTGTGTGTGAGTGAGTGTGTGTGAGTGTGTGTGAGTGAGCATGTGTGTATGAGTGAATGTGTGAGTGAATGTGTGTGAGTGAATGTGTGTGAGTGAGTGTGTGTGAATGTGTGTGTGTGAGTGAGCGTGTGAGTGAGTGTGATTGTGAGTGAGCATGTGTGTGAGTGTGTGAGTGAGTGTGTGTGAGTGTGTGAGTGAGTGAGAGCGTGTGTGAGTGAGAGTGTGTGAGTGAGTGAATGTGTGAGTGTACAAGTGAGTGTGAGTGTGTGAGTGAGTGTGTGAGTGAGTGTGTGTGAGTGAGCGTGTGTGAGTGAGTGAGTGTGTGAGTGAGTGTGTGTGTGAGCACGTGTGTGAGTGAGTGAGTGTGTGAGTGAGCGTGTGTGTGAGTGAGTGAATGTGTGAGTGAATGTGTGTGAGTGAGCGTGTGTGAGTGAGTGAGTGTGAGTGAGTGAGCATCTGTGAGTGAGTGAGTGAGCGCGTGTGTGAGTGAGCGTGTGTGTGTGTGTGTGAGTGAGTTAGCGTGTGTGTGTGAGTGAGTGCGTCTGTGAATGAGTGAGTGTGAGTGTGTGGATGAGTGTGTGTGTGTGAGTGAGTGTGACTGTGTGTGAGTGAGTGTGATTGTGTGAGTGTGAGTGAGTGTGTGTGTGTGTGTGAGTGAGTGAGTGTGTGTGAGTGAGCGTGTGTGTGAGTGAGTGTGTGTGAGTGAGTGTGTGTGAGTGAGCATGTGTGTGTGAGTGAATGTGTGAGTGAATGTGTGTGAGTGAATGTGTGTGAGTGAGTGAGTGTGAGTGAGTGAGCGTGTGTGTGAGTGTGTGTGTAAATGTGTGAGTGTGTGTGTGTGAGTGAGTGAGCATCTGTGTGAGTGAGTGAGCGTGTGTGTGAGTGAGCGTGTGAGTGTATGTGAGTAAGTGAGTGTGTGTGAGTATGTGTGAGTGAGTGTGTGTGTGAGTGTGTGTGTGAGTGAGTTAGCGTGTGTGTGTGAGTGTGTCTGTGAATGAGTGAGTGTGTGGATGAGTGTGTGTGTGTGAGTGAGTGTGACTGTGTGTGAGTGAGTGTGATTGTGTGAGTGTGTGAATGAGTGTGTGTGTGTGTGAGTGTGTGTGAGTGTGTGAGTGAGTGTGTGTGTGAGTGAGCGTGTGTGTGAGTGAGTGTGTGTGTGAGTGAGTGTGTGTGAATGAGCGTGTGTGTGAGTGTTAGTGTGTGTGTGTTTGAGTGAGTGTGTGTGTGTGTCTGAGTGCATGTGAGTGTGTGTGTGAGAGTGTGTGTGTGTGAGTATGAGTGAGTGAGTGTGTGAGTGAGTGTGTGAGCATGTGTGGGTGAGCGTGTGTGTGTGAGTGAGTGTGTGTGTGAGTGTGTGTGAGTGTGTGTGAGTGTCTGTGTGTGAGTGTGTGTGAGTGAGTGAGTTTGAGTGTGTGTGTGTGTGAGAGTGTGTGAGTGTGAGTGTCTGTGTGAGTGTGTTTGAGTGAGTGTGTGCGTGAATATGTGTGTGAGTGTGAAAGTGTGTGAGTGTACTCACACACACACACACACTCACACTCAAACACACACACACACTCAAACACACTCACAATCACACTCACAATCACACACACACACACACACTCACACTCAAACACACACACACTCAAACACACTCACAATCACACTCACAATCACACACACACACTCAGACACACACACGCAGACTCACACTCACTCACACTCACTCACACACACACACACTCTCACACACTCACACTCACACACACACAACCATATAAATATCAACATTTTTCACGTACACTCATCTTCGGTGACTTCTGGGTCCTCCATCAAGGTGCAGTCGATGAGTGAGAGGACTCCATTCTGCAAGGCAATTACAAACACAAGGGAACCGAAGTTCTATTTAAACAATTATTATGCTCCAGGTTCACCTCTCACACAAATCCACATCACTGGTGAAATGGGCAGACACGTGGCAGATGAAATTTAATGCGGAAAGTGTGAAGTGATACATTTTGGTAGAAAGAATGAAGAGGCAATATAAACTAAAGGGTACAATGTTAAAGGGGGTGTGTGAACAGAGGAACAAGGAACATAGGATCAGGAGGTGGCCATTTAGCTCCTCGATTGTTGATTGGTGATCTAACTCCATATCCCTGCCTTTGGCCCATGTGCCTTAATACTTTTGGTTAACAGAAATCTATCAATCTCAGATTTAAAATTAACAATTGACCCAGCATCAATTGCCGTTTGCGGAAGAGAGTTCCAAACTTCTGCCACCCTTTGGGGGAAAAATTTGGTTGATTTGTGCCTCCCGTTAGCACCCGGACGCGGCGCCGCTAACGCCTCCTGCAAAATTCAGCGGGAGGTTAACGACGGTGATAACCGTTACCACCCCGCGACGCTGCACCTCTGGCGGTGATGATATCGCCTCACTCGCGCCCCGGCCGCGTTCTTCGGTAGCGCCCCCTGACTTACCGCCGGACAACAACAACTTGTGACATAAGAAAACTACTAGGCACTTGGTCTAAACGTTAAACAAAGCTTTAATCAGCTGTTTTACAACATGGAGGTCTAGTTGTGCCCTTCACTAGTTCCTGTTAAGAATGTCCTGCGCAAGCTGGGCCCGTGCCCGAGTATTTATACTCTCCCTGGACAGTGCCACCCGTAGGCCGCTCAGTATTATTTCATAAGTCTTTCTTTCATGAATGACTGATTCATGTCAACTTGTATTTATATAGCGCCTTTAATGTAGTAAAACATCCCAAGGCGCTTCACAGGAGTATTTTAAGACAAAAACTTTGACACCGATCCACATAAGGAGAAATTAGGGCAGGTGACCAAAAGCTTGGTCAAAGAGGTAGGTTTTAAGGAGCGTCTTAAAGGAGGAAAGAGAGGTAGAGGGGCGGAGAGGTTTAGGCAGGGAATTCCAAAGCTTAGGGCCTAGGCAACAGAAGGCACGGCCACCAATGGTTGAGCGATTATAATCAGGGCTGCTCAAGAGGTCAGAATTAGAGGAGCGCAGATATCTCGGTGGGGTTGTGGGGCTGAAGGAGATTACAGAGATAGGGAGGGGCGAGGCCATGGAGGGATTTGAAAACAAGGATGAGAATTTTGAAATTGAGGTGTTGCTTAACTGGGAGCCAATGTAGGTTAGCGAGCACAGGGGTGATGGGTGAGCGGGACTTGGTGTGGGTTAGGACATGGGCAGCCGTGTTTTGGATGACCTCAAGTTTACGTAGGGTAGAATGTGGGAGGCCAGCCAGGAGTGCGTTGGAATAGTCAAGTCCAGAGGTAACAAAGGCATGGCTGAGGGTTTCGGCAGCGGATGAGCTGAGGTAAGGGCAGAGACCGGCAATGTTACGGAGGTGGAAGTAGGCGGTCTTTGTTATGCTGCGGATATGTGGTCGGAAACTCATTTCAGGGTCAACTATGACACCAAGGTTGCGAACAGTGTGGTTCAGCCTCAGACAGATGTTAGGGAGAGGGATGGAGTCAGTGGCTCGGGAACGGAGTTTGTGGCGGGGACTGAAAACAATGGCTTCAGTCTTCCCAATATTTAATTGGAGAAAACGTTTACTCATCCAGAACTGGATGTCGGAAAAACAGTCTGACAATTTAGAGACCGTGGAGGGGTCGAGAGAAGTGGTAGTGAGGTAGAGCTGGGTGTCGTCAGCGTACATGTGGAAACTGAGGCTGTGTTTTCGGATGATGTCGCCAAGGGGCAACGTGTAGATGAGAAATAGGAGGGGGCCAAGGATCGATCCTTGGGGGACACCAGAGGTAACGATGTGGGAGCGGGAAGAGAAGCCATTGCAGGTGATTCTCTGGCTACGATTAGAGAGATAAGAATGGAACCAGGCGAGTGCAGTCCCATCCAGCTGGACGACGGTGGAGAGGCGTTGGCGAAGTTCATGTGATGTCAGTCAGCAATGGAACACAGACACACTGGCGCCGGCCAGTTCTTAAAGGGGAGGGTCGATCTTGCTCTCCATCCACACCCTGCTCATTGCAGCCTTGAATCTCGGCCTGGAGAGACCTGTACATCAAATCTGCTGGAAAGAACAATGGAGAGGCCCAGGGAAAGAGCTCAGCGTGCAGCCCTCATAGTCGCTTCTAAATCGATGCAAGGAAGGCCAAATCAAAATGAACCTGCAAAGTGTTGCTCAGTATCCAAAACTCCTTCACACAGCGTTGAATCTCTCCAGAAGTCTCTCTCTCTCTCAGAATGCGTGGTGCAAAAATGTCACCGATAAAAAAAAGCAGGAAGTGGTTGCCTTTAAATAGCGCTCCCCCAGTCCCTTCCCGACTGAAAAACGTTCCCCTCAACCTGTCGTTGCTAGCGGCAGGCAGAAAAGCAGGGGACGCCACTCAATATCCGGTCCGGGGCGCTACCGGGGCGTTGCACGCACGCGCTAATGGGAGGCGCAAAGCAACCGAATTTTCCCCCCTGAATTTCACTCCTGAAAGACCTGGTTCTAATTTTTAGACTATGCCCCCTAGTCCTAGAATCCCCAACCAGCGGAAATAGTTTCTCTCTATCTACCCTATCTGTTCCTCTTAATATCCTGAAAACTTTGATCAAATCACCCCTTAACCTTCAAAATTCCAGGGAATAGAACCCTAGTTTGTGTAATCTCGCCTCGTAAGTTAACCCCTAGAGTCCGATATCATTCTGGTAAATCGACGCTGCACTCCCTCCAAGACCAATGTATCCTTCCTGAGGTGCTCCCAGTACTCCAGGTGTGGTCTAACTTGGGCTTTGTATAGCTGCAGCACAGCTTCTACCAGAGAGACCTGGGGGTTCACGTACACAAGTCTTTGAAGGTGGCCGGACAAGTTCACCTCTCTCAGTGGGTAAATATCTTCTCTGGTGCGGAGCTGAGCCACAAACTAGGGAAGGCGCTAGGTTCAATTGGTCATTGGGTTAACTGGTATTAACTAGCAGAGCACTAACGACACTATAGTTAGCTTCAGTGCCACTTGGTTCAGGAGTGGAAACACTGTCCGCCAGCGTTCCCGATTGGTAAACACTGAACCCTGCTGGCGAGTAAGTGCATGTCGCGGCCTGGAGAATACAAGGTTGGGCTGGGTTGCGATGCATTCCATGGTGTAACAGCCTATCAACACTCCAGGCAGAACTTTCCGAGGCTCTGTTGGCTCCACGTGTACCGTAGTCTGCAGATTTCCGCTAAATTGCTGGGTACGTGCGCGGTCTGCGGGTGGCAGCCTCGAGAAATGATCTGCCCGCGCTGAGGCCACTTGGGCTGCAAGGTACTGGAGGGAAGCCAGGAACTGAACCCCAGTGAGAGTCGACACCACCGGAGAGAGGGGAGTCGGGGTCTGTGGAACTGAACCCCAGTGAGACTCAGCTCCACCGGAGAGGACGGGAATCGGGGTCTGTGGGACTGAACCCCAGTGAGACTCAGCTCCACCGGAGAGGGGGGGAGTCGGGGTCTGTGGGACTGAACCCCAGTGAGACTCAGCTCCACCGGAGAGGGGGGGAGTCGGGGTCTGTGGGACTGAACCCCAGTGAGACTCAGCTCCACCGGAGAGGGGGGGAGTCGGGGTCTGTGGGACTGAACCCCAGTGAGACTCAGCTCTACCAGAGAGGGGGGGAATCGGGGTCTGTGGGACTGAACCCCAGTGAGACTCAGCTCCACCGGAGAGGGGGGGAGTCGGGGTCTGTGGGACTGAACCCCAGTGAGAGTCGACACCACCGGAGATGGGGGGAGTCGGGGTCTGTGGGACTGAACCTCAGTGAGACTCAGCTCCACCGGAGAGGGGGGGAGTCGGGGTCTGTGGGACTGAACCCCAGTGAGACTCAGCTCCACCGGAGAGGGGGGGAGTCGGGGTCTGTGGGACTGAACCCCAGTGAGAGTCGACACCACCGGAGAGGGGGGGAGTCGGGGTCTGTGGGACTGAACCCCAGTGAGACTCAGCTCTACCGGAGAGGGGGGGAGTCGGGGTCTGTGGGACTGAACCCCAGTGAGACTCAGCTCCACCGGAGAGGGGGGGAGTCGGGGTCTGTGGGACTGAACCCCAGTGAGACTCAGCTCCACCGGAGAGGGGGGGAGTCGGGGTCTGTGGGACTGAACCCCAGTGAGACTCAGCTCCACCGGAGAGGGGGGGAGTCGGGGTCTGTGGGACTGAACCCCAGTGAGACTCAGCTCCACCGGAGAGGGGGGGAGTCGGGGTCTGTGGGACTGAACCCCAGTGAGACTCAGCTCTACCGGAAGGGGGGGAGAAAGGAAATGAAATGGAGGCAGGTGGGGGAGGGAGGGGGGCAGGGGAAGCAACTCTCTGAAGGTGCTGACTCTCACTGGGGTTCAGTTTCTGGCTTCCCTCCAGTACCTTGCCCAAATATCTTTGCACGAAAACTCGGCATATTCCGACCAATACAGAGATAAGGACCTCAGTCACAGCCTCTCATTTTTCCTTAAACCTCCCAAGCAGCCTGGCCAATGGTCAGAGCCCCTTCACCCTGGGAGTGCTGCAAGTCCTTTGCAGCTTCCGATATACTCACACGTTTACTGTCAAACAGCATCTGAAAAACAAAAGAAAACCACTCTCAGTATCAGAAGGTAGAATCAGGGGGAGCCACAGAAACCTCTGACTGGGCGGAGTGAATGTTCTGGTCACAGTGACATCAGTAATACAATTGTGGGGATTTCCTCAGGCTGGAATCATATACGTGACAATGGTTTTGTTAGAAATAGCGATTGATGGAAATCTTCACAAACGCATTTACCGTGTCCACTGGCAGGAGGGTCAGTAACCAGAGGACACAGATTTAAGGTAATCGGCAAAAGAGCCAGAGGGGAGATGAGGAGAATTTTTTTTACGCAGCGAATTGTTGTGATCTGGAATGCGCTGCCTGAAAGGGCGGTGGAAGCAGATTCAATAGTAACTTTCAAAAGGGAATTGGATAAATACTGGAAGGGGAGAAAATTTGCAGGGTTCTGGGGAAAGAGCAGGGGGAGTGGGACTAATTGGAGAGCTCTTTCAAAGAGCCGGCACAGGCACGATGGGCCGAATGGCCTCTTTTGTCTGTATTTGAACTTGTCTCTCTTTTATTCTAATGCTGAATCTGCAGGATCATTTCTACACTTTTATTAAATGCCTGAAGTAACAAAATGTGGGACGCGATGGGACTGTGCGATGGGACTGGGTGATGGGACTGGGCGATGGGACCGGGCGATGGGACCGGGCGATGGGACCGGGCGATGGGACCGGGCGATGAGACCGGGCGATGAGACCGGGCGATGGGACTGGGCGATGAGACCGGGCGATGAGACCGGGCGATGGGACCGGGCGATGAGACCGGGCGATGGGACCGGGCGATGAGACTGGGTGATGGGACCGCGCGACGGGACCGGGCGACGGGACTGAGCGATGGGACTGCGCGATGGGACTGGGCGATGAGACCGGGCGATGGGACCGGGCGATGGGACTGGGCGATGAGACTGGGCGATGAGACTGGGCGATGAGACCGGGCGATGGGACTGGGCGATGGGACTGGGCGATGGGACTGAGCGATGGGACTGCGCGATGGGACTGGGCGATGAGACCGGGCGATGGGACCGGGCGATGAGACCGGGCGATGGGACTGGGCGATGAGACTGGGCGATGGGACTGGGCGATGGGACTGGGCGATGGGACTGGGCGATGGGACTGGGCGATGAGACCGGGCGATGGGACCGGGCGATGAGACCGGGCGATGAGACCGGGCGATGGGACCGGGCGATGAGACCGGGCGATGGGACCGGGCGATGGGACTGCGCGATGGGACTGAGCGATGGGACTGCGCGATGGGACTGGGCGATGAGACCGGGCGATGGGACCGGGCGATGGGACTGGGTGATGGGACCGCGCGACGGGACCGGGCGATGGGACTGGGCGATGGGACTGGGCGATGGGACTGAGCGATGGGACTGGGCGATGGGACTGAGCGATGGGACTGGGCGATGAGACCGGGCGATGGGACTGGGCGATGAGACCGGGCGATGGGACCGAGCGATGGGACTGGGCGATGAGACCGGGCGATGAGACCGGGCGATGGGACCGAGCGATGGGACTGGGCGATGAGACCGGGCGATGGGACTGGGCGATGAGACCGGGCGATGGGACTGAGCGATGGGACTGGGCGATGAGACCGGGCGATGAGACCGGGCGATGGGACTGGGCGATGGGACTGGGCGATGGGACCGGGCGATGAGACCGGGCGATGAGACCGGGCGATGGGACTGGGCGATGAGACCGGGCGATGGGACTGAGCGATGGGACTGGGCGATGAGACCGGGCGATGAGACCGGGCGATGGGACTGAGCGATGGGACTGGGCGATGAGACCGGGCGATGAGACCGGGCGATGGGACTGGGTGATGGGACCGCGCGACGGGACCGGGCGACGGGACCGGGCGACGGGACCGGGCAACGAGACTGGGCGATGAGACCGGGCGACGGGACCGGGCGACGAGACTGGGCGATGAGACCGGGCAATGGGACCGGGCGACGGGACCGGGCGATGGGACTGCGCGATGGGACACCTACTTTTGTTAAATGGAGTTTTCCACCGGATCCTCTGGTGCATATTATCAAGTGTTTGGAGAACAGAAAGCACTGCTTCTCTCCCTCCTTTTTCAGGGATAGCGATCCCAACCGGCCCCGTGTGATTTTCCCTTTCTCGGTCATTGGTACTTGGATAAGCGAGCCTGGTCAAAGGGACAATCAGGTAGTTACCAGCCTAAGAGAAACATGTGAGTATCAAGGAGCGACTGAGATACCAACTTACAACTTGCTACAACGCCCCTCACAAGATGCTGAATCTACGACACCAGAAGCTCCGTCAGAAACTGTCAGCAGCCTGTGGATCGCCACACATTGAGACCACAGCAGGTATTCACCCGTAACTTAATAAAACAGCTCACAGTGACATTGGAACTCCAATATGCTAATCAAGCATTTTATTAAAAAAATACAAATAGAGTAATGTTTGGATTTAGAAAGCACCTTTCACCTCAACACCTCTCAAAGTTCTTCACGAACTGAATCATTTTCAGAGTGCAGTGACTGCTTTGTAGGCAAATATGTCAGCCATTCTGTGACAGCAAGATCCCACAAACAGCCCAGATTATCTAGTGTTTGCTGATATTGCTGGAGGAAGGAATTCATGTTGAGACACCAAGAGATCCCCATGCTTTTTTTTCCCAAATAGTCCCATGGCTTCCTTAACATCCACCCAAATGGGACTTTAGTCACTCCTTCATAGGGCGGGAAGCAAAATTTGTATTGAGGGAGCGCCGCACTGTCGGAGGGGCAGGACTGAGGGAGCGCCGCACTGTCGGAGGGGCAGTACTGAGGGAGCGCCGCACTGTCGGAGGGGCAGTACTGAGGGAGCGCCGCACTGTCGGAGGGGCAGTACTGAGGGAGCGCTGCACTGTCGGAGAGGCAGTACTGAGGGAGCGCCGCACTGTCGGAGGGGCAGTACTGAGGGAGCGCCGCACTGTCGGAGGGGCAGTACTGAGGGAGCGCCGCACTGTCGGAGGGGCAGTACTGAGGGAGCGCTGCACTGTCGGAGAGGCAGTACTGAGGGAGCGCTGCACTGTTGGAGGTGCCGTCTTTTGGATGAGACATTAAACCGAGGCCCCGTCTGCTCTCTCAGGTGGATGTAAAAGATCCCATGGCCACTATTCTATGAAGAACAGGGGAGTTCTCCCTGGTGTCCTGACCAATAATTTTCCCTCAACCAGCATCATTAAAACTTATTTTTTACATTTCTGTTTGTGGAATCTTGCTGTGCGCAAATTGGCTGCCGCCTTTCATACATTACAACAGTGACAACTCTTCAAAAGTACTTCATTGGCTGTAAAGTGATTTGAGTGTGTCTAAGTGCAGACACCTTCAGTCAACAGACTGTAATAGAGTCCACGATCTCGACAACTAAAATGCAAGTGAATGTCGGATGATCCATTGAATTCGTTATTTCAATATCCAATCCATCTAAACCAGATCAACAAAGGGCATCGCGCCAATGGTATTCGGAGCTCACTATCAATTGGCACAAAAGCATCTGCTGAAAATGATCGCGTGTGGGACACGTGCCGTGAGGTATCCGCCTGTCATACAATCAAACTGAGCTCCGGGCTGCACCCCTCCTAACCTCCGAGTAATCCTGACCAGTCTCGCCGTACCTTGCCGTACAAACGTCTGGCTGGTGTCCAGAAGGATCTCACATCCCTCCACAATCATCCGCTCGATGGCCAGGTTCTTCCGAATGTTTTCCGTTTCACTCACTTCATCGTGCATTATTCTGCAGAGAGTTTAAACAGGGTGAATCTCACATTGACTGCCTCGCACTCGTAAAACAACTTCACACCAGGACAGGGCTGGAACTCCGTCAATTCACGGCCAATGGCCATAAGATCTAGCCAGATTCGTCTCTCTCAAGTTAGAGATGTGTTCCCTGATGGCCAAGCAGGTTTATGCAGTGTGATGGTCCCGGGTTAGATCCCTGATCTGTGCTGAGTTAATCTCATTCGGGGCGGGTTAGGGCACGACACAGCAGCACTAGACCGGAAAAGGGGAAATAGCTCGGGGTTCCTGACTCTGAGCACTGTCCAGCGAGCCCTGCTGGAAGGACAGGTGTATGAAAGAGTATTGGGCTCAGCCGTGATGCCCCTTTGGTGGAACAGCCTGTCAATATTCAATGTCACACAATAGTGGTGAGGTACCAGAGGGCGTCTGACATTTGGCATGGTGACAAGTACTAGTAAAGAATGAACTGCTTCAGAGGAAGAGAAGGAGAGGGGAGGGGAGTGGAGGGGAAGGGAGGGGAGGCGTGGAGGGGAGGGGAGGGGAGGAGAGGGGAGCGGAGTAGAGGGGGGAGGGGAGGTGTGGAGAGGAGGGGAGTGGAGGGGAGGGGAGGGGAGTGGAAGGGGGAGGGGAGGTGTGGAGGGGAGGGGAGCGGAGGGGAGGAGAGTGGAGGGGGAGGGGAGGTGTGGAGGGGAGTGGAGGGGAGCGGAGGGGAGGAGAGGGGAGGTGGAGTGGAGTGGAGGAGAGGGGAGTGGAGGGGAAGGGAGGCGGAGTGGAGGGGGGAGGGGAAGGGAGAGGAGGGGAGGTATGGAGGGGGAGGAGAGTGAAGGGGAGTGGAGTGGCGGGGAGGGGAGTGAAGGGGAGGAGAGTGGAGGGGAGGTGTGCAGGGGGAGGGGAGATGTGGAGGGGTGAGGGGAGGGGAGATGTGGAGGTGTGGAGGGGGGAGGGGAGGTGTGGAGGGGGGAGGGGAGGGAAGGGGAGGGGAGAGAAAAACTGTTGAGGAAAAGTTACAAACATAAGAAGGAACAGTTTTCATTTAGGGAGACAGAACAGTGGAAGAAATGGATGAATGCTAAACTGTTATTTATTTTCAGATAAAAGAAGATTCTTTTCCCCGTTATCTTTTAAGCTGTCTGGAGAAACCCTGCCTTCTTAATCAGCCACGGGCTTCAGAAGTGACTGAGCCTATGGGGTGATGTATCCCTTCAATGCCTGGCCGTGCTGTGATGGAGCAGCTCGCCTTGTTAGTCAAACCATCCCATTTTTATCGCATCAGCCACATTTCTCCCAAGTGGTGACAGTGAAGACAAGTGGGTAGATTCTGTGCTGCAGGAATGAGCAGTAACACCACAGAATGGTTGAAAAGCTTATCAAACACGCGATGAGTGTTGGATTAGAAAGACCAAGAACCCTGTGGAGATCTGCAACAGAAGCCCTTGCCAGAGGTGACCATTGCTCAGCGCTGCTGAACAAGCCTACTAACCGAGAGAGTTCCTCCAGCTTCGACTTTGCGTATTCCAGACTCTTCCTCTCCACGTGCTCGTGAGGTGTGTGGGCCAACAATTCATGTAGGGTCAGGATGTACCTGGGGATCTGCCGGGGAAAGACGGAGAAATCAGATCAGGGCTTGGTCTAGAAATACACGAGTAGACGTTCCACAGACGGCCAGGCAGGTTCGATGTTGTCTCCACGCAAGAGGCTTTGGTGGTGAAATTGGTAAGTGGTGGGAATGCAAATTGGGCGATAGTGAATCAGTGGCATGTTTTACACTCCGCCCGATTTGACTTCAGGGGGAAATCGGATGGGGTGTAAAACGGGGCCGATTCACTATCGCACATTTTGGTCTCGATTTTCTAAACCCCGAGGAGGCGGGTTTGGAGGCGGGAGTGGTGGGAAAATTGCAGAATCGGGGCAGGAACCCATCCCGCCCCCCAACCCACCTCCGTGCCAATGTCCCAGGAGGTGGGTACCCGACCTGAGCTGGGTAGTTAACAGGCAGTTTTTTGCCTAATCCCTATTTTTAGCCCTGAAGTGTGGGCTTCCTGACAGCTCCGAACCACGCCAAGTTAGCGAGGCGGACCGTCGGTCTGCAGGGGTTGGAGGGGGCGAGATGTCCGTTGTGCAGGTGAGTGATGGCTGCATGTGTGCAGAGGTAAGCCTGTGAGGTAAGTGTAAAGTGTTTTAATAAGTTTTACTTACCTTTAGAATACAACCTGTGGATCAAGAGGAAGTGGATCGTGTTATTGAAAGGGTTGAGTTATTCCTTGTTTACAAGGCTGACCGTAACTGGTTCAGGACTTTGTCACTCATCAGCTTTCCAGTTAGTCTTTCTTTTGGAGATAGTTATCATAAACTGGTGTTGGTCCTGATATGGACTCCGCAAACATTCCTTAAAGGAGCAGGACTCTTTAATTGTCACAGCTGGCAGTAAAGTTGCCATCAGTGCAGTTCTGCCACCATAACCCTGTCAGGTCTACACATACAAGAAAAGTCTTATATTAAATGTTGGTGTTCAGAGAGATTTGGGTGTCCTCGTACAGG
Organism: Somniosus microcephalus; assembly: GCF_052327205.1. Lineage (NCBI taxonomy): Eukaryota > Metazoa > Chordata > Chondrichthyes > Squaliformes > Somniosidae > Somniosus > Somniosus microcephalus. The sequence continues at coordinate 3,781,324 of NC_141013.1, read as the reverse complement.
AAACACAGAGAGTTAGCATGCAGGTACAGCAAGCAATTAGGAAGGTAAATGGCACGTTGGCCTTTATTGCAAGGGGTTGGAGTATAAGAGTAAGGAAGTCTTGCTACAATTGTACAGGGCCTTGGTGAGACCACACCTGGAGTACTGTGCACAGTTTTGGTCTCTTTATCTGAGGAAGGATATACTTGCCTTAGAGGCGGTGCAATGAAGGTTCACTAGATTGATTCCTGGGATGAGAGGATTGTCCTATGAGGAGAGATTGAGTAGAATGGGCCTATACTCTCTGAAGTTTAGGAGAATGAGAGTTGATCTCATTGAAACATATAATATTCTGAAGGGGATTGACAGGGTAGATGCTGAGAGGTTGTTTCCCCCTGGCTGGAGAGTCTAGAACTAGGGGGCATAGTCTCAGGATAAGGGGTCGGTCATTTAAGACTGAGATGAGGAGGAATTTCTTCACTCAGAGGGTGGTGAATCTTTGGAATTCTCTGCCCCAGAGGGCTGCGAGTGCTGAGTCTTTGAGTATATTCAAGACAGAGATTGATAGATTTTTGGACTCCAGGGGAATCGAGGGATATGGGGATAGTGCAGGAAAGTGGAGTTGAGGTCAAAGATTAGCCACGATCTCATTGAATGGCGGAGCAGGCTCGAGGGGCCGTATAGCCGACTCCTGCTCCTAATTCTTATGTTCTTATGTTCCATCTAACCCTTGTGTCATACCTCAAAGTCTCACCCTTGTCACACTTGAAAATGTCATCTATTTGGCTCATCTATCATTTTGCTAAAATAGCAACAATTAAACCAATTAACAAGTAGCATCTTAAAAATAAAGTCTAAAAAAAGTTAGAAAGCCAGTCATTTCCTACTGGTTTCTTCTGAAACTGATAACCTGGCTTCTCTCCAAGGAGCCAAGCCCATGATTTACAAGCAATTGCCAATCTAGAGCAGTCAGAAATAAATCAACATTTGACCTATTTGCAACACAACTATTGCCACAGAGAATGGGTGCGCAGGTAAAAGATCAGATTCCTGCTCTGTCCCAGTTAGTCCTTAAAAATATAGGTCATGTTTAAACACAGATCCACCTCAGCAGCAGACAGCGATCCACCAGGAAAGGACCGTTAAGATGTAAACACTCCCCTGTGTATCACTATGACCTTCAACCCCAGCCCCTACCCTGAACCCCAGCCCCAGCCCCTACCCTGGGCCCCAGCCCCTACCCTGAACCCCAGCCCCGAGCCTGAACCCCAGCCCCTACCCTGAACCCCAGCCCTGAGGCTGAACCCCAGCCCCAGCCCCTACCCTGAACCTCAGCCCCAGCCCCTACCCTGGGCCCCAGCCCCGAGCCTGAGCCCCAGCCCCGAGCCTGAGCCCCAGCCCCTACCCTGAAGCCCAGCCCCTACCCTGGGCCCCAGCCCCTACCCTGAACCCCAGCCCCTACCCTGGGCCCCAGCCCCAACCCTGAACCCGAGCCTGAGCCCCAGCCCCTACCCTGAACCCCAGCCCCTACCCTGAACCCCAGCCCCTACCCTGAGCCCCAGCCCCTACCCTGGGCCCCATCCCCTACTCTGAACCCCAGCCCCTACCCTGAACCCCAGCCCCTGCCCTGAACCCCAGCCCCTACCCTGAACCCCAGCCCCTACCCTGAGCCCCAGCCCCTACCCTGGGCCCCATCCCCTACTCTGAACCCCAGCCCCTACCCTGAACCCCAGCCCCTGCCCTGAGCCCCAGCCCCTACCCTGGGCCCCAGCCCCTACCCTCAGCCCCAGCCATACCCTGAACCCCAGCCCCTAGCCTGAACCCCAGCCCCTACCCTGAACCCCAGCCCCTACTCTGGGCCCCAGCCCATATCCTGAACCCCAGCCCCTACCCTGGGCCCCAGCCCCTACCCTGAACCCCAGCCCCTACCCTGGGCCCCAGCCCCTACCCTGGGCCCCAGCCCCTACTCTGGGCCCCAGCCCCTATCCTGAACCCCAGCCCCTACCCTGGGCCCCAGCCCCTACCCTGAACCCCAGCCCCTACCCTGGGCCCCAGCCCCTACCCTGGGCCCCAGCCCCTACCCTGAACCCCAGCCCCTACCCTGGGCCCCAGCCCCAACCCTGAACCCGAGCCTGAGCCCCAGCCCCTACACTGAACCCCAGCCCCTACCCTGAACCCCAGCCCCTACCCTGAGCCCCGAGCCTGAGCCCCAGCCCCTACCCTGGGCCCCAGCCCCTACCCTCAGCCCCAGCCATACCCTGAACCCCAGCCCCTAGCCTGAACCCCTACCCTGAACCCCAGCCCCTACTCTGGGCCCCAGCCCCTACCCTGGGCCCCAGCCCCTACCCTCAGCCCCAGCCATACCCTGAACCCCAGCCCCTAGCCTGAACCCCAGCCCCTAGCCTGAACCCCAGCCCCTACCCTGAACCCCAGCCCCTACTCTGGGCCCCAGCCCCTATCCTGAACCCCAGCCCCCACCCTGGGCCCCAGCCCCTACCCTGAACCCCAGCCCCTACCCTGGGCCCCAGCCCCTACCCTGGGCCCCAGCCCCGAGCCTGAGCCCCAGCCCCTACCCTGGGCCACAGCCCCGAGCCTGAGCCCCAGCCCCTACCCTGGGCCCGAGCCTGAGCCCCAGCCCCTACCCTGGGCCCCAGCCCGAAGCCTGGGCCCCAGCCCCTACCCTGGGCCCCAGCCCCGAGCCTGGGCCCCAGCCCCTACCCTGGGCCCCAGCCCTACCCTGAACCCCAGCCCTACCCTGGGCCCCAGCCCCTACCCTGGGCCCTAACCTGGGCCCCAGCCCCTACCCTGGGCCCCAGCCCCGAGCCTGGGCCCTGCTGCATCACCTGAAACATCGGGTAGGTCAGGAATGTCTCCAATGTCCTCTCTTCGCAGTCCGGCTTTGCTTCATATTGTTTCAGAAGTTTATCAAAGTCTCTGTTCTGCTTGCAGCTGGCCAGGATCTGTAGGCTGTACTGGTGATTCCTCACAAACTCCTGGTAGATGTTCAGCATTGGGAGGAGAATGTCAAACAGGTCGGCTGCAGGACGGTTCAGAATAAGCAGGGTCAACAACTTGGTTTAGGCACCACCGATAACTCTCATCATTTCCACAAGAGTACGGAGCGTACGGGAAGAGAAGGGGTTAAACCTCACCTTATGGTTTGCCACACATATACACATCAGATGAAAAGACTCTATCGTTGAGTTAGTAAAGAAAAGAAGGAACTTGCATTTCTATAGCACCTTTCACAACCTCAGGATGTCCCAAAGCGCTTTACAGCCAATGAAGTACTTTTTGAAGTGTAGTCACTGTTGTAATGTAGGAAACGCGGCAGCCAATTTGCGCACAGCAAGCTCCCACAGACAGCAATGACATAATGACCAGATCATCTGTTTTAGTGATATTGGTTGAGGGATAAATATTGGCCAGGGCACCGGGGAGAACTCCCCTGCTCTTCTTCAAAATAGTGGCCGTGGGATCTCAGTATAACATCTCATATGAAAGATGTCACCTCGGACAGTGCAGCACTCCTGCCTGGTATGGAACAGAGCTATACTGACCAGGAAGATCCCAAACATAGAAACATAGAAGATAGGAGCAGGAGTAGGCCATTCGGCCCTTCGAGCCTGCTCCGCCATTCAATGAGATCATGGCTGATCATCCAAATTCAGTACCCTGTCCCTGCCTTCTCCCCATATCCCTTGATCCCTTTAGCCTCAAGAAATATATCCAACTCTTTCTTGAATATATTTAATGAACTGGCCTCCACCACCCTCTGTGGCAGAGAATTCCACAGGTTCACCACTCTCTGGGTGAAGAAATTCCTCCTCATTTCAGTCCTAAATGGCTTACCCCTTATCCTTGGACTATGACCCCTGGTTCTGGACTCCCCGGCCATCCGAAACATCCTTCCTGCATCTAGTCTGTCCAGACCTGACAGAATTTTATAGGTTTCGATGAGATCCCCTCTCAATCTTCTAAACTCCAGTGAGTATAAGCCCAATCGACACAATCTCTCCTCATACGTCATTCCTGCCATCCCAGGTATCAGCCTGGTGAATCTTCGCTGCACTCCCTCCATGGCAAGAACGTCCTTCCTCAGGTAAGGTGACCAAAACTGCACACAATACTCAAGGTGCGGTCTCACCAAGGCCCTGTACAACTGTAGCAAGACATCCTTGTTCCTGTACTCGAACCCTCTTGCTACGAAGGCCAATATACCATTTGCCTTCTTAACCGCCTGCTGCACCTGCATGCTTACCTTCAGCGACTGGTGCACAATAACACCCAGGTCTCTTTGCACTTACCCTTCTCCCAATCTATTGCCATTCAAATAATAATCTGCCTTCCTATACTTCATGGAATTCTCTGCTTCATCAACAGTTTGATGCAGAGAATTCCACATTCGAACCACCCTCTGTGTAAAGACATGTCTTTCTAACCTCTCTCTGTGATTATCCTGAAATTGTCCCTCCTTGTTATCTTCTCAACCAGTGGAGACAATCTATCCCTGTTTACCTTATCATAACCTTTCATAATCCTGAAGATCTCTATCAGGTCACCTCTTAAACCTTCTCAGCGTCAGTGAACAAAGCCCTCACTTCTCAAGTGTCTCTTTATAACTGTAACCCCTCATGCCTGACAACATCCTAGTGAACTCACTCTGCAGCTTTTCCATTACTTTCACATCCTTCCCGTAATGAGTGCCAAAAACTATAAACAACACAACTGTGGCCTAATTAAGGTCTGGTAAAAATTCAACATTACCTTCTTGCTTTTGTATTCTGTGCTTTTAGACACAAAACAAGAATTGCATTTGTTTTTATTCATGGTCTTATCTACTTGCATTGCCACCTTTAATGACCCTTGTATATGCACAGAAAAATCTCTCTACTCCATTTAAGATCATACCACTAAGGTGTACGTTCTTCGCCTACTCTTACTTTCCAAGTCTATTAATTCATGTTTATCTATATTCAACCGCAACTGCCACCCATCTGCCCATCTTTTTCACCTATCTCGGTCCTACCGCAATCCTTACAATCCAGATCATAATTTGATACTCCGAAAATTAGGTGTCATCGGCAAATTTCAATATTGTTCCTTCAGATTCCTACATTACAACAGTGACTATGCTTGAAAAGTACTTCATTGGCTGTAAAGCGCTTTGGGACGTCCTGAGGTTGTGAAAGGTGTTGTGTATGTAATATGTGTGCTACTTTGAACCTATGGACAGGACTGCACTACTTGTTGGGCGTAGTGATACGCAGTACCACTCCTGGCCATAGGGGTATAAATAGTACTGTGGGTACTGATCTCCCCTCAGTTCCCGCCTGTGGGCATGAAGTAAAGACCTATGTATAGTCCCTACCTCCAACCAGTAAAGACCTGTTTGAGTTATACGTTTAAGTCTTTGTGTTAATTGTTCAATACAATACACATACTTAACACTGGCGACGAGTCAGGTTCGTACCCTGCGGCAGTTGAAGAGAGGTTTCAAACATCACCACCCCACTAGAAGCGACAGGCTTTAGGACTCTGAAGCCTCCATCAGCGACTGAGCACTGGAGTGCAGCAAACATCCTGACAGCTTCCAGCGACTGACAGAAGTCTTTCTGCAGTTTCCTTGTTCAACCTAGGTGGTGGGGTAAGCCGTGCAGTGTTGGCTGCAAAGACAGGGCTGGGGAAGTTGGAGAAGATAAGGGCGATCGCAATCCCTGATAAGAGCCGCGGTGAAACGCGCGAGCGGGTAAGCCAGAGCCCGGGAGGGAGCGAGCAAGAGCCGCGCGAGCGGGTGAGCCAGAGGCCGGGACCCGCTTCAAGTGCGAGGCGCAGCGCGGGCCAGCGATCGGAACCAAAGATAAGGGCCGCACTCGGGGGCTGAAGGGAGACGGCGTCGGGGGACGGGTGAAGACCGCCAAGCGCGGGAAAACCGCCATTTTGTGGGCAGAGGACGACGGCAAGAGCGGGAAGCCGCCATCTTTGATAACAAGTAAACAAAATAAAATCTGAGAAATTGCAAATCTACAATGCCTAAACACGGGAATATTAGCACCTTTGATAGTGACCTCGAAGATTGGGCCATATATGTTGAAAGAGTAAAAAATTATTGTAAGGCCAATAAAATTCATGACCAAGATAAAGCTCTAACATTATTAAATTTAATGGGTGCGAAGACATACGGGCAATTGAAACACCTGTTATCACCAGATGAACCGGCGGATAAGACGTTCGATGAGATTGTTACTGTCCTGAAAGATCATCTAAACCCCACGCCGCTGATGCTAGCGGAATGATTTAAATTTTACGACAGAAGGCAGCTACAGCATGAAAGCAATGCTGATTATTTGCTGGAATTGCGTAAATTAGCGAAATATTGCCAGTTTGGAACGGGACTGACAGAGGCACTTCGAGACAAATTTGTGTGTGGTTTATTTAAACAGGATACACAAAAGCGACTGCTAGAGGAGAATGAGCTGACGCTTGAGAAGGCGGTCACTATGGCAGCAGCACACGAAGCCGCAGCGAGAGGCACGGCAGTAATGCAGCTACGGTCACCGGAGCTCAGTGCACACAAATTGGGTGTGAGTTCTGGCAAATGTTATCGTTGTGGAAAGACAACGCATGATCAGAACCAGTGTTGGTTTAAAAACCAAGAATGTAGAACTTGTGGTAGGCTTGGACATATAGCTAGAGTATGCAGGTCAGGGAAGAAGACCAGCAACAAGAAGTCACCGCAAGGAAAATACGCAAAGGTACACAAGGTGACCGAACAGGAGTCCGATTCAGACGCTAGCAGTAATGAACTGGCTAGCTTAAGCTGTAATGAACTGGCTAGCTTAAGAGTACTCAACGCTGGTAAGGGTGCAGACCTCCAGACAATTTGGGTCACTCTTCAGATAGAAGGAGTCCAAGTAAAACTGGAATTGGACACTGGATCGGCATTGACGGTCATAAATAAGAAAGATTACGGAAAGTTATTCCAACATATTCCCCTACAGGATACGGGGATTATATTGAAAACATACACGGGGCAAAGAGTGTACCCCATCGGGAAAATAGAGGTTGCAGTGGTCCACAAGGGCGAAGACAGTCAAATAATGGACTTATATGTGATATCTGAAGGAGGTTCTCCACTACTAGGACGGGAGTGGATTAGGAAAATGAATATGGACTGGCATTTCCTACAAACAATAACGAGTGAGAACTCGGTGAAGATAGTCGGCCCAGACTCTGGAACGGATGATGGTAAGCCCAACTCAGGTGCAAAAGACAAAGTTTCAGCACAGAATTCCACTGAGCAACAACAACATAGTTTAACTGTGGATTCTGAGTCTGGCAAGTCTACTGATGTGCCCATTTCTGAGGGACACCGGGCTCGAACTCAACTCCATTTCAAACTACAACAGCAATTAGAACAAATGCTTCGCCGTTGTGAGCAAGAGTTGAATGCAACGAAAGAGTTCTTTGATATAGAGTTGGAGAATCTGGAAAGACAACAAAAGCAGCTGATGGAGAAAATGGAGCAGGAGCACACAAAACGTCTGATGTCAGAGGAGTTAACGGTCAGCCAACTCCTGCATATGCTGAAGGACAGGACTCTGAAATGGGAAAAACTTGAACACGAACTTCAATATTCAAACGAAAGGGGTTCGGAGCTCTCAAAGGTTATTGGAAGAGCTGAGGTGGCAACACAGACTGAGATGACTGCAACAGAGCAGCCCTTGGATGCCAAAAGTACGCTGACTCACGTCAATGTAGAACAACAGACCGCTGAAACAGCTGCTCCGGTAGAGGGATTGAATAGTCCGATCAATCAATCTCCAAAAGAAGTTGAAGTAGTAAAATCTCAAATGAGGTCATTAGTAAACGACTTGCTGAAAGCCCAGAAAAAGCTGGATGAAGAGGTACGCATGAAGAAGTCTCTTCAGGAAAGATGTCTGGACTTGGAACAAAAGCTGGCTAACGCCCAGCTGGGTATGGAGGAAATAGAAGACCCTCTCGCTGGCCTAGATCAGGACGACACCGAATATTACTATGTCCTGTCCTGCCCAACTTGTAACTTCGACTCCCACCATACAGAAATCATGGAGGAGCACCGAAAGTCTACGGAACATCGGGAGAAGGTGGCTCTACTACGGAAAAAGGAGGGAGAGAAGGAGGAACTGCGCATGCAGCTGGCAGCTGACAGTGGAGCCCAGAGAGTCTCCAAGAAGCAGAAAAGGAAAAGTCGAAACAGAAGATGACCCATCTGAACCATTATTACCTCTACCAGATCACACACGTGGTCCCTCCGAACGGAGCCAATTCAGTTCGGAAGTTCAAACTGTTAAATCCATGGAAGGACTATTGAATGAGTCACTCCAGCAACGTGAACCGACTCCACCACAGAGATTGAATCTGTGAACTGTTTTCCGCAGAGACTGAATCTGTGATCTGTTTTGACATGAAGTTATCTATGTATCTATGTTATTCTGTTATGTAAACCTGAAGTTATATATGTATATATGTTATTATGTTATGTTAAATGGGGAGATGACTGTAAAGCTAGGAAGGGAGGAATGTTGTGTATGTAATATGTGTGCTACTTTGAACCTATGGACAGGACTGCACTACTTGTTGGGCGTAGTGATACGCAGTACCACTCCTGGCCATAGGGGTATAAATAGTACTGTGGGTACTGATCTCCCCTCAGTTCCCGCCTGTGGGCATGAAGTAAAGACCTATGTATAGTCCCTACCTCCAACCAGTAAAGACCTGTTTGAGTTATACGTTTAAGTCTTTGTGTTAATTGTTCAATACAATACACATACTTAACAAAAGGTGCTATAGAAATGCAAGTCTTTCTTTTTTTTAGATCCTAAGTCCTGATCATTTTTATATACAGTAAATACGAGCAACCCCAGTGTGTCGCTTGTGGAAATTTACTAACCAGATCATTTCCTTTGGAAAAATCTTCCTTTAACCCTACCCTTTGATTTCTTCCCGACATTCATCCCTCTATTCATGTGACCACATTCCGTTTAATTCCATGTGCGGTTCTCTTTGCTAAAAATCTCTTAGTTGGTACCTCATCAAAGACAAAAACAACTAGACATTTCATCCTGGATACAGACTTACAGCTAGAAGAGCAATTGAACTCTGATTGAAGTGAAGCTTGGTTTACTTAACAACAACTTGACTTTGCACTCTTAAAGGGGAACAGCTACATCTTAACAGCAGAATAATACATTGCGCATTAAACGTTATAACGTTCACGCCCTTCCAAAGGAGCCCGTTATCCGACTTAACATTGGAGATCCTCTGGATATAATTTAAAATGTAGTCATCATACTTTACCTAATACTAACGTGGGCCAGCTGGACACGCGAGCTTTGAGTCCTTGGTAAAATATTTGGTGCAAAAACATGATTGTTTCACTGTAGAAGATACAAAAATGCAAATGTAAAGAAAGAGAATAGAAGGTGTAGTGATATAACCTCTCTGTGATTATCTTGAAATTGTCCCTCCTTGTTATCTTCTCAACCAGTGGAGACAATCTATCCCTGTTTAGCTCATCATAACCTTTCATAATCTTGAAGATCTCTATCAGGTCACCTCTTAAACCTTCTCAACGTCAGTGAACAAAGCCCTCACTTCTCAAGTGTCTCTTTATAACTGTAACCCCTCATGCCTGACAACATCCAAGTGAATTTACACCACAACTTTTCCATTACTTTCACATCCTTCCCATAATGGGCGCCCAAAACTATACACAACCCAACACTTCAACTGGCCTAATTAAGGTCTGGTACACGTGCGTCTCAGAAATACCCTAAAGCATTTCACAAATAAAGAATTATTCTGAAGTGCTGTCCACGTCCATTCAGTCTTACGGTGCTTTGGTAAAGTTTGCCTGAATACCTGTTTAGAAATATGCTGCTGACGTCATCATGGGCAATGGGAGGTTTTTTGGAGCTGGCGGCCATCCTGAGAGGTCGGAGGAAGCAGTTCACGAGGATGTGGAGCTGCTGCACATACTCTGCTTCAGCCTCCAGCATGCTGAACACCACCTGGTTCCTCTTCCTCATGCTCTCTGCGTGAGGGGATCGGATGTAGTCCTGAATGATGGTCTTCCACTTCCTTCTGCACAGCCATCCTCGCAAGAAGCTCTGGACCTATTGGGGGGGTGGGGGTGAGGGGTGGTGGGGGGGGTGGGGAGGAGGTGTGGGGTGGGGGGGGGGAGAACACACAGTCAGCCAATCCTCCCAAAAGCCGTGACCCTGTCGGATGGCCACACACTAACCCCGCTCCCGCTGGGGTGGGAGGACTGGGCTATTGGTCATGTCAGTTGTTAGAGAGAAAGACATGCATTTATATAGCGCCATTCACAATCTCGGGACGTTCCAAAGCGTTTTTTAAAAAATATTTGTTTATGGGATATGGGCGTCGCTGGCAAGGCCGGCATTTACTGCCCATCCCCAGTTGCCCCCGAGAAGGTGGTGGTGAGCCACCTTCTTGAAGCGCTGCAGTCCGTGAGATGAAGGTGCGCCCACGGTGCTGACTTTGTCGTAGTGGTTTGGTACAACTGAGTGGTTTGCTCGATAGTTAAGAGTCAACCACATTGCTGTGGGTCTGGAGTCACCTATCGGCCAGACCGGGTAATGACGGCAGATTTCCTTCCCTAAAGGACATTAGTGAACCAAATGGGTTTTTCTGATGATCCGGTAGTTTCATGGTCACTGTTACTGACACTAGCTTTTTATATCCAAATTTATTTAATTAACTGAATTTAGATTCCCCAGCTACCGTACCTCTATGCCACTGAAGTACTTTTTGAAGTATAATCCCACAAACAATGTGATAAATGACCAGATAATCTGTTTTTTAGTAATGTTGGTTGAGGGATGAATATTGGCCAAGGCACCAGGGAGGACTCCCCTGCTCTTTTTCGAAAAATGCCATGGGATCTTTTCCATCTACCTGAGAGAGCAGACAGAGCCTTGGGTTAACATCTCATCCAAAAGACGGCACCTCCGACAGTGCAGCGCTCCCTCAGCACTGCACTACAGTAACAGTCCAGATTTTCGTGCTCAAGTCTCTGGAGTGGGACTTGAACCCACAACCTTCTGACTCAGATGAGAGAGAGCGACCCACTGAGCCACAGCCGACACCTCTAAAGTAGTCAGAGTGGTTAATGTGGGGTAAGGGGTCAAAGGCTACAACAACAATGTGCATTTAGATGGCGCTTAATAAGGTAGAAAAATGTCCCAAAGTGCTTCACAGATGCACAGAATCAAAACAAATGGATTGTGCAGCTTTGATTATATGTTCTGTATATTTGTAGATGTTCCTGTACTATTTTTTTCAAGCCAACAGGCTGGCATTGGACGGCTACAAATACCCCTCCCCAGAAGGAGATCAGCATGAAACAGGCCACTTGTTCAAATTAATAATGAAGATTTAGCAGGTCGTGACAATGAAAGAATCGATGTTTGGCGGGAAGTTCCAAGCGGAGCATTGCATGGTCACGGCATGGACAGTGAATGGTCACTGCATGGACACGGCATGGTCATTGCATGGACACTGCATGGACAGTGAATGGTCACTGCATGGACACTGCATGGACAGTGAATGGTCACTGCATGGACACTGCATGGACAGTGAATGGTCACTGCATGGACACTGCATGGACAGTGAATGGTCACTGTATGGCCACTGCATGGACAGTGAATGGTCACTGAATGGACACTGCATGCTCACTGCATGGACACTGCATGGACAGTGAATGGTCACTGCATGGACAGTGAATGGTCACTGTATGGTCACTGTATGGACACTGTATGGTCACTGCATGGTCACTGCATGGACACGGCATGGACACTGCATGGACAGTGAATGGTCACTGTATGGACACTGTATGGTCACTGCATGGACACGGCATGGACACGGCATGGACACTGCATGGACAGTGAATGGTCACTGTATGGACACTGTATGGTCACTGCATGGACACTATGGACACTGCATGGACACTATGGACACTGGACACTGTATGGTCACTGCATGGACACTGCATGGTCACTGTATGGACACTGTATGGTCACTGCATGGATACTATGGACACTGCATGGACACTATGGACACTGTATGGTCACTGTATGGACACTGCATGGACACTGCATGGACACTGTATGGTCACTGTATGGACACTGTATGGTCACTGTATGGACACTGCATGGACACTGCATGGACACTGCATGGACACTGTATGGTCACTGTATGGACACTGCATGGTCACTGTATGGACACTGTATGGTCACTGCATGGATACTGTATAGACACTGCATGGTCACTGTATGGACACTGCATGGTCACTGTATGGACACTGTATGGTCACTGCATGGATACTGTATGGACACTGTATGGTCACTGTATGGACACTGTATGCTCACTGCATAGACACTGTATGGACACTGTATGCTCACTGCATAGGCACTGTATGGACACTGCATGGACATGGCATGTTCACTGCATGGACATGGCATGTTCACTGCATGGACATGGCATGTTCACTGTATGGACAGTGAAGGGTCACTGCATGGACTGCATGGTCACCCGGGCACATACTAAAAGTAAGAACATGGGCAGAGAGACCCTCCCTACTTCATTCACTGGTTTATATCAGTTTGAGCCTCAACATTAATAGACAGCGTCTTGATATTTTTGACAATGCAACAATTAGGCAACTGGTTAGATCCATATTGAACAAGTCAGTCAATTGCAAGGTGGAGTTTGTGAGTTTCAGGTCTGTAGAGTTGTTGTAAACCGTAATAAATATATTTCTTCAATTTTGGACTTTAACTAAAACCTAAAAGTAGTCCAATATAAGACCTATACAAGCGAGATATGACTGCTGTTAAGCAACAGAAAATGCTGGAAATACTCAGCAGGCCAGGCAGCATACGTGGAGAGAGAAACAGAGTTAACGGTTCAGGTCTGGGACTTTCCATCAGAACATAAAAGGTCATCGACCTGAAACGTTAACTCTGTTTCTCTCTCCATGGATGCTGCCTGACCTGCTGAGCGTTTCCAGCATTTTCTGTTGTTATTTCCGATTTCCAGCCTCCGCAGTATTTTGCTGTTGTGCTGCTGTTAAGCACTTTGGTTAGACAATGGTGACTTTAAAAATTGCTTATTGTTTCCTTTATTCTTCTCACAATGCCTGCGCATCAAGCACTGTCTCAGGTGGGACACTGAGCTGGGGATCTCTCCCAAACTTTCACCATCGACATTGCAGAAGTGGCTGGTGGAGGTGTACGAGTGTCCTTACCGGAAAAATGGCTCCCCCAACCCCGACTTTCGCTCCACCCCTGGGGAGTCCTTTGCCCATCGTCCTCCCCTAGTGGCGTGGACTGCGGGAATCATAAGCACCAATCTGCACTGGTTAACTTGGCACAGCTTGCAGTGGTGCAACACACTGGTATTCAACTAGGGGTGAGGGAACGTGGTAAGATCACAAACGTCTCACTACAAGATAAGTGATGTAATAAAACTCACTACGCACTTGGTTTGAGTATAAAGCAAGGCTTTAATCAACTTGTTTCAGAACATGGAGGTCTAGTTGTACTTCACTAGTTCCTTGTCTTACAAAATGTCCCTGGCAAGCTGGGGCCCACGCCCGAGTATTTATACTACTTGGATGGCGCCACCAGCTGGCCGTCCAGCGTTATTTCATAAGTAGTTTCTTGATGATGAGATTTATAACAATATAAGAACATAAGAAATAGGAGCAGGAGTCGGCCATTCGGCCCCTCGAGCCTGCTCCGCCATTCAATAAGATCATGACTGATCCAATCTTGGCCTCAACGCAACTTTTCCACCTGATCCCCATAACCCTTGACTCCCCTGTAGCTCAAATATCTGTCTATCTCAGCCTTGAATATATTCACTGACTCAGCCTCCACAGCTCTCTGGGGAGGAGAAATCCAAAGATTCACGACCCTCTGAGAGAAGAAATTCCTCCTCATCTCCGTCTTAAATGGGCGACCCCTTATCCTGAGACTGTGCCTCCTGGTTCTGATGTCTTGGTGCTGCTACTCACTCATCCGTAAGTCTGCCGTACCTTTTTGATCTTCCTGATATCAACATCTTCATCGTTCTGTGCCACAGGCTGTGTTAATTGGATGCGTTCGTTGTTTTTAAGCAGTGAAGCGATCTGTTAAGAAAAAGGGAAAGAAAGGAGAGTGAATCCAGTGTTCCCGCTCTGCTGCCAATGAGCTGCACAGGTGTGGGCCGGGGGGTTGCGGCTACCGTGCTGTACACCTAACTCTGACTGAAGTCACAAGTAGGCCAGACCAGGTAAGGACAGCAGCTTCCCTTCCCTGAAGCACATTAGAGAACCAGTTGGGTTTTTATGACAACCCAAAAGCTTTCCTGGCCATTTTGTCAGTTTCACCACGTGCTCTGCTGTGCTTTGAACTCCCGATCTCTGGGTTGCTTGTCCAATACCATCACCGCTTCACTGCTGAGTGTCGTGCAAAGGGATGCTAATATCAGGGACTTCTACACGGTCTAGTGTTCCTTAAACTGGGGGAGATCAGCATGTGGGGAGGGGGGAGGGTTTGGGGGGGGGGGAACCCATTCTAGAATAATCATCATCTCGATGGAGTGGGTTTGATGGGCCGAATGGCCGTCTCATGGCCCAGACTTCCCTGCTTTCTTATAGGATAAACTAAAAATGTTTCCTTGTAGCTAATGCCACTTTTTAATGTCTCTGCTCCCCTCCTGAAGGTGCTGACTCGTGCTACAGCACTGGGGTAAATTCAGTGCCCCCGGTCTCTCAACAGGGAGCCACACTTGAGGAGGGTGGAGGTCTGAGAATAGACCCCAGAGTGCAGAAGCCCCTTCTCCGACCCAGCCGGGCTCTGCCAGCAGAGCGCAGGATCACTGAATCTACCCCACTGTCCCATGGCGAGGGGTCTTCTTCTGGTACCTCCACCAAGTGGTGATCCTTTGTGTGTGAGTCAAGAGTTGGCAGGCTACTTGACAATGGGGGCATCACAGTTGAGCCCACTCTCGTTCCCCCCAACATTCCCACAGGTGCACTTTCCACTGCATAGCAATCGGGAGTGAGGTCCTGACTTAACTCCTGATTGACACCATTCCCTACTGAGATTGTGGAGGAAACCAGGTAACTAAAGCAGCCTTCCCGTCCTTCTCAGTACCTCATTTAATAACCCCGGACAAACCTCTACACCACACTACCCAGAACTGATATCCCTCACATCAATGAGCACAAAAGGAAAAGAACAAACCTGGTCTGTATCTTGTCCTACCTCAGCTTTCAGTCGCTCCACTTCAATCTCTTGGTCTTCGATTTGTTGCCGGAGTCGTTTAGCGACGGTTTTCTCAGTCTCTACAATCTGCAGTAGGTGCAGGTATTTCTGCATCAGGGACTCGTGTTCTGTCGCAAGGTTCCTGTAACTGTTCCAAGAATAAGGCTGTTAACAGATCGAATAAAAGTGAAGGTAGAGTTCGGGTTTCTGATCTCAAATAGAATGGCTACATTGGAACATAGGAATTGCTGGATGCTAAAAGTCCAGGGTCCGTCTAGTTCGCCTTCTCCCATCCTGGTAGTCGCACGATACAACGATAATGGGGTTGTTGACCAATCACAGCGATCAATCTCTATCAATGAGTCTACAACAGACCCAGACATGAGGCGAGGAAAACCCCCAGTGGTGGAGAGCTTTGGGAACCACAGGCTAGTGTCATACAACAACCATTTTGAAACATTGAATGGATTAAAACGGCATAACATACATGTTCCAGGACAATCAGTCCAGATGCAAGACCAGTAGCAACACCTCCTGCCCATGGATTCTCCCTGACAGGGCTCTCACCTGCACTCTGCACGGTGCTCCGAGTGTGATCTGACCAATTTCTATACAAGTTTAACAGAACTTTTCTGCTTTTGAATTCTATCCCTCTAGAAATAAACCCCAGTGCTTGGTTTGCTTCTTTATGGCCTTGTTAACCTGCATCACTACTTTTAGTGATTTAAATGAGATAGATAGATAGATAGATAGATAGAGTGATAGATAGATAGATAGATAGATAGAGTGATAGAGTGATAGAGTGATAGAGATAGATAGATAGAGTGATAGAGATAGATAGATAAGAGTGATAGATAGATAGATAGATAGATAGATAGATAGATAGATAGATAGAGTGATAGAGATAGATAGAGTGATAGAGATAGATAGATAGATAGATAGATAGATAGATAGATAGATAGAGATAGATAGATAGAGTGATAGATAGATAGATAGAGTGATAGATAGCTAGATAGAGTGATAGAGATAGATAGAGTGATAGAGATAGATAGATAGAGTGATAGATAGATAGATAGATAGATAGAGTGATAGAGATAGATAGATAGAGTGATAGATAGATAGATAGATAGAGTGATAGAGATAGATAGAGTGATAGATAGATAGATAGAGTGATAGATAGATAGATAGATAGAGTGATAGATAGATAGATAGAGTGATAGATAGATAGATATAGAGTGATAGAGATAGATAGAGTGATAGAGATAGATAGAGTGATAGCAATAGAGTGATAGAGATAGATAGATAGATAGATAGATAGAGTGATAGAGATAGATAGATAGAGTGATAGAGATAGATAGATAGATAGATAGAGATAGATAGATAGATAGAGTGATAGAGATAGATAGATAGATAGAGTGATAGAGATAGATAGATAGAGCTAGCTAGATAGATAGATAGAGCTAGATAGATAGATAGATAGATAGATAGATAGATAGATAGAGATAGATAGATAGATAGATAGATAGATAGATAGATAGATAGACAGATAGATAGATAGATAGATAGATAGATAGATAGATAGATAGGTAGATGGATGGATGGATGGATGGATGGAGGGGCAGACAAACAGACAGACAGACGGATGGATGGATGGGCGAGCGGATGGATGGGCGGCCGGACGGATAGATAGGTGTTTGAATTTTATGTAGTGTTTAATCTGTTCTTGTACTGGCACCAGCTACCAGAGCAGATGCAGAGTACGAGTGTGATGCGTGTTACTGGTGTGTGGTGATGTTCACGTTACCCCAGCAATGACTGAGCCAACATGGTGAGGTAATCCTGCCCCTTTATAAATCAGTGTTCTAAGTGTGGCTGCACCAATGTGTGCAGTTCTGATCGCCGCAGTACAATAAGCATATTGCAGCTGTTGGAAAGACACAGAAGAGAGCAACCAGAATGGTTGAGGGGATGGAGGGATTGATTTATGAGGAGCAATTATGTAAATTGGACATGTTCTCACTGGAAAGAAGGTTGGGAGGTGATATGATTGCTGTTTTTAGGATTCTAAATAAAACTAAATAATATAGACCATGACGAGCCGTTTCACCTTGTCCAGAACAGTAGAACCAGAGGACACGACCTGCGCTTGAAGGGGAGGAAATTCTAAACTAACCCGCGGAAACATTATTTCAGCGAGCGAGCGGTGAATCTATGGAACAGGCTCTCTGGGGTGACAGTGGAAGCAGTTAGTATTGATTCATTCAAAATAAAATTAGACAGATTTCTTTCAGAATATAATATTTGGGGATCCAGTCTATGAGTGATTTGAGCCGTGACGTGTGGTGAGTGCAGCGTGCTCAGGAGGAACAGGTGACTTTGGACCTCTGGTTCCCAAAGTTCTCCACCACTGGGGGTTTTCCTCGCCTTGTGTCTGGGTCTGTTGTAGACTCATTGATCGAGATTGATCGCTGTGATTGGTCAACAACCCCATTATCGTCAGATCATGGGACTCCCAGGATGGAATCATAGAATGATACCGCACAGGAGGCCATTCAGCCCATCGTGCCTGTGCCGGCTCTTTGAAAGAGCTCTCCAATTAGGTTGGTAGAGGGCGAACTAGATGGACTTTGGTATTTTTTCATCCAGCAATTCCTATGTTGTGTTAAACCAACAATTATTTTGTAAGGCAGGGTACGAACAACCAAACACAAATGTGTACAGCAACACATCCCCTCATCACAACACTGCCACCCTCACACGCTCATCTAATTTACACCTACTGGTGGCTGCATTCATACATCCTCTCAGGCTAGCAATCAAATTCACACAACTATTAATTGTGCTAATTATAAACCTCATACCGACAGTATTGGCTCAGTAACTACCCATATGTTGCCATCATGCTGCCACCTGCTGGATTGCTCTCACTGATTCTCAATAAAGTGCCTTTATTTTATGATTTTCTCCCCTCCGCTCCTCTCCTGAGGGTGCTGCAGTATAGCCCCCCCCCCCTTATGGTTACCCCCCCGATACCTCTCCCAGGTGAGCTCCAGTCATGGTGTTAAGGAAGGAAACCTGCCGTCTTTACCCAGTCTGTGCCTATTACAGGGCGAGAGGTGATTGCACTGGAGAGGGTGCAGAGGAGAGTTACGAGGATGTTGCCAGGGCTGGGGAATTTTAGGTATGAGGAAAGATTGGAGAGGCTGGGGTTGTTTTCTTTAGAACAGAGGAGGCTGAGGGGAGACTTAATTGAGATTAAAATTATGAGGGGCCGAGATAGAGTGGATAGGAAGGACCAATTTCCCTTAGCAGAGAGGTCAATAACCAGGGGGCAGAGATTTAAAGTAACTGGTAGAAGGATTCGAGGGGAGTTAACGAGAACTTTTTTCACCCAGAGGGTGGTGGGTGTCTGGAACTCACTGACTGAAAGGTAGAGGCAGAAACCCTCATCACATTTTAAAAGTATTTGGATATGCACTTGAAGTGCCGTAACCTACAGGGCTACGAACCAAGAGCTGGAAAGTGGGATGAGGCTGGATCGCTCTCGGCTGACACAGACACAATGGGCCGAATGGCCTCTTTCTGTGCCATAAATTTCTATGGTTCTATATGTGACTCCAGTCCCACACCAACATGGTTGACTCTTAACTGCCCATCTGAGCTGGCCTAGCGGGCCAGTTTTCACCAACAGTTCAAGGCGGCGGCTCACCACCACCTTCTCAGGGCAACTAGGGATGGGCAATAAATGCCGGCCTTGCCAGCGACGCCCACATCTCAAGAGTTCACCTCAATTTTTCATTTTCAATACATTTGAGAATCTGTTCAATCACATGGGTCGCAGGAAAGGTATGAAGCCTCAGCCAAAGGTTTGTGAGTCACTCGGAGGGTTGATTGACGCACAGGGTTAAAGTCATTCCCTAAGGTCAGAGTCAGCCTCTCCTTCTGGAATGTACTTTATTTGCTCGAGTGGCCAATTATTTGGCAGAGATGACTAACAATGTCCAGAAAGGCTTTTAGTAGTCATAGAAACCAAAGGCCATCAGGATCAGGCCCCAAAAGTAGGCCTGCCACGGTTTCATAAACAAGTCAAGGGCCTTGCTGCCTAAAGTGATCAGAACCCTACTTGGCCTGAGTGCTAATTTTCGTGACTTTTTCTGTGTGTTTAATGTCGTTGAGAGGCAGAGCTTGGTGCTGAACTGCTGAAGCAAAAATTTAAAAGGCTTAAGTGAAGTGCTCGGGACAAAAGACTTCAACTGTTTTTTTGTGTGCCAGTCAGTTTAACCTCGGTAGTGGGGAAGCTTTTAGAAACGATAATCAGGGACAAAATTAACAGTCATTTGGACAAGTGTGGATTAATTAAGGAAAGCCAGCACGGATTTGTTAAAGGCAAATCGAGTTTTTTTGATGCGGTAACAGAGAGGGTTGATGAGGACAATGCAGTTGATGTGGTGTACATGGATTTCCAAAGGGCGTTTGATAAAGTGCCACATAATAAGCTTGTCAGCAAAGTTGAAGCCCATGGAATAAAAGGGACAGTGGCAGCATGGATACGAAATTGGCTAAGTGACAGGAAACAGAGAGTAGCGGTGAATGGTTGTTTTTCGGACTGGAGGAAGGTATACAGTGGTGTTCCCCAGGGGTCGGTTGTAGGACCATGGCTTTTCTTGATATATATTAATGACTTGGATGTGGGTGTACAGGGCACAATTTCAAAATTTGCAGATGACACACAACTTGGAAGTATAGTGAACAGTGAGGAGGATAGTGATAGACTTCAAGAGGACATAGACAGGCTGGTGAAATAGGCGGACACATGGCAGATGGAATTTAACGCAGAAAAGTGTGAAGTGATGTATTTTGGTAGGAAGAACGAGGAGAGGAAATATAAACTAAAGGGTACAATCCTAAAGGAGGTGCATGAACAGAGAGACCTGGGGGTAAATGTGCACAAATCATTGAAGGTGGCAGGGCAGGTTGAGAAAGTGGTTAAAAAAGCATACGGGATCCTGGGCTTCATAAATAGAGGCATAGAATACAAAAGCAAGGAAGTTATGATGAGCCTTTATAAAACACTGGTCCGACCTCAACTAGAGTACCGTATCCAATTCTGGGCACCGCACTTTAAGAAGGATGTGAAGGTCTTAGAGAGGGGGCAGAAAAGATTTACAAGAATGGTTCCAGGGATGAGGGACTTCACATAGACTTCAGTAGATTGGAGAAGCTGGGGTTGTTCTCCTTGGAGCAGAGAAGGTTGAGAGGAGATTTGATAGAGGTGTTCAAAATCATGAGGGATCTAGACAGAGTAGATAGAGAGAAACTGTTCCCATTGGCAGAAGGGTTGAGAACCAGAGGACACAGATTTAAGGTGATTGGCAGAAGAACCAAAGGCGACATGAAGAAAAACTTTTTTACGCAGCGAGTGGTTAGAATCAGGAATGCACTGCCTGAGGGTGGTGGAGGCAGATTCAATCGAGGCTTCCAAAAGGGAATTGGATAAGTGCCTGAAGGAAAAAAATTGCAGGGCTACGGGGAAAGGGCGGGGGAGTGGGACTCGCTGAAGTGATCTTGCAGAGAGCCGGCACGGGCTCGACGGGCCGAATGGCCTCCTTCTGTGCTGTAACCATTCGATGATTCTGTGATTCTAAGCACTTTTGGATTAGAGCCGCATGGGTCAGATGCACGGGTTAAGCTTCTTCTAATCTACACCAGTGCGACACATGTGTACACCAGCTGTCCTCACAGCCTCTTTGAATGAGAGCAACCCTTCAGTGCCTCACATAAGAGGCCATTCTGAAAGAGTGAGCCCTTTGAGAGTGCGTGCTGGCAGGCTATTCCACTGTGGTGGCGATCACATCTCAGCATGAGTCCCTCCTCACTCAGAAATCCAGTACCACGGTTTTTTCATATCTGCTCTCGGGATGTGGGTGAAGCTAACAAGGTGTCGAATTTCTTGGACTCTTGCTGTGCTTGTGCTGTATTCTCGGTGTGGAGCCCCAATATTCCTTTTGACTCCTTGAATCCGTGGGAAACTGAATAGAATTCCGTAGCTCCGCTTTCCTACACATTTCAAACTCTCCATTGATTGGCAAAAGAACCAGAGGCGACATGCGGGAACATTTTTTACGCAGCGAGTTGTTGTGATCTGGAATGCGCTGCCTGAAGGGGCGGTGGAAGCAGATTCAATAGAAACTTTCAAAAGGGAGTTGGGTAAATACTGGAAGGGTAGAAAATTTGCCGGGCTCTGGGGAAAGAGCAGGGGGGAGTGGGACTGATTGGAGAGCTCTTTCAAAGAGCCGGCACAGGCACGATGGGCCGAATGGCCTCCTCCTGTGCTGTGTGATTCTATGATTCTATAAAGGCACTGCCCAGTGTATGTCAAACAGACCAGGAGGTCTCAGGTTCCATCCCCACTGGGTGCCTAATCTCAGCTGGTGCTCGAACTGAGGGAGGGCAGGATCGGGGATTGGCTGCGATGGTTCCAGTGCTTGAACAGTTCTGCCAAACGTGAAGAATGGGATTTGGCTGAGGCACTGGATGGGTTGAATGTACCTGCGGGGTGTAAACCATCAGAAGTGAGCATCTCACGATGGGAGGGGAGAAAACTGGGAAAAATGCCCCACATGTCCGGCCCAATGACTCCTTTCTGTCCCTGATGTTGCTCTCATTTAGTTTTATTTTTGAATATCAACATGGCCAAGAAAGTGGTGACATTTGCCAGTCATTATTTTTTTAATGAGTACGACCTCCTCTATTTTCCCCTTGAGTCTTACTCGGTTTCTCATTCATTGTGAACAAACAGTTAACTTGCTCCCAGCCCAATTGCCCCTTGTAGCCCGCCCACCCCTGCAGAGTGTTTGGGAGTGTCTACAAAGCCAGATGTTCTCTCCGCCACCACCACCCCAACGCACCGCCCCCCCCCCCCCGCGCTGGACAGATGTGTTTCATCCCCATTCACATCGTACCGTTGTGCGCTTGTGAACAAACAGTTTGCCAACACTTATTGGTGAAGCCTCAACAACAACATCTTGTATTTATATAGCACCTTTAAAGTAGTAAAACATCCCAAGGTGCTTCACAGGAGCGTAATCAAACAAAATTTGACATCGAGCCACATAAAGAGATATTAAGATAGGTGACCAAAAGCTTGGTCAAAGAGGTAGTTTTAAGGAGAATCTTAAAGGAAAAGGGAGAGATAGAGAGGCGGAGAGGTTTAGGGAGGGAATTCCAGAGCTCGGGGCCCAGGCAGCTGAAGGCACGGCCGCCAATGGTGGAGCGATGAAAATCGGGGATGCGCAAGTTGCCAGAATTGGAGGAGCGCAGAGATCTTGGAGGGTTGAGGGGCTGGAGGAGATTACGGAGATAGGGAGGGGCGAGGAGGCCATGGAGGAATTTGAAAACAAGGATGAGAATTTTGAAATCGAGGCGTTGCCAGACCGGGAGCCAATGTAGGTCAGCGAGCAGAGGGGAGATGGGTGAACGGGGCTGGGTGTGAGTTAGGACACGGGGCAGTGAGCACAGGGGGAGATGGGTGAACGGGACTGGGTGTGAGTTAGGACACGGGGCAGTGAGCACAGGGGGTGATGGGTGAACGGGACTGGGTGTGAGTTAGGACACGGGGCAGTGAGCACAGGGGGTGATGGGTGAACGGGACTGGGTGTGAGTTAGGACACGGGTCAGCGAGCACAGGGGTGATAGGTGAACGGGACTTGGTGCGAGTTAGGACACGGGGCAGTGAGCACAGGGGGTGATGGGTGAAAGGGACTTGGTGCGGGTTAGGACACGGGTCAGTGAGCACAGGGGGTGATGGGTGAACGGGACTGGGTGCGAGTTAGGACACGGGGCAGTGAGCACAGGGGGTGATGGGTGAACGGGACTGGGTGCGAGTTAGGACACGGGTCAGTGAGCACAGGGGTGATGGGTGAACGGGACTGGGTGCGAGTTAGGACACGGGGCAGTGAGCACAGGGGGTGATGGGTGAACGGGACTGGGTGTGAGTTAGGACACGGGGCAGTGAGCACAGGGGGTGATGGGTGAACGGGACTGGGTGTGAGTTAGGACACGGGGCAGTGAGCACAGGGGGTGATGGGTGAACGGGACTGGGTGCGAGTTAAGACACGGGTCAGTGAGCACAGGGGTGATGGGTGAACGGGACTGGGTGCGAGTTAGGACACGGGGCAGTGAGCACAGGGGGTGATGGGTGAACGGGACTGGGTGCGAGTTAGGACACGGGTCAGTGAGCACAGGGGTGATGGGTGAACGGGACTGGGTGCGAGTTAGGACACGGGTCAGCAAGCACAGGGGTGATGGGTGAACGGGACTTGGTGCGAGTTAGGACACGGGTCAGCAAGCACAGGGGTGATGGGTGAACGGGACTGGGTGTGAGTTAGGACACGGGGCAGCGTGCACAGGGGGCGATGGGTGAATGGGACTGGGTGTGGGTTAGGACACGGGGCAGTGAGCACAGGGGGTGATGGGTGAACGGGACTGGGTGTGAGTTAGGACACGGGGCAGTGAGCACAGGGGGTGATGGGTGAACGGGACTGGGTGCGAGTTAGGACACGGGGCAGTGAGTACAGGGGTGATGGGTGAACGGGACTTGGTGCGAGTTAGGACACGGGTCAGCAAGCACAGGGGTGATGGGTGAACGGGACTGGGTGTGAGTTAGGACACGGGGCAGTGAGCACAGGGAGTGATGGGTGAACGGGACTGGGTGTGAGTTAGGACACGGGTCAGCAAGCACAGGGGGTGATGGGTGAACGGGACTTGGTGCGAGTTAGGACACGGGGCAGTGAGCACAGGGGGTGATGGGTGAACGGGACTGGGTGTGAGTTAGGACACGGGGCAGTGAGCACAGGGGGTGATGGGTGAACGGGACTTGGTGCGAGTTAGGACACGGGGCAGTGAGCACAGGGGGTGATGGGTGAACGGGACTGGGTGTGAGTTAGGACACGGGGCAGTGAGCACAGGGGGTGATGGGTGAACGGGACTGGGTGTGAGTTAGGACACGGGTCAGCAAGCACAGGGGTGATGGGTGAACGGGACTGGGTGTGAGTTAGGACACGGGGAGCAGTGAGCACAGGGGGTGATGGGTGAACGGGACTGGGTGTGAGTTAGGACACGGGGCAGCGAGCACAGGGGGTGATGGGTGAACGGGACTGGGTGCGAGTTAGGACACGGGTCAGTGAGCACAGGGGGTGATGGGTGAACGAGACTGGGTGTGAGTTAGGACACGGGGCAGCGAGCACAGGGGGTGATGGGTGAACGGGACTGGGTGCGAGTTAGGACACGGGTCAGTGAGCACACGGGGTGATGGGTGAACGGGACTGGGTGTGAGTTAGGACACAGGTCAGCAAGCACAGGGGTGATGGGTGAACGGGACTGGGTGCGAGTTAGGACACGGGGCAGCGAGCACAGGGGTGATGGGTGAATGGGACTCGGTGCGAGTTAGGACACGGGGACAGCAGTTTCGGATGAGCTGAAGTTTACGGAGGGTGGGAGGTTGGAGGCTGGCCCGGAGAGCGTTGGAATAGTCGAGCCTGGTCCTACCTTGCGTGACCGATTGATGCCACCCAGTCGTCACAATCCTTCACGTCCTCCGTCCTCAGTTCCAGAGTTTTCTGAGCATCATGGCCAAAGTTAATTGTGAAGTAATACTGTGGAAAACAAAGGTAACAAAATATATCAATGAGGTCATGATCTGCGGTCGCCAGCTCTGATTGGACGTGTTCGAGGGAGCTTTCATCACATGACCTCCCACCACCAATCACCCCGACCCCCACGCTCCCGCCATTGGTCGCCCGACACGCCAATCCTCACGGTGCTCTGCCTTCCCACGGCCAATCGGAAAGCACACAGACTCTCCATAAACCGATTGGATGATTCTGGACTGTCAGTCAAACTGCCTTTCTTTCCCCCACCCCACCCCCATCCCCAATATTTTTATAATTAATGTTCATTGATGCACATAATTTTTTTCAATGTCCCTGTGATTTTTTTCTCCGGGGTTTTTGCTCCCGGCTGTGTCCTGGAGATTAATCTTCGATTCCTGGAGGCTCCAGGGCCAATCCTGGAGGGTTGGGAGCCCCTATTAGGATCACTCCGGGGGAAAACTGCAAGCAAGTTAGGAATAAAGAGCGAAGTCATGTGGAACACACGAAGGGGTAAAATAAACGAGCACAGAATGCCGTTGAAGTGTCCGGTATACATCGGCTCAGGGAACAAATAGAGCCTGTGTGTAAAGTCAAAGAGAGGCTTTGTTACTGCAATAACCTGGTCTCCCGGTGTGGCTCCATCGGCATAATGGAGGTGCTACTTTGAGTTGGTCCGAAAGCCCGAATCTGATAAATGCTTTACTGGCTGAATTATATTGAGCAAAACCTATTCGCCTCCCTCCCCTACCCCCGGACCTGCCTTGTCTCTTCAAGCGAGATGTGTTTGGAACAGACACAACTTGTTTTCCAGCAAGTGTGTGAATTCATAGCCCCAAACCAGTTATAATTCTGCACTAATTGCATTAAAACATCAACAAGGTGAAGAGGACAATTGGCCTGGGAAATGGACGTTCGCACTGGTTTGTTAAAATGGCTCATCTGACATTGGGGCATAGATGAAGTGTTGGGGCAGATTAGACGAAGGATCATTCTGCATCTAACCCTTTGCTCTTCCTCACTAAGCAATGCTTTACACTGGCTGTTCATAGATGAAGGGTTCCACTCCTCAGCACTGCTTCCTTCACCCTCAGCAATGCAAATCCACTCCCATCAGAGAAGGATAACAGGCTCTCAGCTACAGAACTTTATTCAACAAAGGTGATCCTCTAACCATCAGATACCAGTCATACAGCACCACGTGTCTGTAAGCCCATAACAGCAATACTCGCTCACAACTGTAGAGAGCAGAGTCACACTCTCTCTTTAGTTAGCCATACAGTGTATACAGTGTTACTGTATGGCTAACTAAAGAGAGAGTGTGACTGTATTAAGTCAACTATAGTGAGTGCGACTGTATGGATCTAACTAGAGAGCGGGGTGATCTAATAGAGGTCTTTAAAATTATGAAATATTTTGATAGAGTAGATACAGAGAGAATGTTTCCACTTGTGGGGAAGAGTAAAACTAGAGGCCATCAATATAAGATAGTCACCAAGAAATCCAAGAGGGAATTCAGGAGAAACTTCTTTACCCAGAGAGTGGTGAGAATGTGGAACTCGCTACCACAGGGAGTGGTTGAGGCGAATAGTATAGATGCATTTAAGGGGAGGCTGGACAAGCATCTGAGGGAGAAGGGAATAGAGGGTTATGCTGATAGATTTAGATGAGAAAAGACGGGAGGAGGCTCGAGTGGAGCATAAACGCCGGCACGGACTGGTTGGTCTGAATGGCCCGTTTCTGGGCCGTATATCCTGTGTAACCTGATAACTAACTAGGCAGTGTGAAGCAAGAAGATCAGTGCCGTACAGTATTACCAAACTAATGCAGTCTGGTACATAGTCTTATTTGAGAAAAGTTTCTGGATAAGGAGGTGTTAGCAAATGCACCATGGATGGTATGAGATCACCGCACTGTGGATTGAATCGTTTTAAGCTCAGTTGAATAATATTGGGAGAGATTGAAGACCAGCTCAATTGCCTGGGAATTGTCTGGGAAGTTTTCTGCGGTACAAGGTGAGGATAGAGGGAAGAATTAAGACTAAAGGGCAGGACGAACATAATTAAAACAAAACCAGGATTAGAGGCTGTCCAATGGAAGCAGCAGCTTTTAACATGTTGCTAAGGTACTGTAGCAAATCACATGACAGGAAACGCATTTAGTGTCATGTGAGCAGGCCAGATAGCCATAGAAGATAGGAGCAGGAGTAGGCCATTCGGCCCCTCGAGCCTGCTCCGCCATTTAATGCGATCATGGCTGATCATCCAAATTCAGTACCCTGTCCCTGCTTTCTCCCCATATCCCTTGATCCTTTTAGCCTTAAGAAATATATCCAACTCCTTCTTGAATATATTTAATGCACTGGCCTCAACTGCCTCCTGTGGTAGAGAATTCCACAGGTTCACCACTCTCTGGGTGAAGAAATTCCTCCTCAGTTCTGCCCTAAATGGCTTACCCCTTATCCTTAGACTGTGACCCCTGGTTCTGGACTCCCCGACCATCGGGAACATCCTTCCTGCATCTAGTCTGTCTAGTCCTGTTAGAATTTTATAAGTTTCAATGAGATCCCCTCTCGTTTTTCTAAACTCTAGCGAATATAAGCCCAATCGACCCAATCTCTCTTCATACGTCATTCCTGCCATCCCAGGTATCAGTCTGGTGAATCTTCGCTGCACTCCCTCCATGGCAAGAACATCCTTCCAATGGGAGCAGAGATGCCCATACCTCCTCTGCTTATCTATCTCTTTCATATTCTACATCAACGCAGGTTAAATCGTCCTTGGGTAATGTCAGAGGAAGCAACAAGAGAACTCCTATCTCCCCCAGCAAGGCGCTTATGTGAGATTTGTGGTAGACAGTGTCTCTCACATTCCGGCCTGCGTAGTCATCAGCCATGAACTCATGTTGCCTTCATTGCTGACACTGTCGTCCTCCAGTAGATGGGGCGCACTACAACAACAACAACACCTTGCATTTATATCTTCTTCTTAGGCAGTGCCCCGGAGTCGAGGATGACTTGCTTCCACTCCAATACTGTGGGTTCTAAGGTGATTAATGAGTCCTATGCAGGATCTACAGACTCTGCCACAGGTGGGGCAGGTTGTGGTTGAAGGGACGAGTGGGTGGAGTGCTTGGTTTGTCAGACGCTCTGACATGAATCAACTGAGTGGCCTGCGGGTGGCGCTGTCCAGCGGGAGTATAAATACTCGGGCTCGGGCCCAGCTTGCACAGGACATTATTAACAGGAACTAGTGAAGTACACAACTAGACCTCCATGTTGTAAAACAGTTGATTAAAGCTTTGTTTAACGCTTAGACCAAGTGCCTAGTAGTTTTCTTACATCACGCTCCTTCTGCTGTTTGTACTTGGCCTCTGCGTGCTCCCAACAAAGAAACTCTTAGGGCTGGATTTTCTCAGCCCCGAGGAGGCGGGTATGGAGGTGGGACTGCCGGGAAAGTTGCAGAATTTGGCAAACCCGCCCCCAATCCGCATCCGTGCCCTCTTGCCAGGAGGCGGGAAGGGATTAAAGCCTATTAACTGCCTGTTAACAGGCAGAAAATAGGATTATCCCCATTTTTCGTGCTGAAGTGCGGGCTTCCCAGGCTGAGGGAACCCCGGCGGGGTGTAGGAGGTGAGTAGGAGGTCTGTGGGGGTCGGAGGGGTCTGAAATTGCGATGTAGAGGTGAGTGATGGGTGCAAGTGTGGAGTGGTAAGTATGTGAGGTGAGTGTAAAGTGTTAGAAAATGACCAGTTATATCTGGCGGTGATGTTTGAAGCAGGAATGTTGCCCTGGACAGGAGGCGGACTCCCCTGCTCTTCTTCGAATAGTGCCACGGGATCTCTTCACGTTCACCTGGACGGGTCCTCGGTTTAACATCTCATCCGGAAGTCTGAGTACCAACGAGAGAATGGTGCATGACATTGGTGCGAGTGGGGAGAGAAACAGGGATGTAAGATAATCGTTTCAAATTTTTTAAATATTAAGGGAATCGAAGGATATGGGGATCGGGCAGGAAAGTGGAGTTGAGGTCGAAGATCAGCCATGATCTTATTGAATGGCGGAACAGGCTCGAGGGGCCGTATGGCCGACTCCTGCTCCTAAATCTTATGTTCTTCTATTAAAATATCCCACAAAGGGCTATTGTCAAATTATAGTGACAGAAGTAATGGATCAGCAGTGAAAGATATTGGCCACTGCTGAGGAAATATGAAGCAGAACCTCTGTTGCTAATGTAACAATCCCTTTACCCATTCATGACTTTTTCTCCTTTCACGTGTCTCTAGATCACAAAGTGTGTAGCCTTGTGCTATAAATATTGTTTGCCCTGACTGCAATCTGCTATTATCCCTTTCTGTACAAAGGCCCTTCAGCGTTTTATCTCTAACGTGAATCAGCGCACAAGTTATTGACGAGAAAATAGCAGACTCCTCAGCACAAGGCCTGGAGTTCAACCAAGAGCTTTCTCCGCACTCTTCCTATTCATCTGCCGGCGCTATTCTTCCTCAGACCCTGACTTTTTAAAAATGCCACTGATTTCTCTCTGCTCGTGTGCCGACTTTCCTGGCAAAAGAATTATATAGACGGAGCTTTCTCCAACAGCTTAAATAAATCTATGGATTTCGGTGATGGTTGAAAGAAAAACATTAAGTTCAAGTTGAGCACGAGCTCTGAAGCTGTGCTATTTCTTAAGATAATTATCGTTGGGAAGCCTCAAACTCCATAATAATTATTCCTTTTCTGAGGGATTAGGTCAGGGCTGAGGATGCCCAGGGATTGTCTCTATTTCCCCATCTCTGTAACCTCCTCCGGTCCTACAATCCTCTGAGATTTCTGCGCTCCTCCAATTCTGGCTTCTTTAGCATCCCCCGATTTCCATCGCTCCACCATTGGCGGCCGTGCCTTCAGCTGCCTGGGCCCTGAGCTCGGGAATTCCCTCCCTAAACCTCTCCGCCTCTCTCTCCTCCTTTAAGACACTGCTTAATCCGCAGCACAAGAAAATCCGCCTATTTCCTCCTCTGTAACATTACCCGTCTCCGCCCTTGCCTCAGCTCATCTGCTGCTGAAACCCTCATCCATGCCTTTGTTACCTCTAGACTTGACTATTCCAATGCACTCCTGGCTGGCCTCCCACATTCCACCTTCAAATCATCCAAAACTCGGCTGCCCGTGTCCTAACTCACACCAAGTCCCATTCGCCCATCACCCCCTGTGCTCGCTGACCTACATTGGCTCCTGGTTAAGCAACGTCTCGATTTCAAAATTCTCATCCTTGTTTTCAAATCTCTCCATGGCCGCACCCCTCCCTATCTCTGTAATCTCCTTCAGCCCCACAACCCCCCGAGATATCTGCGCTCCTCCAATTCTACTCTCCTGAGCATCCCTGATTATAATCGCTCCACCATTGGTGGCCGTGCCTTCTGTTGTCTAGACCCTAAGCTCTGGAATTCCCTGCCTAAACCTGTCCACCTCGCTACCTCTCTTTCCCCCTTTAAGACACTCCTTAAAACCTACCTCTTTGACCAAGCTTTTGGTCACCTGCCCTAATATCTCCTTATGTGGCTCGGTGTCAAATTTTGTCTGATAATCGCTCCTGTGAATTGCCTTGGGATGTTCTACTATGTTAAAGGCACTTCACAGGCATGTGAAAGACACCATTAGAGAGTTGGCTTTACTGTTGTCTCAGTCGCAGGTACTTTAACACGATTGACTTGTTGTTCTCTCCATTCGACTCCGTATAGTCCGCTGTTCCGGCTGTGAGAGAGACACTGAGAGAGTAACAGAGACACTGGGAGAGTAACAGAGACACTGGGAGAGTAACAAAGACACTGGGAGAGTAACAGAGACACTGGGAGAGTAACAGAGACACTGGGAGAGTGAGAGAGACACGGAGAGAGTAACAGAGACACTGGGAGAGTAACAGAGACACTGGGAGAGTAACAGAGACACTGGGAGAGTGAGAGAGACACTGAGAGAGTAACAGAGACACTGGGAGAGTGAGAGAGACACTGAGAGAGTAACAGAGACACTGAGAGAGTGAGAGAGACACTGAGAGAGTAACAGAGACACTGGGAGAGTAACAGAGACACTGGGAGAGTGAGAGAGACAATGAGAGAGTAACAGAGACACTGGGAGAGTAACAGAGACACTGGGAGAGTGAGAGAGACACTGAGAGAGTAACAGAGACACTGGGAGAGTAACAGAGACACTGGGAGAGTAACAAAGACACTGGGAGAGTCAGAGAGACACTGAGAGAGTAACAGAGACACTGGGAGAGTAACAGAGACACTGGGAGAGTAACAAAGACACTGGGAGAGTGAGAGAGACACTGAGAGAGTAACAGAGACACTGGGAGAGTAACAGAGACACTGGGAGAGTGAGAGAGACACTGAGAGAGTAACAGAGACACTGGGAGAGTAACAGCGACACTGGGAGAGTAACAGAGACACTGGGAGAGTGAGAGAGACACTGAGAGAGTAACAGAGACACTGGGAGAGTAACAGAGACACTGGGAGAGTAACAGAGACACTGGGAGAGTGAGAGAGACACTGAGAGAGTAACAGAGACACTGGGAGAGTAACAGAGACACTGGGAGAGTAACAGAGACACTTGGAGAGTGAGAGAGACACTGAGAGAGTAACAGAGACACTGGGAGAGTAACAGAGACACTGGGAGAGTAACAAAGACACTGGGAGAGTGAGAGAGACACTGAGAGAGTAACAGAGACACTGGGAGAGTAACAGAGACACTGGGAGAGTAACAGAGACACTGGGAGAGTAACAGAGACACTGGGAGAGTGAGAGAGACACTGAAGGAGTAACAGAGACACTGGGAGAGTAACAGAGACACTGGGAGAGTGAGAGAGACATTGGGAGAGTAACAGAGACACTGGGAGAGTAACAGAGACACTGGGAGAGTGAGAGAGACACTGGGAGAGTAACAGAGACACAGAGAGTAACAGAGACACTGGGAGAGTAACAGACACTGGGAGAGAGAGAGAGACTGAGAGAGTAACAGAGACACTGGGAGAGTAACAAAGACACTGAGAGAGTAACAGAGACACTGGAAGAGTAACAGAGACACTGGGAGAGTGAGAGAGACACTGAGAGAGTAACAGAGACACTGAGAGAGGAACAGAGACACTGGGAGAATAACAGAGACACTGGGAGAGTGAGAGAGACACTGAGAGAGTAACACAGACACTGGGAGAGAGAGAGACACTGAGAGAGTAACAGAGACACTGGGAGAGTGAGAGAGACACTGAGAGAGTAACAGAGACACTGGGAGAGTAACAAAGACACTGGGAGAGTAACAGAGACACTGGGAGAGTGAGAGAGACACTGGGAGAGTAACAGAGACACAGAGAGTAACAGAGACACTGGGAGAGTAACAAAGACACTGGGAGAGTGAGAGAGACACTGAGAGTAACAGAGACTGGGAGAGTAACAGAGACACTGGGAGAGTAACAGAGACACTGGGAGAGTCAGAGAGACACTGGGAGAGTAACAGAGACACTGGGAGAGTGAGAGAGACACTGAGAGAGTAACAGAGACACTGGGAGAGTAACAGAGACACTGGGAGAGTAACAGAGACACTTGGAGAGTGAGAGAGACACTGAGAGAGTAACAGAGACACTGGGAGAGTAACAGAGACACTGGGAGAGTAACAAAGACACTGGGAGAGTAAGAGAGACACTGAGAGAGTAACAGAGACACTGGGAGAGTAACAGAGACACTGGGAGAGTAACAGAGACACTGGGAGTGTGAGAGAGACACTGAGGGAGTAACAGAGACACTGGGAGAGTAACAGAGACACTGGGAGAGTGAGAGAGACACTGGGAGAGTAACAGAGACACTGGGAGAGTAACAGAGACACTGGGAGAGTGAGAGAGACACTGGGAGAGTAACAGAGACACTGGGAGAGTGAGAGAGACACTGAGAGAGTAACAGAGACACTGGGAGAGTGAGAGAGACACTGAGAGAGTGACAGAGACACTGGGAGAGTAACAGCGACACTGGGAGAGTAACAGAGACACTGGGAGAGTGAGAGAGACACAGAGAGAGTAACAGAGACACTGGGAGAGTAACAGAGACACTGGGAGAGTAACAGAGACACTGGGAGAGTGAGAGAGACACTGAGAAAGTAACAGAGACACTGGGAGAGTAACAGAGACACTGGGAGAGTAACAGAGACACTGGGAGAGTGAGAGAGACACTGGGAGAGTAACAGAGACACAGAGAGTAACAGAGACACTGGGAGAGTAACAAAGACACTGGGAGAGTGAGAGAGACACTGAGAGTAACAGAGACTGGGAGAGTAACAGAGACACTGGGAGAGTAACAGAGACACTGGGAGAGTCAGAGAGACACTGGGAGAGTAACAGAGACACTGGGAGAGTGAGAGAGACACTGAGAGAGTAACAGAGACACTGGGAGAGTAACAGAGACACTGGGAGAGTAACAGAGACACTTGGAGAGTGAGAGAGACACTGAGAGAGTAACAGAGACACTGGGAGAGTAACAGAGACACTGGGAGAGTAACAAAGACACTGGGAGAGTAAGAGAGACACTGAGAGAGTAACAGAGACACTGGGAGAGTAACAGAGACACTGGGAGAGTAACAGAGACACTGGGAGTGTGAGAGAGACACTGAGGGAGTAACAGAGACACTGGGAGAGTAACAGAGACACTGGGAGAGTGAGAGAGACACTGGGAGAGTAACAGAGACACTGGGAGAGTAACAGAGACACTGGGAGAGTGAGAGAGACACTGGGAGAGTAACAGAGACACTGGGAGAGT
This sequence comes from Somniosus microcephalus, assembly GCF_052327205.1. NCBI lineage: Eukaryota > Metazoa > Chordata > Chondrichthyes > Squaliformes > Somniosidae > Somniosus > Somniosus microcephalus. The sequence goes on along the minus strand of NC_141013.1, from coordinate 3,747,585 downwards.
GAGAGAGACACTGAGAGAGTAACAGAGACACTGGGAGAGTAACAGAGACACTGGGAGAGTGAGAGAGACACTGAGAGAGTGACAGAGACACTGGGAGAGTAACAGCGACACTGGGAGAGTAACAGAGACACTGGGAGAGTGAGAGAGACACAGAGAGAGTAACAGAGACACTGGGAGAGTAACAGAGACACTGGGAGAGTAACAGAGACACTGGGAGAGTGAGAGAGACACTGAGAAAGTAACAGAGACACTGGGAGAGTAACAGAGACACTGGGAGAGTAACAGAGACACTTGGAGAGTGAGAGAGACACTGAGAGAGTAACAGAGACACTGGGAGAGTAACAGAGACACTGGGAGAGTAACAAAGACACTGGGAGAGTGAGAGAGACATTGAGAGAGTAACAGAGACACTGGGAGAGTAACAGAGACACTGGGAGAGTAACAGAGACACTGGGAGAGTAACAGAGACACTGGGAGAGTGAGAGAGACACTGAGGGAGTAACAGAGACACTGGCAGAGTAACAGAGACACTGGGAGAGTGAGAGAGACACTGGGAGAGCAACAGAGACACAGAGAGTAACAGAGACACTGGGAGAGTAACAGAGACACTGGGAGAGAGAGAGAGACTGAGAGAGTAACAGAGACACTGGGAGAGTAACAAAGACACTGAGAGAGTAACAGAGACACTGGAAGAGTAACAGAGACACTGGGAGAGTGAGAGAGACACAGAGAGTAACAGAGACACTGAGAGAGTAACAGAGACACTGGGAGAGTAACAGAGACACTGGGAGAGTGAGAGAGACACTGAGAGAGTAACAGAGACACTGGGAGAGTGAGAGAGACACTGAGAGAGTAACAGAGACACTGGGAGAGTGAGAGAGACACTGAGAGAGTAACAGAGACACTGGGAGAGTAACAAAGACACTGGGAGAGTAACAGAGACACTGGGAGAGTGAGAGAGACACTGGGAGAGTAACAGAGACACAGAGAGTAACAGAGACACTGGGAGAGTAACAAAGACACTGGGAGAGTGAGAGAGACACTGAGAGAGTAACAGAGACTGGGAGAGTAACAGAGACACTGGGAGAGTAACAGAGACACTGGGAGAGTCAGAGAGACACTGGGAGAGTAACAGAGACACTGGGAGAGTGAGAGAGACACTGAGAGAGTAACAGAGACACTGGGAGAGTAACAGAGACACTGGGAGAGTAACAGAGACACTTGGAGAGTGAGAGAGACACTGAGAGAGTAACAGAGACACTGGGAGAGTAACAGAGACACTGGGAGAGTAACAAAGACACTTAGAGTAAGAGAGACACTGAGAGAGTAACAGAGACACTGGGAGAGTAACAGAGACACTGGGAGAGTAACAGAGACACTGGGAGAGTAACAGAGACACTGGGAGAGTGAGAGAGACACTGAGGGAGTAGCAGAGACACTGGGAGAGTAACAGAGACACTGGGAGAGTGAGAGAGACACTGGGAGAGTAACAGAGACACTGGGAGAGTAACAGAGACACTGGGAGAGAGAGAGACACTGGGAGAGTAACAGAGACACTGGGAGAGTGAGAGAGACACTGAGAGAGTAACAGAGACACTGGGAGAGTAACAGAGACACTGGGAGAGTGAGAGAGACACTGAGAGAGTGACAGAGACACTGGGAGAGTAACAGCGACACTGGGAGAGTAACAGAGACACTGGGAGAGTGAGAGAGACACTGAGAGAGTAACAGAGACACTGGGAGAGTAACAGAGACACTGGGAGAGTAACAGAGACACTGGGAGAGTGAGAGAGACACTGAGAGAGTAACAGAGACACTGGGAGAGTAACAGAGACACTGGGAGAGTAACAGAGACACTTGGAGAGTGAGAGAGACACTGAGAGAGTAACAGAGACACTGGGAGAGTAACAGAGACACTGGGAGAGTAACAAAGACACTGGGAGAGTGAGAGAGACACTGAGAGAGTAACAGAGACACTGGGAGAGTAACAGAGACACTGGGAGAGTAACAGAGACACTGGGAGAGTAACAGAGACACTGGGAGAGTGAGAGAGACACTGAAGGAGTAACAGAGACACTGGGAGAGTAACAGAGACACTGGGAGAGTGAGAGAGACATTGGGAGAGTAACAGAGACACTGGGAGAGTAACAGAGACACTGGGAGAGTGAGAGAGACACTGGGAGAGTAACAGAGACACAGAGAGTAACAGAGACACTGGGAGAGTAACAGACACTGGGAGAGAGAGAGAGACTGAGAGAGTAACAGAGACACTGGGAGAGTAACAAAGACACTGAGAGAGTAACAGAGACACTGGAAGAGTAACAGAGACACTGGGAGAGTGAGAGAGACACTGAGAGAGTAACAGAGACACTGAGAGAGTAGCAGAGACACTGGGAGAATAACAGAGACACTGGGAGAGTGAGAGAGACACTGAGAGAGTAACAGAGACACTGGGAGAGAGAGAGACACTGAGAGAGTAACAGAGACACTGGGAGAGTGAGAGAGACACTGAGAGAGTAACAGAGACACTGGGAGAGTAACAAAGACACTGGGAGAGTAACAGAGACACTGGGAGAGTGAGAGAGACACTGGGAGAGTAACAGAGACACAGAGAGCAACAGAGACACTGGGAGAGTAACAAAGACACTGGGAGAGTGAGAGAGACACTGAGAGAGTAACAGAGACTGGGAGAGTAACAGAGACACTGGGAGAGTAACAGAGACACTGGGAGAGTCAGAGAGACACTGGGAGAGTAACAGAGACACTGGGAGAGTGAGAGAGACACTGAGAGAGTAACAGAGACACTGGGAGAGTAACAGAGACACTGGGAGAGTAACAGAGACACTTGGAGAGTGAGAGAGACACTGAGAGAGTAACAGAGACACTGGGAGAGTAACAGAGACACTGGGAGAGTAACAAAGACACTGGGAGAGTAAGAGAGACACTGAGAGAGTAACAGAGACACTGGGAGAGTAACAGAGACACTGGGAGAGTAACAGAGACACTGGGAGAGTAACAGAGACACTGGGAGAGTGAGAGAGACACTGAGGGAGTAACAGAGACACTGGGAGAGTAACAGAGACACTGGGAGAGTGAGAGAGACACTGGGAGAGTAACAGAGACACTGGGAGAGTAACAGAGACACTGGGAGAGTGAGAGAGACACTGGGAGAGTAACAGAGACACTGGGAGAGTGAGAGAGACACTGAGAGAGTAACAGAGACACTGGGAGAGTAACAGAGACACTGGGAGAGTGAGAGAGACACTGAGAGAGTAACAGAGACACTGGGAGAGTAACAGCGACACTGGGAGAGTAACAGAGACACTGGGAGAGTGAGAGAGACACAGAGAGAGTAACAGAGACACTGGGAGAGTAACAGAGACACTGGGAGAGTAACAGAGACACTGGGAGAGTGAGAGAGACACTGAGAAAGTAACAGAGACACTGGGAGAGTAACAGAGACACTGGGAGAGTAACAGAGACACTTGGAGAGTGAGAGAGACACTGAGAGAGTAACAGAGACACTGGGAGAGTAACAGAGACACTGGGAGAGTAACAAAGACACTGGGAGAGTGAGAGAGACATTGAGAGAGTAACAGAGACACTGGGAGAGTAACAGAGACACTGGGAGAGTAACAGAGACACTGGGAGAGTATCAGAGACACTGGGAGAGTGAGAGAGACACTGAGGGAGTAACAGAGACACTGGGAGAGTAACAGAGACACTGGGAGAGTGAGAGAGACACTGGGAGAGTAACAGAGACACTGGGAGAGTGAGAGAGACACTGGGAGAGTAACAGAGACACAGAGAGTAACAGAGACACTGGGAGAGTAACAGAGACACTGGGAGAGAGAGAGAGACTGAGAGAGTAACAGAGACACTGGGAGAGTAACAAAGGCACTGAGAGAGTAACAGAGACACTGGAAGAGTAACAGAGACACTGGGAGAGTGAGAGAGACACTGAGAGAGTAACAGAGACACTGAGAGAGTAACAGAGACACTGGGAGAGTAACAGAGACACTGGGAGAGTGAGAGAGACACTGAGAGAGTAACAGAGACACTGGGAGAGTGAGAGAGACAATGAGAGAGTAACAGAGACACTGGGAGAGTGAGAGAGACACTGAGAGAGTAACAGAGACACTGGGAGAGTAACAAAGACACTGGGAGAGTAACAGAGACACTGGGAGAGTGAGAGAGACACTGGGAGAGTAACAGAGACACAGAGAGTAACAGAGACACTGGGAGAGTAACAAAGACACTGGGAGAGTGAGAGAGACACTGAGAGAGTAACAGAGACTGGGAGAGTAACAGAGACACTGGGAGAGTAACAGAGACACTGGGAGAGTCAGAGAGACACTGGGAGAGTAACAGAGACACTGGGAGAGTGAGAGAGACACTGAGAGAGTAACAGAGACACTGGGAGAGTAACAGAGACACTGGGAGAGTAACAGAGACACTTGGAGAGTGAGAGAGACACTGAGAGAGTAACAGAGACACTGGGAGAGTAACAGAGACACTGGGAGAGTAACAAAGACACTTAGAGTAAGAGAGACACTGAGAGAGTAACAGAGACACTGGGAGAGTAACAGAGACACTGGGAGAGGAGCAGAGACACTGGGAGAGCAACAGAGACACTGGGAGAGTGAGAGAGACACTGAGGGAGTAGCAGAGACACTGGGAGAGTAACAGAGACACTGGGAGAGAGAGAGACACTGGGAGAGTAACAGAGACACTGGGAGAGTGAGAGAGACACTGGGAGAGTAACAGAGACACTGGGAGAGTAACAGAGACACTGGGAGAGAGAGAGACACTGGGAGAGTGAGAGAGACACTGAGAGAGTAACAGAGACAGTGGGAGAGTAACAGAGACACTGGGAGAGTAACAGAGACACTGGGAGAGTGAGAGAGACACTGAGAGAGTAACAGAGACACTGGGAGAGTAACAGAGACACTGGGAGAGTAACAGAGACACTTGGAGAGTGAGAGAGACACTGAGAGAGTAACAGAGACACTGGGAGAGTAACAGAGACACTGGGAGAGTAACAAAGACACTGGGAGAGTGAGAGAGACACTGAGAGAGTAACAGAGACACTGGGAGAGTAACAGAGACACTGGGAGAGTAACAGAGACACTGGGAGAGCAACAGAGACACTGGGAGAGTGAGAGACACTGAGGGAGTAACAGAGACACTGGGAGAGTAACAGAGACACTGGGAGAGTAACAGAGACACTGGGAGAGTAACAGAGACACTGGGAGAGTGAGAGAGACACTGGGAGAGTAACAGAGACACAGAGAGTAACAGAGACACTGGGAGAGTAACAGAGACACTGGGAGAGAGAGAGAGACTGAGAGGGTAACAGAGACACTGGGAGAGTAACAAAGACACTGAGAGAGTAACAGAGACACTGGAAGAGTAACAGAGACACTGGGAGAGTGAGAGAGACACTGAGAGAGTAACAGAGACACTGAGAGAGTAACAGAGACACTGGGAGAGTAACAGAGACACTGGGAGAGTGAGAGAGACACTGAGAGAGTAACAGAGACACTGGGAGAGTGAGAGAGACACTGAGAGAGTAACAGAGACACTGGGAGAGTGAGAGAGACACTGAGAGAGTAACAGAGACACTGGGAGAGTAACAAAGACACTGGGAGAGTAACAGAGACACTGGGAGAGTGAGAGAGACACTGGGAGAGTAACAGAGACACAGAGAGTAACAGAGACACTGGGAGAGTAACAAAGACACTGGGAGAGTGAGAGAGACACTGAGAGAGTAACAGAGACTGGGAGAGTAACAGAGACACTGGGAGAGTAACAGAGACACTGGGAGAGTAACAGAGACACTGGGAGAGTCAGAGAGACACTGGGAGAGTAACAGAGACACTGGGAGAGTGAGAGAGACACTGAGAGAGTAACAGAGACACTGGGAGAGTAACAGAGACACTGGGAGAGTAACAGAGACACTTGGAGAGTGAGAGAGACACTGAGAGAGTAACAGAGACACTGGGAGAGTAACAGAGACACTGGGAGAGTAACAAAGACACTGGGAGAGTAAGAGAGACACTGAGAGAGTAACAGAGACACTGGGAGAGTAACAGAGACACTGGGAGAGTAACAGAGACACTGGGAGAGTAACAGAGACACTGGGAGAGTGAGAGAGACACTGAGGGAGTAACAGAGACACTGGGAGAGTAACAGAGACACTGGGAGAGTGAGAGAGACACTGGGAGAGTAACAGAGACACTGGGAGAGTAACAGAGACACTGGGAGAGTGAGAGAGACACTGGGAGAGTAACAGAGACACTGGGAGAGTGAGAGAGACACTGAGAGAGTAACAGAGACACTGGGAGAGTAACAGAGACACTGGGAGAGTGAGAGAGACACTGAGAGAGTAACAGAGACACTGGGAGAGTAACAGCGACACTGGGAGAGTAACAGAGACACTGGGAGAGTGAGAGAGACACAGAGAGAGTAACAGAGACACTGGGAGAGTAACAGAGACACTGGGAGAGTAACAGAGACACTGGGAGAGTGAGAGAGACACTGAGAAAGTAACAGAGACACTGGGAGAGTAACAGAGACACTGGGAGAGTAACAGAGACACTTGGAGAGTGAGAGAGACACTGAGAGAGTAACAGAGACACTGGGAGAGTAACAGAGACACTGGGAGAGTAACAAAGACACTGGGAGAGTGAGAGAGACATTGAGAGAGTAACAGAGACACTGGGAGAGTAACAGAGACACTGGGAGAGTAACAGAGACACTGGGAGAGTAACAGAGACACTGGGAGAGTGAGAGAGACACTGAGGGAGTAACAGAGACACTGGGAGAGTAACAGAGACACTGGGAGAGTGAGAGAGACACTGGGAGAGTAACAGAGACACTGGGAGAGTAACAGAGACACTGGGAGAGTGAGAGAGACACTGGGAGAGTAACAGAGACACAGAGAGTAACAGAGACACTGGGAGAGTAACAGAGACACTGGGAGAGAGAGAGAGACTGAGAGAGTAACAGAGACACTGGGAGAGTAACAAAGACACTGAGAGAGTAACAGAGACACTGGAAGAGTAACAGAGACACTGGGAGAGTGAGAGAGACACTGAGAGAGTAACAGAGACACTGAGAGAGTAACAGAGACACTGGGAGAGTAACAGAGACACTGGGAGAGTGAGAGAGACACTGAGAGAGTAACAGAGACACTGGGAGAGTGAGAGAGACAATGAGAGAGTAACAGAGACACTGGGAGAGTGAGAGAGACACTGAGAGAGTAACAGAGACACTGGGAGAGTAACAAAGACACTGGGAGAGTAACAGAGACACTGGGAGAGTGAGAGAGACACTGGGAGAGTAACAGAGACACAGAGAGTAACAGAGACACTGGGAGAGTAACAAAGACACTGGGAGAGTGAGAGAGACACTGAGAGAGTAACAGAGACTGGGAGAGTAACAGAGACACTGGGAGAGTAACAGAGACACTGGGAGAGTCAGAGAGACACTGGGAGAGTAACAGAGACACTGGGAGAGTGAGAGAGACACTGAGAGAGTAACAGAGACACTGGGAGAGTAACAGAGACACTGGGAGAGTAACAGAGACACTTGGAGAGTGAGAGAGACACTGAGAGAGTAACAGAGACACTGGGAGAGTAACAGAGACACTGGGAGAGTAACAAAGACACTTAGAGTAAGAGAGACACTGAGAGAGTAACAGAGACACTGGGAGAGTAACAGAGACACTGGGAGAGTAACAGAGACACTGGGAGAGTAACAGAGACACTGGGAGAGTGAGAGAGACACTGAGGGAGTAGCAGAGACACTGGGAGAGTAACAGAGACACTGGGAGAGAGAGAGACACTGGGAGAGTAACAGAGACACTGGGAGAGTGAGAGAGACACTGGGAGAGTAACAGAGACACTGGGAGAGTAACAGAGACACTGGGAGAGAGAGAGACACTGGGAGAGTGAGAGAGACACTGAGAGAGTAACAGGGACACTGGGAGAGTAACAGAGACACTGGGAGAGTAACAGAGACACTGGGAGAGTGAGAGAGACACTGAGAGAGTAACAGAGACACTGGGAGAGTAACAGAGACACTGGGAGAGTAACAGAGACACTTGGAGAGTGAGAGAGACACTGAGAGAGTAACAGAGACACTGGGAGAGTAACAGAGACACTGGGAGAGTAACAAAGACACTGGGAGAGTGAGAGAGACACTGAGAGAGTAACAGAGACACTGGGAGAGTAACAGAGACACTGGGAGAGTAACAGAGACACTGGGAGAGCAACAGAGACACTGGGAGAGTGAGAGACACTGAGGGAGTAACAGAGACACTGGGAGAGTAACAGAGACACTGGGAGAGTAACAGAGACACTGGGAGAGTAACAGAGACACTGGGAGAGTGAGAGAGACACTGGGAGAGTAACAGAGACACAGAGAGTAACAGAGACACTGGGAGAGTAACAGAGACACTGGGAGAGAGAGAGAGACTGAGAGGGTAACAGAGACACTGGGAGAGTAACAAAGACACTGAGAGAGTAACAGAGACACTGGAAGTGTAACAGAGACACTGGGAGAGTGAGAGAGACACTGAGAGAGTAACAGAGACACTGAGAGAGTAACAGAGACACTGGGAGAGTAACAGAGACACTGGGAGAGTGAGAGAGACACTGAGAGAGTAACAGAGACACTGGGAGAGTGAGAGAGACACTGAGAGAGTAACAGAGACACTGGGAGAGTGAGAGAGACACTGAGAGAGTAACAGAGACACTGGGAGAGTAACAAAGACACTGGGAGAGTAACAGAGACACTGGGAGAGTGAGAGAGACACTGGGAGAGTAACAGAGACACAGAGAGTAACAGAGACACTGGGAGAGTAACAAAGACACTGGGAGAGTGAGAGAGACACTGAGAGAGTAACAGAGACTGGGAGAGTAACAGAGACACTGGGAGAGTAACAGAGACACTGGGAGAGTCAGAGAGACACTGGGAGAGTAACAGAGACACTGGGAGAGTGAAAGAGACACTGAGAGAGTAACAGAGACACTGGGAGAGTAACAGAGACACTGGGAGAGTAACAGAGACACTGGGAGAGTGAGAGAGACACTGAGAGGGTAACAGAGACACTGGGAGAGTAACAGAGACACTGGGAGAGTGAGAGAGACACTGAGAGAGTAACAGAGACACTGGGAGAGTAACAGAGACACCGGGAGAGTGAGAGAGACACAGAGAGTAACAGAGACACTGGGAGAGTAACAGAGACACTTGGAGAGAGAGAGACACTGAGAGAGTAACAGAGACACTGGGAGAGTAACAGAGACACTGGGAGAGTAACAAAGACACTGGGAGAGTGAGAGAGACACTGAGAGAGTAACAGAGACACTGGGAGAGTGAGAGAGACACTGAGGGAGTAACAGAGACACTGGGAGAGTAACAGAGACACTGGGAGAGTAACAGAGACACTGGGAGAGTGAGAGAGACACTGGGAGAGTAACAGAGACACAGAGAGTAACAGAGACACTGGGAGAGTAACAGAGACACTGGGAGAGAGAGAGAGACTGAGAGAGTAACAGAGACACTGGGAGAGTAACAAAGACACTGAGAGAGTAACAGAGACACTGGAAGAGTAACAGAGACACTGGGGGAGTGAGAGAGACACTGAGAGAGTAACAGAGACACTGAGAGAGTAACAGAGACACTGGGAGAGTAACAGAGACACTGGGAGAGTGAGAGAGACACTGAGAGAGTAACAGAGACACTGGGAGAGTGAGAGAGACACTGAGAGAGTAACAGAGACACTGGGAGAGTGAGAGAGACACTGTGAGAGTAACAGAGACACTGGGAGAGTAACAAAGACACTGGGAGAGTAACAGAGACACTGGGAGAGTGAGAGAGACACTGGGAGAGTAACAGAGACACAGAGAGTAACAGAGACACTGGGAGAGTAACAAAGACACTGGGAGAGTGAGAGAGACACTGAGAGAGTAACAGAGACTGGGAGAGTAACAGAGACACTGGGAGAGTAACAGAGACACTGGGAGAGTCAGAGAGACAGTGGGAGAGTAACCGAGACACTGGGAGAGTGAAAGAGACACTGAGAGAGTAACAGAGACACTGGGAGAGTAACAGAGACACTGGGAGAGTAACAGAGACACTGGGAGAGTGAGAGAGACACTGAGAGAGTAACAGAGACACTGGGAGAGTAACAGAGACACTGGGAGAGTGAGAGAGACACTGAGAGAGTAACAGAGACACTGGGAGAGTAACAGAGACACTGCGAGAGTAACAGAGACACTGGGAGAGTAACAGAGACACTGGGAGAGTAACAAAGACACTGCGAGAGTAACAGAGACACTGGGAGAGTAACAGTGACACTGGAAGAGTAACAGAGACACTGGGAGAGTAACAGAGACACTGGGAGAGTAACAGAGACACTGCGAGAGTAACAGAGACACTGGGAGAGTGAGAGAGACATTGGGAGAGGAACAAAGACACTGGGAGAGTGAGAGAGACACTGGGAGAGTGAGAGAGACACTGGGAGAGTAACAGAGGCACCGGGAGAGTGAGAGAGACACTGGGAGAGTAACAGAGACACTGGGAGAGTAACAGAGACACTGGGAGAGTAACAAAGACACTGGGAGAGTAACAGAGACACTGGGAGAGTAACAGAGACACTGGGAGCGTGAGAGAGACACTGAGAGAGTAACAGAGACACTGAGAGAGTAACAGAGACACTGGGAGAGTGAGAGAGACACTGAGAGAGTAACAGAGACACTGAGAGAGTAACAGAGACACTGGGAGAGTAACAGAGACACTGGGAGAGTGAGAGAGACACTGAGAGAGTAACAGAGACACTGGGAGAGTGAGAGAGACACTGAGAGAGTAACAGAGACACTGGGAGAGTGAGAGAGACACTGAGAGAGTAACAGAGACACTGGGAGAGTAACAAAGACACTGGGAGAGTAACAGAGACACTGGGAGAGTGAGAGAGACACTGGGAGAGTAACAGAGACACTGAGAGAGTAACAGAGACACTAGGAGAGTAACAAAGACACTGGGAGAGTCAGAGAGACACTGAGAGAATAACAGAGACTGGGAGAGTAACAGAGACACTGGGAGAGTAACAGAGACACTGGGAGAGTCAGAGAGACACTGGGAGAGTCACAGAGACACTGGGAGAGTGAAAGAGACACTGAGAGAGTAACAGAGACACTGGGAGAGTAACAGAGACACAGGGAGAGTAACAGAGACACTGGGAGAGTGAGAGAGACACTGAGAGAGTAACAGAGACACTGGGAGAGTAACAGAGACACTGGGAGAGTGAGAGAGACACTGAGAGAGTAACAGAGACACTGGGAGAGTAACAGAGACACTGCGAGAGTAACAGAGACACTGGGAGAGTAACAGAGACACTGGGAGAGTAACAAAGACACTGCGAGAGTAACAGAGACACTGGGAGAATAACAGTGACACTGGAAATGTAACAGAGACCCTGGGAGAGTAACAGAGACACTGCGAGAGTAAGAGAGACACTGGGTGAGTGAGAGAGACACTGGGAGAGTAACAAAGACACTGCGAGAGTGAGAGAGACACTGGGAGAGTGAGAGAGACACTGGGAGAGTAACAGAGGCACTGGGAGAGAGAGAGACACTGGGAGAGTAACAGAGACACTGGGAGAGTAACAGAGACACTGCGAGAGTAACAAAGACACTGGGAGAGTAACAGAGACACTGGGAGAGTAACAGAGACACTGGGAGAGTGAGAGAGACACAGAGAGTAACAGAGACACTGAGAGAGTAACAGAGACACTGGGAGAGTGAGACAGACACTGGGAGAGTAACAGAGACACTGGGAGAGTAACAGAGACACTGGGAGAGTAACAAAGACACTGGGAGAGTAACAGAGACACTGGGAGAGTGAGAGAGACACAGAGAGTAACAGAGACACTGAGAGAGTGAGAGAGACACTGAGAGAGTAACAGAGACACTGGGAGAGTAACAGAGACACTGGGAGAGTGAGAGAGACACTGGGAGAGTAACAGAGACACTGGGAGAGTAACAGAGACACTGGGAGAGTAACAAAGACACTGGGAGAGTAACAGAGACACTGAGAGAGTGAGTGTGTGCGAGTGTGTGCAAGTGTGAGTGTGTGTGTGATTGTGTGACTGTGAGTGTGAGTGAGTGTGTGAGTGTGTGTGAGTGAGTGTGAGTGAGTGTGAGTGAGTATGAGTGTGAGTGAGTGTGTGTGTGTGTGTGAGTGAGTGTGTGTGTGTGAGTGAGTGTGAGTGAGAGTGAGAGTGTGAGTGAGTGTGAGAGTGAGTGTGAGAGTGAGTGTGAGTGTGTGAGTGTGAGTGTGTACATGTGAGTGTGTGTGAGTGAGAGTGTGCGTGTGAGTGAGTGTGAGTGAGTGAGTGTGAGTGAGTGCGTGAGTGTGCGAGTGAGTGTGAGTGAGTGTGTGAGTAAGTGTGAGTGTGTGTGTGAGTGAGTGTGAGTGTGTGTGAGTGAGTGTGAGTGCATGTGAGTGAGTGTGAGTGAGAGTGAGTGTGAGAGTGAGTGTGACTGTGTTAGTGTGTGTGTGTACATGTGAGTGTGAGTGAGTGTGAGTGTGTGTGAGTGAGTGAGTGTGAGTGAGTGTGAGTGCATGTGAGTGAGTGTGAGTGTGAGTGAGAGTGAGTGTGAGAGTGAGTGTGAGTGTGTTAGTGTGTGAGTGTGAGTGTGTGTACATGTGAGTGAGTGTGAGTGTGTGAGAGTGAGTGAGTGTGTGTGAGTGTGAGTGAGTGAGTGTGAGTGAGTGTGAGTGAGTGTGAGTGCGAGTGTGTGTGTGTTTGTGTGTGTGAGAGTGAGTGAGTGTGAGTGTGAGTGAGTGTGAGTGAGTGTGTGTGAGTGTGTGTTGAAGCAATGCGATGCACCAGTCCTCACAGAGTTTAACTTGTCTTACATTGCACAGTGTAAGCTCTGCAGCATTTTTTCCGCGTGTTAACTCACGAGCTCCACATGAAGATTGGGCTTATTTAATCTCCTCCTTCCTGAACACCAACCCGCCCTCTTCCCATTACAGACTTTAACATCCACCTGCAGAGGTAGACAGGACCTGGGTCGAGTGGCACCTCTGATAACATGTCCCTCCCTCTGTGCTACACAAGTCTGGGTGTGGGGCTTAAACACACACCACCTGACCTGGGAATGGGTGTCACCAACTGAGCTGAGCCGGCACTTCGACCTGCCCAGCCCATCACTCAAAGAACAGGCACAATGGCCGTTGTAGAAGCGGTGGATTATTGTAGGGTCTGAGTTCCAAATTGCAACCAGTTCATGTAATTTCTCCCTATTCTAACAAAGGATGAATTATGGAGTCTATCTACTGTAGTTGAAATATTAATGAGCGAGTTGGTTAAAAACAATTTATTTATTTCAGTTACAGGATGTTCTGGTTAATTATAGAGCTGAGGGTTGGTTTCCCTGGTAACCAATTAAAGATTTCCTAAATGTACTTTTTTGTAATGGAGTGTGTTCTTCTGGGTCCTATTAAGTGAATAAGATCTGTCTATGGAAATCAGATCCTGCTGGCGTGTTTACACTGATGGAGGTGGGATAGGTTAGAACAGAAGACTTCAACCAGACCCACCGGCCCCGAGTCCAGCTCATATTCATTTCATGGAAGCTTCTTTTGTGCTTCAGACTGTAAGGCATCTATGTGAAATTATTTTGGACACACCTAACCCTGTATTTATTTACTGTTTGCTGTGTCAAAGCATTAGATTGTCCTCAGTTCAGCACTAATCTGACTTGGAAGATTTGTTGTGTCAGCTTGGATCTGCGGCTAGCACCCTTGCCACTGAGTCGGGAGGTCGTGGGTTCAGCTTCCAAAACTAGGACTTGAGCTCAAAACCCAGGCTGATACGCCAGGGCCGTCTTTCAGACGAGATGATAAACTGAAAAAGATCCGTAAAAGATCCCACGGCCACTATTTCGAAGAAGAGCAGCGGAGTTCTCCCCGGTGTCCTGGGCCAATAATTATCCCTTATTCAACACCACCAAAAACAGATTAGCTGGTCATGCTGTTTGTGGGAGCTTGCTGTGCGCAGGTTGGCTGCCGTACCTGTTTACAAAAGAACAGCGACTACATTTCAAAAGTAATTCATTGCCTATGAAGCACTTTGCGACATCCTAAGGCCGCGACAAGCTCGTTGGAAATAGTACACTGGTGCAATGTCTTCTAGGGCACAAGAGAAGCAGGTAATGAGCTCCACAGTTCACTGCACTCCTCTCCCTGCACACTGTCAGTGTGTAGTAACACTCCTCTCCCTGCACACTGTCAGTGTGTAGTAACACTCCTCTCCCTGCACACTGTCAGTGTGTAGTAACACTCCTCTCCCTGCACACTGTCAGTGTGTAGTAACACTCCTCTCCCTGCACACTGTCAGTGTGTAGTAACACTCCTCTCCCTGCCCACTGTCAGTGTGTAGTAACACTCCTCTCCCTGCACACTGTCAGTGTGTAGTAACACTCCTCTCCCTGCCCACTGTCAGTGTGTAGTAACACTCCTCTCCCTGCACACTGTCAGTGTGTAGTAACACTCCTCTCCCTGCACACTGTCAGTGTGTAGTAACACTCCTCTCCCTGCCCACTGTCAGTGTGTAGTAACACTCCTCTCCCTGCACACTGTCAGTGTGTAGTAACACTCCTCTCCCTGCACACTGTCAGTGTGTAGTAACACTCCTCTCCCTGCCCACTGTCAGTGTGTAGTAACACTCCTCTCCCTGCACACTGTCAGTGTGTAGTAACACTCCTCTCCCTGCACACTGTCAGTGTGTAGTAACACTCCTCTCCCTGCCCACTGTCAGTGTGTAGTAACACTCCTCTCCCTGCCCACTGTCAGTGTGTAGTAACACTCCTCTCCCTGCACACTGTCAGTGTGTAGTAACACTCCTCTCCCTGCACACTGTCAGTGTGTAGTAACACTCCTCTCCCTGCACACTGTCAGTGTGTAGTAACACTCCTCTCCCTGCACACTGTCAGTGTGTAGTAACACTCCTCTCCCTGCACACTGTCAGTGTGTAGTAACACTCCTCTCCCTGCACACTGTCAGTGTGTAGTAACACTCCTCTCCCTGCACACTGTCAGTGTGTAGTAACACTCCTCTCCCTGCACACTGTCAGTGTGTAGTAACACTCCTCTCCCTGCGCACTGTCAGTGTGTAGTAACACTCCTCTCCCTGCGCACTGTCAGTGTGTAGTAACACTCCTCTCCCTGCCCACTGTCAGTGTGTAGTAACACTCCTCTCCCTGTGCACTGTCAGTGTGTAGTAACACTCCTCTCCCTGCGCACTGTCAGTGTGTAGTAACACTCCTCTCCCTGCGCACTGTCAGTGTGTAGTAACACTCCTCTCCCTGCACACTGTCAGTGTGTAGTAACACTCCTCTCCCTGCACACTGTCAGTGTGTAGTAACACTCCTCTCCCTGCACACTGTCAGTGTGTAGTAACACTCCTCTCCCTGCACACTGTCAGTGTGTAGTAACACTCCTCTCCCTGCACACTGTCAGTGTGTAGTAACACTCCTCTCCCTGCACACTGTCAGTGTGTAGTAACACTCCTCTCCCTGCACACTGTCAGTGTGTAGTAACACTCCTCTCCCTGCACACTGTCAGTGTGTAGTAACACTCCTCTCCCTGCACACTGTCAGTGTGTAGTAACACTGTCTAGTTCAATGGGCACTGGACGTTTTAACAAAGTATTTACAGCACAGAGACTGGCCATTCGGCCCAACTGCTCCGTGCCGGTGTTAATGCTCCACATGAGCCTCCTCCCACCCCTCTTCGTCTCACTATCAGCATATCCTTCTATTCCTTTCTCCCTCATGTGTTTATCCAGCTTCCCCTTAAATGTATCTCTGTTATTCGCCTCAACCACTCCCTGTGGTAGCGAGTTCCACATTCTCACCACTCTCTGGGTAAAGAAGTTTCTCCTGAATTCCCTACTGGATTTATTAGTGACTCTCTTATATTGATGGCCCCTGGTTCTGGTCTCCCCCACGAGTGGAAACATCTCTACGTCTACCCTATAAAACCCTTTCATAATCTCAAAGACTTCTATCAGGATCCTTATGGAACCTCCACCATTCTTCATATGCGAGGCTAGACAATGAGTGCCAATGGGGCTCCCAGCCACTGGGGACATCACAAGGGATCTCAATCCTCTTCTGATCCGAGGCCCACACAAGTTCTCTCTACAGCCAACAGTTGAGGAAACCATTCACCCTTCTTGTGATGTTGGAAAAACCATTCCCAGTTGATCATTGGATGGAAGTAGACGGGTGTTCCTGCCCAGTAGAGAAAATATTCTTTTTACGTGTTTGATAACGAGTGTCTAAAGTTTGTTACGGTGTCGCTTCCATCACTTTGCCTGGCATTTTATGCAGTTTATTGCCAGCGCCTTAATAAAGGCACCTCATTTGCATAGTCCAGTTTGCTCATTTGTTAATGCGTTCAATCTGTACAAAGTTAATTGGCATCTGATCAGGTTGGTTCAATTCCTGCTGGCCGCATAATGGAATCTGGAAGAGCTGAGAATGAGGCTCGGTCAGGGCAGGAGAAATTTCCTCAGATTCCAGTCCAGGATGAGGGAGCAGGTGCTGCGAGCAATTCTTTTATTCCCCAGCACTCGCATTGCTCACTCCAATGATAATAAGCACTTAGAGGAACAGGAGGAGTGCCGTTCAGCCCCTCGAGCCTGCTCCGCCGTACAATGAGATCGTGGCTGATCTGTGACCTCAGCTCCAATTACCCGCTTTAGCTCCATATCCCTCGATACCCTTACCCAGCAGAAATCGATCGCTCTCAGTCTCGAACATTCCTATTGACCCCCAGCACCCACAGCCTTTTGGGGGGCGAGAGATCCAGATTCACATCCTCCTCAATGGCCTAGCTCTAATTTTAAAATTACGCACTTGCCAGAAATGTATGTGTTTGGCAATGAAAAGCTGTTTTCTTTGCCTCCATCTATATAAAGCCCAGTAAAGTCAGGGTGGGGGAGGGGAGGCCGGCAGGAATCCCGAACGCTGTAATTAGTGTGGATTTGAACTGACAGTTCAGTCTTTGTTTTTTTAAAAGCTCTGTCACGCAAAGCTAATTCTTCATAAGTAGGATAATAAAATGCTCCATAAAGCAGAGAGTAGTGGTGAACGGTTGTTTTTCAGACTGGAGGGAAATGTACAGTGATGTCCCCCAGGAGCCAGTATGGGGACTGAAGTAAGAAAACTACTAGGCACTTGGTCTGAGTATTAAACAAGGCTTTAATCAACTGTTTTACAACATGGAGGTCTAGTTGTGTCCTTCACTAGTTCCTGTTAAAGAATGTCCTGAGCAAGCTGGGCCCGTGCCCGAGTATTTATACTCTCCCTGGACAGCGCCACCAGCAGGCCACCCAGTATTATTACATAAGTCATTTTCACATGAATGACAAGATTCATGTCAGGGACCACTGCGCTTTATGATATATTAATGACTCGGACTTGGGTTATACAGGGACTGCAGATGACACAAAGCTCAGAAATGTAGTGGTAAAATGGGCGGACACATGGCAGATAAAATTTAATGCAGAGAAGTGTGAAGTGATGGAAGAAAGAATGAGGAGAGGCAATATAAACTAAATGGTACAATTTTAAAGGGGGTGCAGGAACAGAGACCTGGAGGTGTTTGTACACAAACCATTGAAGGTGGCAGGGAGAGGGTGCTGAGGAGATTTACAAGAATGGTTCCAGGAATGAGGGACTTCAGTGATGTGGAGAGACTGGAGAAGCTGGGGTTGTTCTCCTTAGAGCAGAGAAGGTTAAGGGGAGATTCAATAGAGGTGTTCAAAATGAGGAGAGGATTTGATCGAGTAAATGAGGAGAAACTGTGTCCAGTGGCAGAAGGGTCGGTAACCAGAGGACACAGATTGAAGGTAGTTGGCAAAAGAACCAGAGGGGGAGATGAGGAGAATTTTTTTACTCAGCGAGTCGTTGTGATCTGGAACGCGCTGCCTGAAAGGGCAGTGGAAGCAGATTCAATAGAAACTTTCAAAAGGGAATTGGATAAATACTTGAAGGGAAAAAATTGCAGGGCTCTGGGGAAAGTGGGACTAAATGGAGAGCTCTTTCAAAGAGCTGGCACAGGCACGATGGGCCGAATGGCCTCCTTCTGTGCTGTCTAATTCTATATAAACTGAAATATGAAATTCTGAGGAGGCATGTCTGATTTTTGCAGAAAATGAATACTGCAAGATATATGAGAAAGTTCCTCATGTGTTGTTACATGGGTATCAGGAACATAAAGAACATTGATCTGCGCAGCTGTATACTGGTAATCGAAATCTAATTTGCACAATTAGTCCCCCAGAGCCCAGTTCTTATCCATTTACCTTGATGGCCCTCAATGGGAGATTTATGTTTGCTGTTTTGTCTGTTCTGGGTTTATAGCCCCAAAGGAAGCTCTTGCCAGGCAGAGAGAAGCTGGGACAGAACCTGCATCTTCCGTCTTTTAAAAGTCCATCGTAAGCTTGGAAACAATTTTTTTAATGGCCCAGATATTCCGATCCCTACGGGGGGGGGTCCGCGCTGTGTACCCACCCGTAGGGACATGAGAAATGCCGGTTTCAGGAATGCACAGCGCAGGCGCTGGAAACCGGCATTTCCGATCTGCCAAGAATAGTCTTGACCGATCCTCCGGCTGCCCGGGAGAAGGGCCTCTGCGGGCGGAGAGTTCCGCTTTCTGGAGACCCTCCGCCCGCAGAAAACCCTTAAAAATCTTACGCCTGGTAAAAGCCCACGTAAGGCCTGCTTTTACCAGGATAAGAGTTGAAAAAAGTCTTTTTTTTTAATGTTCACTGATTTATCATTTAAAAATACTTTTAAAAAAGGTAAGTTTATTTTTAACCCCGTACAAAACTTTAATTATTTCTTTTTAATTAAATTTTTGTTTAAAATACTTAATTTATTGTAATTTCAAGTCATTTTAAAAATGTGATTTTTAAAAAATGTATTTAAAGTTTTACTATGTTTTTTCGTTGATCTCCATTCATATATTTGCCAGGTCTTCCTGTCAAATGTATGAAGGGAGATTCCCCTCTGTGATTGGCTCCCCATGGCCCACGTGATCCCAGGGACGCTGCGAACTACCTGCGCCTCTGGGATACCTGGGCCCTGCGCACCGGCAGTTTGGAGAGGCCCAGCATCGGAATTGTGTGCGTCCCGGGAGCCCTCAGGTAAGGGCGCAGATTTTTCCAGATCGCAGGCCTCGGCCCGCGGGAGGCCTGCGATCGGAAAATATGGGCCATTATGTTACTTTTCATTAGCTCCAAGGATCTGTTGGCAGAACAGGACAGTGCTATTCGCCCGCACTGTAGGACATCACAGCCAGATCTCAGCTTGTTTCATCGCCCGTCTCCGCCCCTGCTTCAGCCCATCTGCTGCTGAAACCCTCCTCTGTGCTTTTGTTATCTCCAGACTCGACTGTTCCAACACTCTCCTGGCCAGCCTCCCACGTTCCACCTTCAGCTCATCCAAATCTCTGCTGTCCCCGTGTTCTAACACGCTTCGAGTCCCGTTCGCCCATCACCCCTGTGCTCGCTGAGCTACATTCCCTTTGGTTAAGCAACGCCTCAAATTTTAAATTCTCATCCTTCTTTTCAAATCCCGCCATGGCCTCGCCCCTCCCTAGCTCTGTAACCTCCTCCAGCCCTACAACCCCCCCCCCACCCCGAGGTCTCTGCGCTCCTCCAATTCTGGCCTCTTGCGCATCCCTGATTTTCATCGCTCCACCATTGGCAGCCGTGCCTTCTGTTGCCTGGGCCCTAAGCTCTGGAATTCCCTCCCTAAACCTCTTTGCCTCTCTTTCCTCCTTTAAGACGCTCCTTAAAACCTACTCTTTGACCAAGCTTTTCGTCACCTATCCTAATATCTCCTTATGTGGCTTGGTGTCAAATTTTGACTGATAAGGTCGTGTGAAGCGCCTTGGGACGTTTTACTACTTTAAAGGCGCTATATAAATGCAAGTTGTTGTTGTTGTTGCTGTCTTCACCTGAAGTATGCACTTTCTAGAAGGGTTGGTCTATCGGGATCAGAAGCAGGAACCCCGGATCATTTCTCCATTACCTAGCCCAGGGGAGTGTAAGACCAACTGTAGCCGCCCCAAATACTCCCCCAACAGAGGTAAGCTAACACAGCATTTTTTTTTTTAATTATTAAAAGATTTTGCACTGTCACTGCAGCATGAACAAAGTTAGGGCACATGGAATTGGGGGTAATATACTAGCAGACAGAAACAAAGAGTAGGGATAAACGGGTCTTTTTCAGGATGGCAGGCTGTGACTAGTGGGGTACCGCAAGGATCGGTGCTTGGGCCCCAGCTATTCACAATCTATATCAATGATTTGGATGAGAGGACTAAATGTAACATTTCCAAATTTGCTGATGATACAAAGCTAGGTGACAGTGTCAGTTGTGAAGAGGATGTGAAGAGGCTTCAAGGGGATCTCGACAGGCTCAGTGAGTGGGCGAGAACATGGCAGATGGAATATAATGTGGATAAATGTTAAGTTATCCACTTTGGTGGAAAAAACAGAAAGGCAGAGTATTTCCTAAATGGTGAAAGATTGGGGAATGCAGATGCTCAAAGGGACCTGGGTGTCCTTGTACATGAGTCACTGAAAGTGAATGTGCAGGTACAGCAAGCCATTAGGAAGGCAAATGGTATGCTGGCCTTCATTACAAGAAGATTTGAGTACAGGAGTAAAGAAGTCTTACTCCAATTATATAGGGCCTTGGTGAGACCACACCTGGGGTACTGTGTACAATTTTGGTCTGCTTACCTAAGGAAGGATATACTTGCCATAGAGGGAGTGCAACGAAGGTTCGCGAGGTTGATTCTTGGGATGGCGGGACTGTCGTACGAGAAGAGATTGAGGAAACTAGGCCTGTATTCTCTTGAATTCAGAAGAATGAGAGGGGATCTCATTGAAGCATACAAAATTATTACAGGGCTTGATAGGATGGATGCTGGGAGAATGTTTCCCTTGGCTGGGGAGTCTAGAACCAGGGGCCACAGCCTCAGGATAAAGGGTAGGCCATTCAGGACTGAGATGAGAAGAAATTCCTTCACACAGAGGGTGGTGAATCTTTGGAATTCTCTACCCCAGAGGGCTGTGGAGGCTCAGTCATTGGGTATATTCAAGACAGATGTCGATAGATTTCTGACTAGTAAAGGCATCAAGGGATATGGCGATAGGGCCGGTGAATGGAGTTGAGGCAGAAGATCAGCCATGATCTCAATGAATGGCGGAGCAGGCTCAAGGGGCCGAATGGCCGACTCCTGCTCCTATTTCTTATGTTCTTATCTGACTGCAAAAACCTGCCAGGACTATGGGGAAAGAGCAGAGGAGCGGGACTAATTGGAGAGCTCTTTCAAAGAGCCGGCACAGGCACGGTGGGCCGAATGGCCTCCTTCTGTGCTGTCTGATTCTACTCTTAACTCTCATTTTTGAGAGTCGGCTTCAGTCCAGAAACAGGGAAACTGTAACCAATCTTCCAAACTTTGGAATTCCTGCCCCCACAGTCACTTGTATCTTGTAACTGCAGTGCTAGCAGATCAGTATTAACCAGGGCTCCGTGGAGAGAATGTTAATCTGACTAGTTTATTTTAATTACATCCAGTACAGTGAAATCCATGTCATTGTGGTTGCCATGGTGAAACACGTATAGGAACCCTGCACGGCAACAGTCTAATTCAATCTAGTGTCGCCCTGTTCTATTATTCTGCAGCAACTCAGCACGGATACTGCAGCAGCTCCTCCTCCCCTGTCCCTGCTCCAAATCGAGACGGTCCAGAGCGTCAACTTCACCCCCAAGTTCCCCTCCAAAGCTCAGCACAATCCTGACAATGGCCGACATATATCGGCCACTCCTTCATCGCCGCCGGGTCCGTATCACGGAATTTCCTACTGAGCGCCTCGTCTGTCCTCCGAAGTGGCCGAACGAGCCGCTCGCTATCAAACCGCTACAAAGAACGTCACATGGACTGCAGCAGTTCAAGAAGAGGCCCCACCACCACCACCTTCTCAAGGGGCAACGAGGGAGGGGCAATAAATGCTGGCCTTGCCAGCGACGCCCATATCCCCCAGAATGATTTTTTTTAAAAATCAGTGAGCTCAGTGTAGGTCGGGATTCGATCCTTGGTCAGTCCTTTCTCTGAGTGAATTATCCGCTCAACCACACAGGGCCCTTTCAACATTTATATTTAACAAGGGAAGACAAATCAGCTAAAAATAATTTACGATAATAATACACATCGACTGTTTGAGGGGTAATCACATCTGATCAACACTTGATAATGATGCGGTGATTACACCGCGCTCTACAATCCCTCGGTGCAGATATCACTGTGTGAGTGCGGCTCACCCATTGGTGTTTGCAATGAGATCCAATTATAGCAAAAAAAATGTCCAATTCCTGTGCGTGTTATTTTCATAGAGGCAACACTCTGTTCCAAGCATTTGACTGCTAATATTGCAAAGTGATTTCACTCTCATAAGGAATAAAAGCACTCACTATATTACCGTGACTTATAATACAGAAAGAAACAAAAACAAAGACTTGCATTTCTATAGCGCCTTTCACAACCTCAGGACGTCCCAAGGCACTTTACGGCCAATGAAATACTTTTGAAGTGTCGTCACTGTTGTAATATAGGAAACGCAGCAGCCAATTTGCGCACAGCAAGCTCCCACAAACAGCACCGTGATGATGGCCGGATAATCATCTGCTTTAGTGATGTTGGTTGCTGACAAATATTGGCCAGGATAACAGGGAGAAAACCACCGCTCTTACTTGAAATAGTGCC